>NC_059353.1:14715000-15021875 GCF_019703515.2 Myxocyprinus asiaticus
GTCCAGGGTGTTTCCCTGCCTTCGGCCCAAGCCAGTTGGGATAAGCTCCAGCATTACCCTACATAGGACAAGCTGCAATAGATGGATGGATGGATGGATGGATATTTTTATTATTATTTCATATCTATATAAGTTTACTATCACATGATATCTATTTCTTTAATTATTACAAGACAAATGAGCATGCAACAATTTTTCCGTGGAAGTAATGAATCAAGTTCTATATTTGTTGCATCATCTCTTTGATATATGAAAAATAAAACATCAAAATTTATCAGAATATATATATTCTGTTATTTTTTAACTGTCTTTAAAATGTTTTGAAATTTTATTTCAATAATAATGTTTGGCGAAACACCCATGCATTTAAGGCTTAAAAATAATACATTGAGAGAAAAACTTGCTTATATAATTTGTATATTAAAGCCAGATAATATATTTTCATATTATGTGTATTATTAAAGTTATAGTATTTATATTACTATATTATTATAATTTATTATTACTACATACAGTTCTTAATAAAACTGACTGATTCACAAGGCAGAGAAAATACCTTTTTATGTCAAATGGAACTCTAGAGAGATGGAAATGAGAGATGTACCAGGTGTTTAAGCATATCTTTTCAATCTCTCGACCCCCCCACCCCCCCACCAGCCAGACCACTGTGCCCAGCTAAACTGTTTTATTTAACCACACTGTTATATCTTTTACACTTTTTTGTTGTTGTTGTTGCTTAACAGACACATTCTGCGAATAAATGAATAAATAATATATGAACTAAATGAAAATATTTGCTACGAGCAGCAGCGTATCCTGGCATACTGTAAGAGATATAGGCAGTGGCACAGGGAGGTAGCATTCTCTGAGCCTGCATGGGCCAGGGCGCTCCCTCTGCTGACATGAGAGACTAATGCAGCATATCAGTTTAGTTCTCTGTTCTGCTCGGCCCTCTCATTTAATATACACTAAGTGTAAATAGCAACAAAAAGCATCTTTTCTGCACTAAGTGCAAATAGTGCTGGATGCTATTTGTACCTCTAATGAAATACTAATATACAGTATAGGGGCATCACTGCAGTGTGTTTATTGTGTTTATTTAGACTCCCACAGACACCCTACACCAACCCCTACCCCTAAACCTAGCACTCAATGTATTACAACAGTAAACATATCACTCTGGTATTTTGTAGTAAAATCACAGTAACCAAAAAATTAAACATGGTTATTATATTAACACCATATTAACTGTAGTAACACCATGGTGAATTACTTTAAAACTATGGCTTCTGCCAAAAAACTTGATTACTACAATATTACTAAAACCATGTTTCATTTTACCAAATGAAGGCAGAAAAAAAGGAAAAAGGAAATTTGCCTCCTTCAGCATTAATAACCAATAATTATCTGATGTAACCTTTAAAAGCCAATCAGCTTTTAATATCACGTTAGTGCATCGTCAAGCCTGGTTGTGGTTAAGGCGACAGGTGTGAAGAAAGTGACATTTAACCAAATATCAATGAAATACAAATTATAGAAGGATCTCAAAAGTGAAAGACTGAAGGAAATATATTCTGTTTAATATATTCCGTGCACTAACTTGCCTTTAAAGGGACTTTGGCAATACCCGCAATCCTGCACAATTTCTGATGTAAAAGTGACACAGGCCTAGGCTGTATCACAAATATAGCCAGTTATTTTTTTGTTATTGACATTTTAATCAGGCTACTTGTCCGGTCGGGCAAGAAAAATTATCATTCATTTGCCCCTTCTAAAATCCACTTGTCCTGGACAAGTGGACAAGCCTTAATGTTGAGCCCTGCCAGAAAAAACTTAACATGAGAAGTTAACTGCAATACAAAGCTCCAGAATTGTAAAACGTTATGGGCTAGTACAGAGATGTAGCAGAGGCACTGTGAAACAATTACAGTATGTTGTGGTATTTGATTTGCATTCACTTTATTGCATTATGATAATTGCCCAAAAGATAATGCTGTGACGAGGAGGAGGGCGTGGCCGGGCCATGAGGGTGCAATGAATCACTGCTCCTGTTCGGTGAGTAGCTCGAGGAGGGCCTGATGCTGTGTCTGGTAGATGCTGGCGAGGGTCTTGAACACATCCTCCAGAGGTGAGGGATCCATGGCGGCGTTCTTCCTACTTTAATTCCCGGATTTTGGCACCAGTGTAACAGGTTCAGGATGGGCAAGGAGGAGGCGGGAACCAGCAGGACACTCAACAGAACTTTAATGACATAAATTAACTTAAAACACACAGACGCATGCACACACACACAGCGGCTCTCTCGCTCTCTCGCTCTCGACTTAGCACCGGCCATGCACCCTCATGGCCCGGCCACACCCTCCTCCTCGTCACAAATGCACTTTAATGTTTGGAGATTAAATAATATGATTAATGATACCTTGGCTGCAGCAGTGGTTTGGCTCTCCCAGCGCTGCACCAGTGAGGTCTTGATTCCTAATCCTGCTGCCCACATTGGTCTTCCATCCTCTAACCCATTCCCCTTCCCCTGAGGCTCAGATGCCATGTCAGCTTTCCCTGAGATTACCCCCTCCTTCTGAGGTTGATCCTGTGAGACAGCATTGGCAGACTGTGGGGAGACCAGGTGGGATGCTAACTTGGGGCTTGACGATAGATGTGTGTAAGCTGGCGGAGGTATGGGATGGAGTATAGATTGTACAGAGGTCTGTGGAGCCTGAAGGGGTCCTGTATGCAGTGATGACGACTGTTGGATGGGTGGTGTTTGTGGTGTCCATGGATGTGATGACAGCTGTTTTACTGTGTTTACAGTGTGAGTAGTGGATTGGATGTTCGATTTGCATGTAACTGTAGACTGAACTAATTTAGTTGTCGAATTACAAATTTGGATTTTAGACTCAAACTGAAGTTCACTGGTACTGTCAACTTGTAATTGACTGGTGGCTGTCTGAGTTGGATTTGTACAAATTTGTATTGTTGAAGTTTGGCTTGTAGTTGTTGTTCTAATGTGGGTTTGCAAAGGTGGAAACTGAGTGGTAAGTTGTGAAGATCTTCCAGATGTTTGTCTCAGAGAAGGCTGTGTTGCTATCTGCTGACTTGTAATGTTTTGTGTAATTCTTGCATTGACTTGTGAGGTGGATTTTTGGGTTTGGGTTTGTGGCGGTGCTGTGTTCAAGGTTGTTGGTCGTGTGGTTGTTTGCAAGCCAGGGAAGTCGGACAGTCTACTGGCAAAGAGCTGTTGTAGACTTCTGGTCTTTTCTCTAGCCATCTCCATCCAGGACACCTCGGAGGCTGAAGATGTTGGTGTGTTTTCCTGAGAGGACACAGCTGAAGTCTCTTTTGGAGACAAATCTATTCCTTCTTTTGGTAGTGAAGGTACAATCTTAGTGGCTTTACTGGGTGAAGATGATAGCTGAGGAGGTTCTGAAAATACACAAGAATGGTTGTTAAACAGTAGTCTCACATGGCCAGGCTTTTGACTATCACAATAAAGTCTGTTCTTGTCTTTTAGCCAAGAACCACCCAATTATACAGGAACAGGTAATCTGAGGCCAACCTGGTCTCATCGAATCATGTTACTATACCAAATTTTTTTTGTACTGTATGTATCACTGCAGTTTTATGGTGAAATGAACACTAGAGGCACTACAACAACAAATTTTATTCACTTCCACACAAATGATTTGTGGAAAGGCATATGATAAGTTAATGGACACTTACTTTTTGTCCTGTTCCTCACACAATGATATATTATGACATCAAAACACTTTTACATTAGCACATAACTTGTAAGATGATACATTTTAACATTTGCATTACATTACAACTACATTTACAAGCTATTAAAGTGTGATAACATTGTGTGATTGTTCAACTGTTAGAGTGTTGCATTTGCGACGCAAAGGACCAGGGTGCGTGGAGCATGCGAGTCGACGTGTGAACCAAAAGTGTCATAGAAGCGCCACATCACACAGTGAAGTTGTTGCTTCAGCAATTGCATTTTTCATCTCACATTTACATGATAATTACATGTGAATTACATGACTGTGGTGACAATTTTGCATGAAGACATCATGTTGTTCATTACAGGTATCGCAGCAGTTCTAAGGTGAAATGTCCACTGAGTGGTGCTTAAAGTAAGTTAAATGTTCTCCCAAACAGATACGTTTTTAAGGTTAATGCTCTATTGAGTTTTAAATCAACAACAGCAACCTCCCTACCCTAAACCTTAACCTAACTGATATTGTTATAAAAAGCAAATGTTAGATGAAAAACAGATGAGGTTTTTAAGGTAAATCGAGTTTTAAATCAACAAAACCTACCTCACTACCCTAAACCTTACAAGATCTTCCTCTGAAGTGCTCGATGTAGCAGCCTGGTACCTTATAAACATGACTTGTTTACTTGCGGACTGATCAAAACCTGTGCATCCTTACAAACGGAAACTGCGTAACGTCAGCCAATCAAATAGGAGCTTTGCGTTTTGAGAAAGCTCTTGCCATTTTATGGTTAAAATGCTTCTTATAAATAAAGGATGAAACATATGCATTTGTGAATTAAATCACATGATCGAGTTATACACTTTTGTTATAATCATGTCACTACTCTACTGTACTACTTTGCTGTTCGCTACTCTAAAATGTATTAATCATTAATGGGGAATAGAGTTGAGAAAGGTTTTATTGGTTAAGTAAAGTCCTTTGTCCCTTCAACAAGAAGAGGTGATGTACGAGCAGAATCTGCAGTTTGTTTACTCAGTTGAGTGACCGCTATCTGTGTAATTACAGACAGAGTGAGACTGGCACAGTTAAATATTTGGACCAAACAGGTTTCTAAAAGATTTGACTGAAAAGCACACAGACTGTCTTCTGGTGTGACCTGTAACATTATTCACATGGGATTGCTGTTCACACTGGTCATAATTCTTCATAAACTAGATAGTGCAGAGGATTGATATCTTCAGATACCTTGGAAAGCCACAAAAAAACAAAAAAAAAAAAACTCACCAGCCTGTCTGAGGAGAAATCCACCTCTCCCTTGGTCTTTGCAGACACTCTTGGGTTGGGAACTGGAGGACACAACAAAGGTTGAGGTGGAGGGCTCTTTGGTTTGCAGAGGAGGGTTTTTGAGTTTTGTATCAACTCTGAAACAGCCCGTGCTAGTGTGCTGGTCCTCAGGTTCCTTGCAGCTGGTTGAATCAGACTGTGAGGCTAGAGGTTTTACCCTGTCATTTTGTGACTTTTCCAAGCGAAACTTTGGTGAAAGAGAGGTGGAGCGCAGCTTTACTCCAAAAGCATTTGTAGCTTCTCTCTTGTTTTCCTCCTCAACATCTTCTGTCACATCCTCACCTGCCTCTTCTGCTTCCTCCACTCCCTCCTGAACCTCTTTCTCTCTAGCCTCAACCCCAGTCTCCTGCATCTCATTGTTCTGACTCTCCTCCACATCCCTGGACTGAGGAGGGTTCACTGGTAGATTGGTAAACTTTGTTGGAACCATTGGATTGGTAGCTGCCATTTCTTCCATCTTTGATTCCGGTGGTAAGTCAGCACATGTGTCTTGTCTTCTTTTCTCAGCTTGTGAACTAAGTTGGTCCTGTATCTTGGAATTTAAAGAAGGTTTTGCAGGACATGGAGGTTCTTTTTTCAGTCTGGCTTGCCCAACTACTCCAGTGAAGCTTGCAGTCCTTGGCCGCTCCTGGTACTTGTCTGAAGAGACAGTGAAGTGGAATGATCCAGACACCGGTCTCTTCCACTTAGTGGACTCTGTCTGAGAGTGATCTTCCTGACCAACAGCCAACACTGTGGTGACTGGCTGAAGTGTCTTGGTCTCACTCTTTTCATCTGTGGAAGGTGCATTTCTCCTCAGAGATGATGGTCTCAGATTCACTCCACAAATCACGTTTGCTGGAGCTTGAGTAGAAGCCAGGTGCTGGTCTTTTGACTGGCGATTTTCTATAGTTACTGCATTCTGAACACCATATTTGCTCAATGTGTCCATCTTGTTTTGTATTACTTCATTAGACTTCTTCTCATCTTGCATAATGCTTGGTTTTTGTGTGGTAGTCACATTTGTTTTAACAGTTGGGTTTACATTTGGCGCCAGGTTACTTTGGCTGTTCTTGACTAGTTTGGAGCTACAGAGTTCCTCACTCCCCTTTCTATCGATTGGCACCACTGGGCTTGGGGGTTTGGTTGTTTGGGCTTCATCTGATTTTGGAAGGCATTTACTTTCTTTTTTAGACTCGTGGCCCATTGTGGATACTGGTGACTCAATGGGAGTCAGCTCGTTTAGGCTAGGGCCATGAGGAGATGTGGAGAGGATGCTCCTCTCATGCTCATTTTCAGCTTGTTTACTATCTCCAGCACCCTGTAGAGACATTACATGTGAAACTGGAAGGTTACTCTTGATGTAGGAAGCAGTAAGCCTCTCTCCTGGGTGTAACACTTGAGAGGAATATGAGCGAGCACGGGGTATCTCTTTTACAAGAGCTAGCCCTTCATCTTCCTCCCTCTTAGTCGATGAACGTTCCAGGTTGTTCAAACTCTCAGAACGTGGTCTGCTTCCAGACTGAAAGAACAGGGTGAGAGCTCATTAGGAAAAAACATATAGTTGTAAAATGTCCTTATGTACAAATATTTTACAAGATGTTTCACATACCATTTTAAAGGCATGTTCTAGGTAGAGGTCTGCTTGCGCTTAAAATGAAACCCCAACCAGACCCGTGCCCAAGACCGAGAGACCGAACTCTACCTGATCCGAACAGTACAGTCAGATTTTAAGCCGAACACGACCTGAACTCGAAATCGCTTACTCTCTTTATAATTTCTTCTCCTAGTAAGGACTGCTGCAATAGGGCATTGAATAAGCATTGAAGGCAACATTCATAACAGTACTGTAACAATAACATACACAGATTTAACAAGGCACTGCGGCCATCAGTACACTAGAGCAGAAGGAAATTTATCAAGCACCAAAACTTTGCTTGATGCAGAACAATCTGGAACCATGTGTAACAATGTAACAGTCACATTAAGTCCTTTGCTGCCTGAACTTCTTTACAATGTCAAATCTTTGTGACACCTGTGCTAAAAGAAGCTAGATGCAGCACAATGAATGAAACAGGACACAGTTTTAAGTTTTTGAAACTTAAAGTTCTTTTTAACTTGACACGGGAGACACTGAAGAAACAGCGAGATGTGGTGCAACAATCAAAGACGTCAGTCCAGCGCGTTTACGTAAAACAATGGAAAAACAGAGCAAATGCACACAAAAAGCAAGTTTGGTAAGCCTGTTTATTTTTTCATTAACTGCAAACCCCGACCCGAACCCGAAGTCATACTTAAAAAACTGACCCAAACTCAGCCTGAAACCCGTCGGTTTCTCGGGTCCCATCGGGCTCAGGTCAGGTTGCAGACCTTTAACAGCTGGAGCGCTTACTGCCCCCTACTGCAAGAAGGTGGTACATCAAGCTTTAATTTCTCCGATGGTAGGAATGTTCCTTATTACAGTTTTTCTCAATCGCTTTGGCTCATTTTTTGAAACAGTCTTAACATTCTCTTAACTGTAAGTGCAATTTTCACAACTGTTTTATGGGACATCACAACTCTATTGCATTTCTGCAAAATGTAGTAACTCACCCAAAATATTTAATTCATGCTTCAAAACCTAGTTATTGTGTTAGTAAATTGGCCAATGCCACCAAAATGAAAATATTTTTTTGTCATCGTGTAAGCCGTACTGGTTAAAAGGTTTAGATGTTTTTTCTCCATGGCAGTCAACCCTGGAAATGTTTGTTATATTCAACTTTCATTTTTGTTCTACGTTTTTGTTGACACTGACTGCTTACTGTACTATACAAGAATGTCAGTTTTGTCTAGCTAAATGCTATTGTGTATAGCATTGAGCTTTTTATATACTGATTTCAACAGTAGTTATAAGTTTACTGGGAAAAGTTAAGTTATTTTTGTAACAATGTTACATGTAAACAGAAAATTCACATTTGCATGTCCATTTATACACATTTTTTACATGTAAAGTCATATATAGTGAACAGAAAATTGCCACAAAATGACATCCATGAAAAAAAAAAAAAAAAACCTGAGGTAGTCCTGTAAAAAACAATAAATTGTACCTCCTCGCAGTACGTAACACTACAAGTTCCCATCTTCTTGGTGGACATTCTGTCACTCTTGTTGGTCTGGCCAGAGATTTAGCAGACATCACAAACATTCCATGTCATAGATATTTATGGAATATACATGTATGTCTGACAGATATTGATAACTGAATGGATCATTTTGCATGTGATGGCTCACACGATGAACTTTTTTTTAGAAATGTTAAGAGTATGACAATTTCACTGAGAACCAACTCATCAGTTTTGATCAGCAAGCCATGTGCAATTAGTTATTGTGCAAATTGTAGACATTTGTCCTTACTCTTTTGCACACATGTGCAATTTGCTTAAATAAATAAGAAATTAAAATCTGGTGTGAACAAGAAACTAATTGTTCAGAGATTTGAACTTATTGTTTTGAAAAAAATTATTCTCATTCAAGAATTTAGCCAAAGTGATTGAGAAAAACTGTAATTATAATTGCATACTTTTTTTAAAGCTTTATTTTTCATATAATTAATTGCCAAAAGCAATATGGATAATAGGTTTAGAAGGAAGCTTTAAAAAGACTCACTGAAGTGATCAACCTCTTGTTCTTGGCACCAACCCTTTGGTTCTTAGGTTTGATGGACATACGGTGACGGGCAGCAGAGTTGTCCAAGAGAGAAGTAAACTGGGGAGGAGCGTTGAAGTCCACCCCTGAACTTGTGGCAAATGAGGAGAGGGGAGCAGGTGCTGGGCTAATGGGCAGAGGGGAGAGGGGCTGGGAAGAGGCCTCAGAGAAGAACAAAAGCACACATATTATAGACATTACACAACATGTTAGACAATGGAATGCATGCAAATTAAGATCATGAATTAGTCAGTTTTTTTTTTTTTTTTTTTTTGCTGATGCATTTGTTCATGAATTAAAGGTAAAATCTCAACACATAGGTGAAGTGCTGAGAGAAATGTCACATGAAATGACAGCAGGCTGCCTTTTCTTCCTCCTTAAATCCTGTTCCAGCTAAACTCAAGGTGTTATGGTTCTTGGGAGAGATGGAAAACTGCAAGCATTATGACATGTAAATTTGTCTCATTTTTAGAATGGCATATGGGCAAGCATTAATGGAGACACAAATTGAGTCACAAACTGATGCAGATGATTGGTTAGTCTAAAAGGCCATACTCATCCAGAAAACATGCATCTATCACCAATACATACACCACATCCACTCAAGTCAAAATAAACCACTTAAAAAGTCATAATACTGATGGTTTAAAAGAATTAGCATGTTCAAAATGGGGACACTGCAGTATATTCCAGTATACGCACCTTGTTCGATATGCTCTTGGATCCCTCACCACACAATAATTCAGAGGGACCATGAGGAAGGCCATCATCCTCTGAACTTCCAACTAAGTCTTCAGGATGTTTCATAGGCAGGGGAGGAAGACCTAAATGCATCTTCTGCTGCCTGAGTTTCATCTAATCAACAAAAAAATGTTTTTTAATAAGAACATTCTCTTAAACATGAGATCAAGGAATGCATGATATTTTCAGTAGATATGAACAAGAGAGTTACAGAACAAATGTTACTGTGTCCTGTGTGTGTATGTTTGTGTGGGTGATTGTACCCACCTGCAGAGCTCGAATGTTGCCATGAATGATTTCTTGTGACAGAACTTTTGGTGGCTCAGGGTCTTTATGACTGTGCTCTAACAGGAAAATGCTGTCATGTGACAATGCCCGGGATCCCATCATGCCTTGGGAGGAGCTAAGAAGAAAAGATGTCAAAAGTAAATGAGTAAGTACAAATTATCAAATCATGCAGTGCCGATGGATGAATGGGATAGAGAGAGAGATAGAAATAGAGAGAGATAGAGAGAGAGATATATGATAAATTGATGTATACTTACAGATCTTCCTCTGAGGCATCAACACCCAATGTGATGTCACTCTCAGACTGACTCTGCTTCAGACCACTATCATCCTCTTTCCTGCTTATCTTCCCAAACAGCCGTGACTTGAAAGACTTTAACCTGGACTTATTTTTTCCTAAACACCAGACACATCATGCCTTTGGATTATATGTTTCTTCTTATAGTATAATACATTCAAATTCAATGGCACCAAAATGTATTTGGACACTTAATCCACAATTAAAATGTATGAATGCATCTGTATAGCATCTGTGAACCAATGAAGCTAGACCTTTCCCAAGAACTTCATTTTCTTTGCCATTTCTGATATTAACTAGTCCCAAGGCCATTTTAGTGGATGTGTGAAGTCAGTTTTCCTCAAGTTCATACAGGTGCCAAAAGATGTAGTTCATCACAATTACTTTGGACATGTTCCAGCTAGAAAGTGTCCAAATACTGTTTATCATAATTTCAAACATTACATCTGTTGTTTTATCATTTAAAACTTAAAAAAAGGTGTGCTTATGCATTCTTTACAATAAATGCCACTTGGTTTGATATTTTGTTATAAACAGTATGTTTATATTTATATTTTCTATATCTACAACCCCAGTTCCTAAAAAAGTTATGACAGTATGAAAAATGCTAATAAAAAAGGAGTGAATTGTAAATTATATTCACCGTTTGCTAAACTGAAAACACTACAACTACACATTATATGATGTTTTACCTTGTGAATATCTTTGTTTGTTTTTTGTACAGTACATCTACAGTAATTTGAAATCAGATGATTGTAACACACTCCAAAAAAGCTGAGACAGGCAATTTAAGACTAATAACAATTTGACGAGTTGAAATAGCAAGGCGATGTGAAACAGGAGATGTTAAACAGGTGAGGCAATCGTGTCACAGTATTTCAGGAGCCTCCAAAAACAGACTAGTCCTTCAAGAACAAGGATCATTTGAGACTTGTCAATTTGCCAACAGATGCTTCAGAAAAAAATCCAGCAATTTGAGAACAATGTTCCCCAAAGACAAATTAAAAAAGTATTTTGGGCATTTCACCCTCTACAGTGCACAATATAGTTAATAGATTCAAGGAATCTGGTCAAATCTCGGTGCGTAAAGGGCAAGACAAAAAACCACTTCTGAATGCGCATGATCTCTGATCCCTCAGACATCACTGTCTTAAAAAACATAATTAATCTGTAATGGATATCATGAACATGGACTTGGGATTACTTTAGTAAACATTTGTTACTCAACACTATTCACCGCTGCATCCACAGATGCAAGTTAAGACTTTACTATGCAAAGCAGAAGCCCTACATCAACACTGTCCAGAAGCACTGCCGACTTCTCTGGGCTCGGTCTCATTTTAGATGGAAAATAGAACAGTGGAACCGTGTTTTTTGGTTCGATGAGTCCACATTTCAAATAGTTTTTGAAAAATACAGCCGTCGTGTTCTCCGGGCCAAAGAGGAAAAGGACCATCCAAGCTGTTATCAGTGTAATGTCCAAAAGCCAGTGCCTGTATGGGCCAGGGGTGTGTCAGTGCCCATGGCATGGGTAACTCGCACATCTGTCAGGGCACCATTAATGCAGACAGATATGTAAAAATTTTGGAGCAACATATACTGCCATCCAGCACAGTCTTTTCCAGGGACATCACGGAATATTCTGCAGGACAACTTCAAACCACATACTGGCCAAATAAGCAGAGAGTGCGGGTGCTAGATTGGCCTGCCTGACCATCTCCAGTTGAGAATGTGTGGTGCATTATGAAGTGCGCAATACGGCAACGAAGACCCCATATAATTGTGCAGCTGAAGACCTGAATAATGGATGAATGGGGGAAAATTCCACTTTCTAAACTTAACAAACTTGTGTCTTCAGTTACTTCAAGTGTTATTAGAAGAAATGGTGATGTTACACAGTGGTAAACACTCGACTGTCCCAACTTTTTTGGATTGTGTTACAATCATCTGATTTGAAATTATTGTACATAAAAAAAATAAATTATAAAGAAAAATGAAATTTACAAGGTAAACCATCACATAATGTTTAGTTGTAGTGCTTTCAATATAGCAAAGAGTGAATATAAGGGTGAATCCTTTTAGTTTTTATTAGCATTTTTCATACTGTCCCAACTTTTTCGGAATTGAGGTTGTATATTTTTTTAATGCAATGAAATTAATTTTTAAGTGTCCAAATACTTTTAACACTTTTGAATATTTTAATAGTGGATTGGAAGAAACACATATCTGACATAATAAATATATTGATGGCAACATTGTACCTAATTGAATAAATCCTGACCTGTTAAATTGACACTGCCTCCTCCCTCTGGGTCTCCTGAACCTTCCAGAGCATTCATCTTCACCGCTACAGCTGTTAATGAGGACAATTACACAGAAATCAGTAAAGATAGAACAAGGAGTAGAAAGAAATTCCATCAGTAGTGGTTTGGACAACAGTTCAACAATAAATGAAAAATCTGATTCACAGAAAAGGTTCTAATCTTAGACAATTGCGAATTATATTTTACCACTAAAACTACTGTAAATTCTTAAGTTGACAGAGAAAATTTGTCGATCTTTACTTCAAACGAGGGTAGCAGAAGAGTAATTTATTGACACTGACATGTGTAATCCTTGAGGAATAGTGCTGCTAAGTTCTCTCAGCTTGCTATAGGCCTACACTTTTATCTGATAAGAGAAAGCATTTTTTCAAGCCAACAGAGACCAAAGGTTTTTTTTTGCAATCATTACATTTTCCATGTGATTAGGTTTGTGTGCTTTTATATGTACTGTATTACCACACAAGGAAATGGATTCAGCATACAGTTATGTATGCTCTGTTATTTTAGATAAACTTTAAGTAAATACACATTAGCAGCATTATTCTAAAATGAAACTGTTATGTGCTGAAGTTCTTCCAGCCTTTTTTACTGAGGAAACAATAAGGGTCAAAACCTAATTGTCTTGTTTACATAGACACTCACTCAAACATGGGGCACCTTGTCCTTATTTCAGACAAGTATTACACTTCTTCCTACCTTTTGAGTGTCTACTGTATATTCCTTATTATGACAACAAACCTGTCTTATCACTGAGCATGCCTTGATAACACACACATGCACTAATGGAAAAACACACATGCAAAGTCCACCAAGTCCATCCCTTTTTTAATACCTCTGCTGGTCTATTTGAGTGGCTCCACTGCAATCACCTGCCCGACTTACATAGGAAACATATTTCATTTAAAAAAAATAATAATAATAATAATAAAATAATAATAATAATAATAATAATAATAATGTCTTTATAATGTCCAGCACAATATTACCTCAAAAAGATAAAATTGTTGTGTATGAGGTATATACTTTTTAACCTTTAAAGAAAATATTATACAGACTATGCAATGGATATAAGAAATGATGAATACATAATCAGCATATAACAGCTCATCAACATGCAGCATTTGCCTTTTTGCGTCATTGGAACCTTAGCAGTCACTGCCATGTGTCAAGAATGCGAATACCTACTACAGACCATGAAATATGAAAATAATCTGTAAGCTTGATGATATTGCACAGAGAACACTGTAAGATTTCACTGAGCACTAATCCTACAACTACAGATTAATCACAAAGTTCCAGCACAGTCCAACAGAACAAGGGCTGAAATGCTGCCATGAGAAAAATAGTGAATTAATTTTATAGATTTAGACAGAAAGAAAACTAACCTTATTAAAAGCATTAGGCTACTACTGATGACTAAAATAAAAGAATAAAATACCTTTGAGAAGAGATGCACTGCAATTACCCAGTAGAACAAAGCACTTCAAAAATGTACTTCAAATAATATAAGCATGAATGAAAAGGTACTTACTTTGTCTGTGAAAATCCTTCTCTTTCCTCTTTTCTGTGTGTTGCCTGATTTTACCGTTTTCAAAATTATATGCGTTTCCATACATCAAACAAAACACGACAGCCTTGTCCCAATCACAAACATTTTCAGAGAGACAGGGGGACTGGAAGCAGATTGGAGAAAGTACAAAATCAGGAGCAGCACTGGTGAAATAAAGAGGAAGGAACAGGGAAAAGGCAAAGCAGGCATTGACAAAGAACCACACTGATGAGATTGACGTTTGGCAGTTAGGAGTTGGACACACACTCTGTCAAACTCTGTTTCATTCCCAACACTTGCTTTTCCACTTAAGCTCTTTGCAAAAGACTAAACAGCTTTTACAGAGACATAGTAGAAACAATGTGCTGGTGGTGGAGTCTAGAGCTGATGAAGCCATCAGTCAATACAGTGATGTGAAAAAGTATTTGATTTGAATTATTTGATTTTCTGATTTCTTCTATTTTTCTGTATTTTTCATACTAAATTGTTTTAGATCTTCAAATAAGATATAACATAAAACAAAGGGAACCTGAGTAAACACAAAATACAGTTTTCAAATATACAGTATATATATATATATATTTTATTGAAGCAGAAAAGCTAAAAGCCATGTGAAAAACAAACTGCCCCCTTAAACTTAATAGCTGGTTGTGCCACCTTTTGCTGCAACAACTGCAACCAAACGCTTCCAATAACTGGAGATCAGTCTTTCACAACGCTGTGGTGGCCCTCCCTTTTTTGCAGAACTGCAAGTTTAGCCACATTGGAGGGTTTTCTAGCATTAACTGCCCATTTAAGGTCCTGCCACAGCATCTCAATTGGGTTCAAGTCAAGACTTTGACTAGGCCACTCCAAACATTAATTTAGCTTCTTTTGAGACATTCAGAGGTGGACTTACTCCTGTGCTTTGGATCATTGTCTTGCTGCATAATCCAGTTCTTTCTGATAGTGGAGTCATGAACAGTGACCTTTATTGGTGCGAGAGAGGGCTGCAGTTCCTTGGATGATGTCCTTGGCTTTTCTGTGACTTCCTGGATGAGTCGTCGCTGTGCTCTTGGAGGAATTTTGGAAGGTCGGCCACTTATGGGAAGGTTCACTACTGTGCAAAGTTTTCTCCATTTGGAGATAATGGATCTCACTGTGGTTCTTTGGAGTCCCAGAGCCTCTGAAATAGCTTTGTAACCCTTCCCAGACTGGTGTATTTAAATAATCTTTTTCCCCATCATTTCTGGAATTTCTTTCGACCTTGGCAGTGTGCTACTGGGTGAGACCTTTTAGTAAACTTCATGTTGCTGAAAAAGTTCTATTTAGTTGTTGATTTGTTTGAACAGGGCTGGCAGTAATCAGGCCTGAGTGTGTCTAGTCCAGCTGAACCCCATTATGAATGCAGTTTCATAGATTTGGGGATTTAGTAACTGAGGGGGAAAATACTTTTCACACAGCCCCAGTTGGTATTGGATAACTTTTTTGCTTCAATAAATAACATTATAATTTAAAAACTGTATTTTGTGTTTACTCAGATTGCCTTTGTTTTATGTTAGATTTTTGAAACAATTTAGTATGAGATATACACAAAAACAGAAGAAATCAGGATGGGGGCAAATACTTTTTCACAGCACTGTATAACACCACCCAGCACTCTATATCAACTACAGAGTGCATTTATGTTGATAGACAGAGAAAGAGAGACAGGGAGCATGAGGAAGCTATCTGGTCAAAAATTAACATGAACTGGACCAGTCAGGCAAGCTGCAGACGTAGCAAATTTGAATTCCTTTTTGTTGGTCTTGTGTAAGTGAATAAGTTGTTAAAGTTAGCCCCATTCAGAATGAGACAGATCGTAACAGAACAACTGTTGTCTGTGTAATGCATTTGCATTGACATATATTTTTGTATGCAAATTATAGAAATGCTGTTACAGTCCACTGAAAGGTAGGTTAACCTGGGTAAAAGTGGTTGATTCTATGTATAGCACATATGTAGCATATCACAAACCATTCTGTTAGTGTCTGAACCAGGCTAAAAATACAGTTTTCAAACAGGTTTCCCGAACACTACCCCTGTTGTCCATTGGTCTGCCAAACCGATAGTCCTGCCACAAAACTCACACCACTGGTTGAGCCAATGTTGCTGTGTCAGGCAGTGGTGCGTTTCTCTGTACAACGACGTTACTCAATGCGTAACCACCATAGTGCGAAGCATCGTTGTAGAAATTAACTAACTAATCAGGACTGTTCCTCAAACCGCAGTAACTATGCACATCCATCGTTCGAACCATGTTGGTTGAGCTGTCCTTAATGATGTTACTCAGGGGGTGGAGTGATAACTTCCGCAAATTTTAAATTATAATAGCTCATTTACACGTACACCAGAAGGCCGTTTAATGTGAGAAAGCTGCTGAAGATACAAAAGCGGCATGCACTTTGTAATGCGACAGATGCACTGCACTGAAATAAATGGGTTTTCCTCTACATTAGACTTCCGGGTACCCCCGACGCACTTAAGCATATACAAACATATGCACTCTTCAAAAACATATTAACGTCACTTATGCATTAACATAAACACATAAAAGCCATGTTCTCCAACAGAAACCGTGCGTGATAAAGTGCTTTCTCTTGAAACAACCACACCGTCTTTTTCAAGAGCAGCCTGTATTTCTCCTGAGGTTACCTGTGGGTTTTTCTTTGTATCCCAAACAATTCATCTGGCAGTTGTGGCTGAAATCTTTCTTGGTCTACCTGACCTTGGCTTGGTATCAAGAGATCCCTGAATTTTCCACTTCTTAATAAGTGATTGAACAGTACTGACTGGCATTTTCAAGGATTTGGATATCTTTTTATATCCTTTTCCATCTTTATATAGTTCCATTACCTTGTTAAGCAGGTCTTTTGACAGTTCGTTTCTGCTCCCCATGGCTCAGTATCTAGCCTGCTCAGTGCATCCACGTGAGAGCTAACAAACTCATTGACTATTTATACACAGACACTAATTGCAATTTAAAAAGCCACAGGTGTGGGAAATTAACCTTTAATTGCCATTTAAACCTGTGTGTGTCACCTTGTGTGTCTGTAACAAGGCCAAACATTCAAGGGTATGTAAACTTTTGATCAGGGCCATTTGGGTGATTTCTGTTATCATTATGATTTAAAAAGGAGCCAAACAACTATGTGATAATAAATGGCTTCATATGATCACTATTCTTAAATAAAAGACAGTTTTTTTCCATGATCAGTCATATTTTCAAAATCAATGCCAAAATTTCACAATTTCTGCCAGGGTATGCAAACTTTTAAGCACAACTGTATGTAAGTGTACAGTGAAAGCAGGCTACAGCCTATTAGAAATGTTTAAAAAGGCTGTCAAAACAAAGTAGTTGGTCAGCTGTACACACTCATTTAGACCATTTAATTTCCCATTCTTTAACCTTACAAATGTTACTCTCTTAGTCAATCATTCATTTATCTACCCATTATCTCTGAGGATGGAACATTTTGTATCCAGCACTCCGCAAAGCACAAAGCAGCTTTGCCCCAGATACAGAGCATAAATCTGTGTCAGGATCCAGAGTTGGCCACAAATCCCTCTCCTTTCCTCCTACTGGACAAAAGTCAACTCGACATCTGGGTGACTTTCAGATAGCCTACATTATTCGTCTGGCCTTCAAATCTGATCTTTCTGTTAACTGAACATTTTCATGTTCAGATAGGTATTTAAAAAGGAAGCAAACGTGATATGCACATATGTGTCATTTGATGTATCTTATTACAAAAATGGTCTTGCCATGGAACATTTTACTACTGCTAAGGCCATGATACACAGATTATAGTCGGACAAGGAAATAGTTTGCTATTTATCTGATCAAAAAGGCTATTTGAAACCTGAATGCATTTATGCTATAATCTGATCTGATTTTCTAATATACTTTCATTATCTTAATCAGGGAGGCAGTCTAATCCACACATTTTGTACATTTTGTCAATTTTCAGCCATATTTTACATTACAGCGTTCATGTTACATTGTAATTACAGTACATGTAATTAGAGTGCAATAGCAATTACACATTGTAACTAACTGTTATCAATGTGATAAATAATTGCTATAAAATGTAATATTTGCCACGTAAAGTGTCACCCATTTTAATTATGACAAAATGGCTGATGTTATATGTGAGACCATCATCATCATCATCATCATCATAAGGATGAATCTCACAAAACTGTCAAGAACATGTCCCAGTCATATTTCATCCCAATATATATATATATATATATATATATATATATATATATATATATATATATATATATATATATATATGTATATATATATATAAAGAAGTTATATATTGCATTAAGGAAATGAAGCCAATTTTATCATCTTTAGATTTTGCGTTATATTCATGATAATTAAATCTCGGTAATGTTTTACTATAGGCCTAATGCTGTTTAAAAATACAAAATAAAAATAAAAAACGCTGTAGCCTGTAGCATTGTTGTATTAATAATAATAATAAAAAATAATAATAATAATAAAAAAAAAAAAAAAAAAAAAAACTAATTGTAATTTTGAAGGAAATGTGTTTTATTTACGGTCCAAATTTTGTATATATATATATATATATATACACACACATTGTCTTGTATGTTGGGGTGAAATCTGAAATGGAAGTGTTTTCGTCAGATTCATAATGTGTTATTTAGAGATACGCTTAATATTTTTCATGAACTGAGATGAGGAACGCATATCGAGATTAAGGGCGATTATACACAGATTTAATCCCCTCCTGCAGGGAATTCATGCGTTTCATTGTAACTAATGTTTTCTAATAACAGAGGCAAAACAACTCATACGAATATGCCAAAGAAAGAGGACACGATACACCAACAGAAAACAACGACTGCTTTTGTTCAAGACAGTTCTTAAAATGAAAATGATTTTACTACAAACATTTTCCGTTCATAAACACACATCTTGTTTATGGTCTCAATGGCCCATATAAATATGACCTCATACAAATATAGACATTCAAAAAAGCATCACATTATGTAGGTTATCGGCTGAAAAATAAAAAAAAGTCTACATGTAACATTAGAGCACATCCTTAACTTTTATAAATAATAATAATAATAAAAATATTAACAATAAATCTCACGTTGGCCAATATAAAAAGATCTCAAATCAAAAAAATAGCACGGCAACTAATATTATGAAAGTCCTGAAACTTATAGAAATATACTCACATTCTGATGTCATTCATTGAGAAAGTAAAGTTCTCGCTCTGGTAATGCGATGTCAGGCATACAATTACTCTTCAGCTGAGACGGTGGAGCAAAACACCGTTGTATCAAGAGATAACGTGACGCTGAGCGCAAGGTGTAGGCTATATTATACTGCAGTTCATTTCCAATTTTACACTAGTGGAGGTGTCGTTCACCGAATGTCCACAAGAAGGCGCTGCTGCTGCACAGAATATTAATTTTATTGCCAGCAACAGTCAGTAGAAAAAAAGAATGCATGTTCAAAACATTTTATCCAGAGCACATACTGGTGACGTAGTACAGATATTAGACAATAGGCTACTAAATTACTTGCAAATGCAGTTTGTTTGCACAATTACAGATGTACACCAGATAATAAACACAAATGCCAGTCTTGAATGTTTAAAAACAGCAGATAGAAGCAATGGCATATGGACGTATATTAGGCAAAAGGCATCTCAGAATATCACCCTGCACTTTTTATTGGAATGGATCAGCATATTTTAAAAATAGACAGTAAAATCGGCTGTTTCTCATTATCTACGTAAGAGAAGAATTACTTTTTTAAATATCATAAAGCTGAAAATGGGGGACAAAGGCACATTTATAGTTGTCCAGGCAGGTTTCTGAGAACTGCATGTGAAGATACATCTCTATAGACATGCCAGGCAGTGAAAAGGCCTTAGAAGACTATGTCGTCTTGGTGTGTTTTGTATGAAAAATGTCCACAGTAGTCTCGTGACACTCTCTCAAATCATAATCACAGTACCCTATGGAGAAGCGACCCTAAAAGAAAAAAAAAAAACAATTTTTTAAAAATGTTTTTATGTCTACAGTGCAGAAATACACAAATACTAGGTTCCCCTTTTTGAATAATTCACAGGTATAAATGCTTAATAAAGAGGGTTGTGGGGGCCTGGGTAGCTCAGCAAGTAAAGATGCTGACTACCACCCCTGGAGTCGCAAGTTCGAAGTGTGCTGAGTGACTCCAGCCGTGTCTCCTAAGCAAACAAATCGGCCTGGTTGCTAGGGATGGTAGAGTCACATGGGGTAACCTCCTCGTGGTCGCAATAGTGTGGTTCTCGCTCTCGGTTGGGCACGTGGTGAGTTGTGCGTGGATGCCGCATAGAATAGCATGAGGCCTCCACACGCGCTATTTCTCTGCGGTAACGTGCTCAACAAGCCACGTGATAAGATGCGTGGATTGACGGTCTCAGACGCGGAGGCAACTGAGATTCGTCCTCCACCACCTGGATTAAGGCGAGTCACTATGCCACCACGAGGACCTAGAGTGCATTGGGAATTGGGCATTCCAAATTGGGGAGAAAAATAAAAAAATATAGAGGGTTGTGTAAGAGTGAAAGCTGTTCCAGGTGGTACCTTTGGTTTTTTGAAATAATCAAGCCCTCTGCCGATCTTAATAATCCAACCATTATTAAACCTGAAGAAACAAAGTGAATATGTAGTAAGTCACAACTACACCCAACAACAAATGATCAGCTGTTTTTACTGTGCTGCAGCAACAAATGCACATTTGTTGATACCATTCTCACAATTAAGTGAAATTAAGCAATACCACATGTCCAAGAGTGCTGTTGTTGCACCTGCAGACAAACACAAAGCTGATCTGATAGTCAGTAGGACTGATATTATGTTCATTCAGCTGTTCTAGAAAACAATATGTTTATATTCTGTGATTTACTTATTCAGTAGTTTGATATGGGTTTTACCTGATCTCCCTGTCATGAATAGTAGAGGAGTACTGAATGTCCAAAAAGACATTTTGACTCTGCATTGACTGCTTTATTTCTACCAGGGCAATGGCTTGCTGAGAGGAGCTGTCCTGGAAAAATCACACAATAAAATGCATGAGAAAAATGAACCACTGTGGATTGCTTTGTGTGAGTTAGTCCATTCAAATATGTAAAACTTGTAATGGTAACCGGCTAGAAAGAGAACCATACCTCGTCCTTTGATGTAAGGAGGTGAATTGTCTTTACTTTGCATGGGCCTTTCAGCAGCATTTCACAGAAGCGAAGAAAATTATATAACTGCAAAGCACAACATATTTAAAGCTGTACTTTCTCACTCTGTAATATAGCTTTTTTTTATAACTCAGTATTTTATTGAGCATCACTGTAGTCTTTACTTGATGGACATGCCGTATATAAGGGTCCTCCACCCAGACTTCAGTCAGCCCGTCTCTGATGTATGGTTTAAAGAGGGATTCATAGCTGAAACCAGTGGAATTGCCTGTTATCTTAATCTGCTCATGGTATTTGCCCTCTGTCAGATGAGAAGAAAACAGCCAGAATAGCAAATGTGACTCCGAACTTCCAACGCAAAACACAAACGAAAACAGGTTAAAAGCTGTTCTATGTCACCTTTACCATGCTGAACTATTACCTTCTTTCAGTTTGTTTACATGGTCTTTAATCTGTTCTGCTCGGCCCATGTAGCCCTTGATCTTCTCTCTGTAATGGACCTTCTTTGAGTCATCTTTTACAGCTGGGAAAAGAGTCAATATGGTTACATTTAGACTACCATTTAAATTAATCAAGTCAACTGGCATACCTTTCAGTACATCTAACAGGAGCTGGATCCCTTCCTGGTAGCACACCAGAGACTCCTGGAAGCGTGAGCTCTGATCAAGCTCCACAGCTCTCTTCAGGACAGAGATAGCAGAGCTCTCCATGCCTGGGAGGAAATCCTGAGCCATCTCATTTGTTTGATGAATGGTGCAACAAAAGCAGTGAAGAGTGCAATCCTTTGGGCAGTGATGATTCTTACATGTGTATTACCAGGAAAGGCTATTTTGTATTAATAGCAAACATTTGTACACTCGTTCAAGCAAAAACGGAAAAATGAGAATAATTATTTATGAGAAGCACACCATTGTCAATACTCTCCAAGAAAGCAAAATCTTAAAAAAAACACAACTCCCGATTTAGGGAGGGTTTTGTGATACAACGTCCTACTACATCAAAGACAGCTATTTTCCTTACTTAAAATTGATTTAAATAAACACATGGAAAATATATTCCCGCACAAATACAACTTTCTGAGCTAAATAAATCGTTATTTATTTCATCACTGAGGAACTCAATTCTGGACACACCCGTTGCCATTATGCTGAAGGACCAACTTCCGTTTGCGTTTGGGAGGGTTTCCAAAATAAAATAAAATAAAATAAAATAGAAGCTCATTTTATGTTCTCATTATTATAGCAGCATATTTAATCAAAACGTATTATATAACATATCTCTGTGTATTTCCTACTTTTTCATTTGATTTGTGCAAATAAATAAATAAATAACGAAATAATAAATAAAAAAATGATTGTTGACATTACATCGTCATGGCAACGAAGTTGTAAAATTGGCTATAACTTTACACAGAAAAGGTTAGTAAGTGATTTTATGACACTTAATCATGTTAACATATTGTTTATGTCTTGTGACTAAACTTTTGATACAGTGAGTATTTTAACGTTTATGGATTGGCCCCCATTCACTTCCATTGTAAATGCCTCACTGTAAACCAGATTTTTGCTTTTTTTAATGAAAAGGATGGGCAAGTCAAAATTAATTTGTCTGGTAATCAATATTATGCCACAAATGCTTGTACTGAACTCAGAATATTCCTTTAATCTGTGTTTTTGGTTATAAATTAATATGATACATATTAGATTAAACATTACAAACATTGTGACTTTTCAGGACAACTGCAAATATATGTAATATTTAGCAGATAATGTGTTAAAGTAAAAAAATTAATAAATTGGTTACCATTTACATTTAACCAAAGGGCCATATGTATGAAACAATAATTACCAGATATACTTATGAAGTCTGCAACTTTATGGTAACCATAAGAAGTAGCACAACATACCACATAACTTAGAATTTGGGTACAAACATAACACATTATTAACATTATCCCAATAGCAGAATATTTGTACATTTTCTGAAGAAATTTTAGTGGTGATTTAGTGGAGAGGATTAAGTGATGTCATAGAATCACACAATACTATGCAGTTTTTAAGGTGGTCTCAGGTTGTTGTTGTTGCTGTTGTTGCTACATCACTGTACAGTTGCTAGGTTGTCAGCAGGAGAGTTGTTGGATAGTGGCCAGAGTAAAAAGAGCCCATCCCCAAGTCTCTTTGATATTCCGGTTACTATGGCTCGGGTCCCTGCAACCAAGTTTTTTTTAAAAACATTTTTAAATTGTTGTGTTGCACCAGAGGCCCACCGTAGTAGGACATTCACTCATTCACTGAATCGGTTAGAGCGGTTCTTGAGTTAACTGTTACATACTGATGCCATTGTAAAAATGTGCTATTCAGCTGTCATTTATTTATTCTGTGAGTGAAGTAGTCCAATTACAGTGGATTATTCAGATTAAGTGAGTAATATTCGACTGGTCATATGATCTCAACATGGCGGCACTCATGAATGTGCTTCCAGCACCATGTGTAAAATAAAGCATCTTTTTCTCTAAGACTGATATATAAGTATTCATACTCATGGTTGTGTACACCATTTAAAACGGATGTTTCAAAAATACTTTTCTTTCTGTTGAAAAGTTTAGCAATTGGAAAAAAATCAAAGTGTATTGTTAATTACATTACAATTTATTGTACGAAACAGGACAGGAGCCATCCAGGTAAATTAAATGTTATTGTTTCGCCCATTTTTTCCCCATTTATTTTATTTAGGGAAATTGAAAAGTTCAACAAGACACACATTCTATGAGCAATAGTAGAAGTGATGCTTGCCTTACCAAGTAATAAAACTGTCATTATTTGCTTGATCATTTATTTACCTGTAACCTTAGCTTTGTGGAGGGGTAAGAGAAAGCAAACATCTCCATTCATTTTAGTTTACGTTGTGCCAGACCTGTTCTGATAACAGCATGAACTAAGAGAAGCTATTCTGTTGTTACATTATACACCTCAGTCTGCTTTAACTTTATTAAAATTTAGTATCAAGGCATTACATATTAAAACAAAGACAACCATAATAAACAAAGTAATTGTGACCTAAATAGTAGTTATGTATTTATTTTTTTGCCCTTCTACTGTATATTACTCATCATATTTTTTCTCTTACTTGTTCATAAAGGAGCAACAAGGACCGCAAACAACTTCAGAACATGTGAATGAAAAGCTGGCCGGGCTGCTCCAACAGTTTTAACAGCCGAACAAGCCTGTTTTATTCACTGTTATGTGGGTGTAGTAGGGGGGTGCTCTTTTAATGTGCACAGTTTAAGAGTTAGGTGGAGCAGTATTTAGTGAGGAAGCATTTTAAAGCTTAAATGGCTGAGAAGATTGAGTAAGAGCAAAGGACAGATGTGGTCAGGGCAGCTGTGGTGAGGAAATCTGCTGTCTGACCAGCACCACAGTAACAGCATACTTCCCATTCTTCCTCCAAACCTCAGACCAGCCACACCATTTCCTCTCACCAACTGCCCAGAACTTCCTCCTGCTTTGGCGTGAATGGAGGTTGGAAGAGTGCGTTCTGCCAGTCTGTGTACAGTTGTAACAATGGAATGTAATTCATTAAAAAGTCTTTGAGGTGGATCTGTGATCTGTTTTATTTTAATATAATCCTTAGTATATATGTGGTCATGTGATGAATATGTGTAGCACACTGGATCATGTTGTCATATGAAGAAAACTTTGTGTGTCCAAAATAGCATGTATTCCTGGAAAGGAATGTCCTGATCAGAATGAAGAAATAAAGAAATGTTTATTAGTCTGAAAAGCTGAATATTCAGAAGCCATTCTGGAGGGAAAAACAACTTTAACTGATGTAAAAACTACAACTAGACCAGGGGTTCTCAACGGGGGTGGTACCGTCAAAATAATCCCATCAAAATAAATTATATTATTTTTTAACAAAATTACATTTATAAAATGTCTCACCCTCAAGCCATCCCAGATGTGTATGACTTTTTCTTCTGCTGAACACAAAGATTTTTAGAAGAATATTTCAGCTTTGTAGGTCCTTTCAATGCAAGTAAATGGTGACCAGTCCTTTGAAGCTCCAAATATCACATAAAAGTAATCCAAAAGACTCCAGTGGTATAATTATTAATATTTGCCTTTTGAAGCAATGCAATCACTTTGGGTGAGAAACAGATCAATATTTATATCCTTTTTACTATAAATCTCCACTTTCACTTTTACTTCCAGACAGTGAAAA
Organism: Myxocyprinus asiaticus; assembly: GCF_019703515.2. NCBI lineage: Eukaryota > Metazoa > Chordata > Actinopteri > Cypriniformes > Catostomidae > Myxocyprinus > Myxocyprinus asiaticus. Next base: position 14,740,395 of record NC_059353.1, read on the forward strand.
TAATAGTAAAAGTGGAGATTAATAGTAAAAAAAAAAAAAAAAAAAGGTAATATTAAATATTGATCTGTTTCTCACCTACACCTATTATATCATTTCTGAAGATATGGATTTAACCACTGGAGTCATATGGATTACTTTTATGCTGCCTTTGTATGATTTTTAGAGCTTGAAAGGTCTGATCACTATTTACTTGCATTGTATGGACCTACAGACCTGAAATGTCTTTCTAAAAATCTTCGTTGTGTTCAGCAGAAGAAAGAAAGTCACACACATCTGGGATGGCTTGAGGGTGAGTAAATGATGAGAGAATTTTCATTTTTGGGTGAACTATCCCTTTAATGAATACTGCTAAATTCCTTGCAATACTACTCATGAATGGAGCAACTAGAGGGCAGAATTGCACAACAAATAAAGGCTTTGAGTTTAAGGGCACAGCTGAGTGTCCAATTGCACATCTGTGTGCTTCACCCTTGCAAGTTCCTCTGCCTCGTGTTTTCTCTGGCACCAGTTGCCAGGCTAACGGCAGTCATGATGCGGAAATGATAATGGACAGTGGTCAGAGAATGGTAGTAGCTGTCAGACTTGTTTAGAGAAATGTCTATCCCCTTCCTTCTCCTATTTCTCCCTTGCAACCACCAAGTTTTTTTTTTTTTTTGCTGAAAGCATGAAACATTAAGTCTGCTAAAGGGGTGTTATGGACTGTCTTGTTCATTCAGCATATCATCCAAGTAAAGATAAATCAACATAATTGAAATCAGAGCATCATTTATTAATTGTGACTGCCAACCATTTAGGTAAAAGGCTAATATACATATTGAGATCAATATAATTCAAAACTCTGCTGCCCATGCAACTCACTAAACATGCCATATAACCTCTGATTGAAGATTTATTTGGATTATCACTCAGAAAACTCACATGATAAAAAATGTTCTGAGTGGCATAGAAAACAAAGAAACCGAGCTGGACAAGTAGAGAGAAAGGGAGAGAGATGTGTGAATGAGTGGTAGAGTCCGAGCGCCAGGGTGACGCAGGCGGCCGCAAGAGAGGGCTTATAAAATGTGAATCATCTTGCACCCTGTTTTTAGCCAAACCATGAAAATGCTGGAATGAAAGGGCACTTAATTTAGACTCCTCTTTTTTAACTTTCCTGTGGCTGGCAATTCATGCATGACAGCAAGCGGACCAGATTTTGGGGGAGAAAGCAATGGGAACAGTTCGGCCAGGGGCCGGCACCTTACCCAGCACTCAACTGTGGTGCCTATTAGTGTACCCACGAATCTTGGGGAAACTTTAATCTGTTGGCACAGAAGAGGTGAGGATAAGAGAAGATGAGAAAAGTGGAGATGAAAAAATGATGCTGATGGAAATGTATCTGCTGGAACATCATAAAACACAATGTTGCTGCACTCCCTGTTGAAAAGACCAATATTGCTGCTCATGATCATGTTGTGTTTTGGATTCTGGGTCCCATCGTGGGTCTCCCCACTAGCTTAACCAGCAAGACCTCTTTGGTCAGCCAGCTTCTAGACTGTGCTAGTTGACATTTTTTATTGGTGATCAGCATGGCTATGCTGGTCCACCAGCTAGACCAGCACCAAACCAGTTCTAACCAGCATAATCCATCATGGACCAGCATACAAATTTTGAATGAATGTTTCCAAAAGGCAGAAATAAAGAGTGTGAAATGAACCCATTTAGGCAAGTAGGACAAGTGATGTCTGTATCAAAATGTGATTGGCTCTTGAGCCGCCATATTTAAAAATGTTTTATAAATTCTCCCATTCATAAGAATACCAATGACCTGCCTCATCCTATACTGTCTTGGGCTGAACTTATATGCTAGTGGATTGTTATGTAACGTAATCATGTGTTAGATGAACATTGTCCTGGTTTACAAGGCCTTTACACTCCATAACATTATTCAACTTTAGGTGTTTTCTTGCCATGACAGAAAGTGTTTTGTATTTTATGAAAAGGTAGTCTCTCCAGGCTCCAAGACTCTTGATAACTTGAAGGAATTTTTCACCCAAAAATGAAAATTCTGTTATCATGTACTCATCTTTATGTTGTTGCAAACCTGTATGACTTTATTTATTCGTTAAAATAATTTGCAGCAAATTTGTGGCTAATTTAGATTTTAAGGTATATTTGTGAGGAATATTTAGAAGAAAGGAAGATTATCAATGAATATCAACTTAAACTTTGGACTGTTAATTAAACAAAGCGATCGTTTCGCTTCAGAAGACTTGGAACATAGCAATAAATTCAAATGTGTAATGACCAAACACCAATCATTTGAATCACATAGGGGCTGTTGACAGGAGTAGTTTCTAATACATGTTTCCATTGAGTTTCCTCCCATAAAGTTCCATGCCAGTGCTGAATAAAGTTTAATGTATTTATCTGTAAAGCAGTTCAAGAAAATAGGTAAATTCAAAGTTCCACACACATGTAAGATAATCCACATTGCTTGATTCCATACATGTTCCAACAGGTCACATTTAAACATGGTATGTTTGACACGATATGATTCCATGAACATGTTAGACACTCTCCTTCAACACACTAAACATGATCTCCTGAACACGGTCAAATATTGTTGTGCTTTCCTGCCAACAACGCCTCACTTCCTCTTCCTCTGTGCTTACCTATCTAGCACCTGCCATGCCCACAAGTGCCACCCAGTGTACAACAATGGAATTACAGTATATTAAAAGTGAAACATAAAAATACAACATACAAAATGTGAAATACAAAACAAACAAAATGGCTCCTACAATATGGACCACTTCATGGTGCTTTTTTTTTTGTTGTCATTTTGAAGCTTGACAGCCTCAGTCCCCATTCACTTTAATTATGTGGAAAGGGGCAGCCAGGATATTCTTCAAATCTTTTGTGGTGAGAGAAAGTCATACAGGTTTGTAACAAAATGAGGGTGAGTAAATGATGACAACTATAATTTTTGGATCATTCCTTTAAGCTCTACGTCCTCCAGTGCGGCAGTTCCACGTTGTCTTGTGGTAGCACACACACACACACACACACACACACACACACACACACACACACACACACACACACACACACATACACACACACACACACATGCATCTAGCCACTATTACCTTGAAGCGCTATGACTGCTGCCTTTATTGTATTCACTCAATGCTCTTTCCAAGGCTAAGCTTGTTGACAAATTAAGAAGTGTCATTTCAATTTAAAGCATGCTGTGCCACTGCAACGAGCCTAGCTTGCTCACATAGTAACTAACATACTCATACTCTCATGTATAATAAGCACTGTAACAGTGTGGTTTGCATTTCCAAATGTGCAATCGTGGAGAAGCCACATGAAAGGGCCTTGGTATTAAAGGACAAGTCTTGGTTGGGAGGGATTCTGTCATGCAACAAGAGTGTGTTTTTCACTTTTTTCCCTCCTTTTTGGAGAAATTCAGCCCATGCAGTATTAGGCAGGGCAACCGCACATGAGTCTTTTAAATGGCTCCCACCACCAAAATGCAAAAGGGAAGAGTATGGTGCTTTGGATTGTCCAACACTTTCATTAAGGCTCAATAAGACATGACACATCTTTTTGATTATAGGAGAAACATCTGTTTACATGACTGCGTGTGTACAGTTTGTGTTCACAGGCTTGTAATTGGTGATTTACACTGAATGAATAATATGTCAGTTAATGATATTGCCAAGTTCTTGAAGAGTTTGTAGCAAGATCTTTTTGATCTGAAAGCACTGAAACATTTCAAGTAATCCATTCAATGTTTGTGGTAGACAGGGGTTGCATAATTTTCTTTCAGAGAAAAATAAAAACAGGTACCAGATTCTTGTAACATCCTATTAAACACTGACCCTTTTCTTTAGTTCCTTGATACTCAACAGGTGAGTTACAACCCAGAAATTGGTCGCAGGTCTGTTCTGACACGGCCATGGACAGAAAGGCAAAAACAATGCTTAATGGGCATAATAAAATGCAACTAACCATATAATTGTACATAGTTAAGATAGATAAATAAATATAGTGGCCATATAAACTTGAGAAAGGGGGGATAAAATGCTTCCCATATCTTTTGTTGTTGACATAAAAAGCCATACGTGTAATAAAATTCTACAATATTTTGATGCACTTGGTACAAGTCACCCAAATTATGCAGATGTCCACATGGACAGGTTGCGTGGCATGCCATCATTCTCAAAAACCATAAATAAAACTATGCAAGATAAAAGAAAATACAACCCAGACTACATTAAGGCTACACTTCACTTGCACATGTATAAATATGATTTCTGCCGACCACAATGTGTTTGTGCAGTATATTATTTGCTTATAAATTAATTAAATGGAAATACGTTATAAAATGGGCACTCAGTAATTTTTTTTAAGTCTAGTGGCCTGGATGCTGCATCGTTCAAACACAGTAGTTTTCAGTAACCAATGCCATTGTAGAAATTCACTTGAAGTAAGTACAATAAGTTACACACAGTAAACCAGGATTAATTTAATCCATGAATGTAAGTGTCCAATAACAGGGTAGTTACTGAGATTAAACGAGTAGTATTCAGCTGGTCATGTGATGCTAATATGACTGCCCCCATGATGCGCCTCTGCCCCATGTAGAATAAAAGAGCTTTTATAAAGTTACTGATATGACTGAACTCTTCATCTCACATGAGTGATCATGATTTAATACATATGTTTTTGATGTGTCTGCATTTTTGATTTGGGCTCAGTGTGAGTTGATCAATGATTTGATTTGATTTGAGTGTGAATAATAACTTAATCTTTGGTCTGTTCATCAAACAAATTGACGGAATGCCTTCAGAAGACTTGGAATATGATGCACAAGTTGCATGGACTACTTTTATGACACTTTGGGGTGCTTTTTTAAGCTTTAAAGTGAGTCATTGTGAACTGCTATTGTAGGGAAATCAGCATTTGTGACATTCTTTAAAATATCTCCTTTTGTGTTCTGTAGAAGAAAGAAAGTCATATGGGTTTGGAACAGCATGTGGTGAGTTAGACCAACCTTTTCTATTGGCCAGCCCAACCATTTATTTTTTCATAGATAATCGATAGATATCATTCAGCTAACTATACATCCACCATCTGGCCAGGCATTTATCACCTGCTGTCTGTCTTTCCTCAGACAGGACAGAGTACATGAAGACAAGAAGAGCCCATTATTACAGACAATCCCAAAATAGACATCTTTTTATTATAAACCCGTCCAGTGCTAGTGGTGAAAAAATTACAGGGAGTTCTTATAACACATAAAAAAGATTGCTGCGCTGAAACCAGGAACCTCAATAAAGGTTGTATTAGAAAATCTTTAGTTTTTGCTCTGCCCCAATTTTTATTTTTTTCAGTTGCTTCATTTCCCCCCTATTGCATGTGCTTTGTTTTATGTTGAGTTGCAGCAGACTGTTTTGTGGCTGCTCTTTCAAGCCTGTGGAAAGAAAATACGCTCAATTGTGGCTTATTGGGATGCCACTCCTGAGCCCAACATCTGCTTAGAGGAAGATGTTGAAAGAGAGAGGGGTATAGCATCAAAAACCTGCTAATCTTGTGTTCAAATTTTCAGATTCATGTCATGTGTTGAGTTGAAAGACAAAAACAGCGTTGTCTGCCTTACTGGTTTTGAGTGACCAGAGATCACTGGGCCTTTAGATCTTTAGATTCCTTTATGATTCATATGATTATTATTTTTTTGTTTTTGTACACATCAAAGATGAGTGGCTACAAAAATGTGTTTATAAACAATGACTCACACCAGATCTTGATTGCACATTTAGTCACCTAAAATGCACATTTACCACATTGCATAATGTGCAACAGATGTAAGAAGGGTTATGAAGCAAGACAAAACAAATAAAAATTTATGGTAGCAAAAAAAAAAGAAAAAAAAAAAAAGAATTGAACATATTTTCTTACAATGAAGTACTGCATTCAGTTTTACTGGGGAACTGGGAACATTTTGTTTAAAGGGGTCATGAAATCCTCTTTTTTTATTATCTTCCCTGAGGTCCACTGATAATGTTGTACATTTTTTTACATTTTTATTTTTTAGCACCAAAACAGTCATAATTTTGTAATATATGATAATTTTCCAACCTGTCTCTGGCCCTTTGTCTGAAACGCTCGGTTTTGGCCTAAGCACCCCTTTAAAATTTCAATGTAAATGCCTACTGTTATGATTGGCTTACATCGTGCAGCCCCTCAAATACAACCATATTTGAAACTCAACCGGAAGAGAATGAACAAGCTCCACAATATTCTAAAAACAAAATTTCAGGGTTTACAGATAACGCACATCCAACACATTGCATCCAAATATGTTACACTGTCTCAAGCACAGTTGTTAACACTCACACCCTTTCTACACTGAATGCGAGAGGCGAGTCGCTTTGCGTCAAAAGCAACAGAATCCATTATAATCAATGATGCTGTCTACAGTAAACAGGTGTCCCGTTCTATTTGGCACTGTACGGGCTGGCACTACTACTGCCAACAACACAAATAAATGTTGCATTGCATCAACGGATGCGCCTGGATGCACCATAAACTATCAAACACTCATGACATTTGAAATATTCATGAATGGAACTGTTTACTTATGGTTTTGCATTCGGGTCCAAGTGTTTTAAACTGCCCCATCCTTAAATAACAGTTCCTTTGCAAAGCTTGAATAATTTTATGACTGGTTCTCAAGCAATCCAAGCTGAGCTGACAAAACATGCAATTCACGCTGAAATACACTGAAGGCACATCTACATGATGCACATAAATAGCCCAAAGCACGGTGTGAAATAGACACACATACACACACACATCCAGTTTCCAGTATCATCCTGCACTGAAATATACATAGTCGGAAACGCATCTAAACGTTCAAAGACGTCCATGCTTACATACACCATGTGCACGAGAATGTGTCCATCTCCATTTTAGAGTTGTAACTTGACACCTCGTCTTTTAAAAGCAGCGCCAGATACATGACAGTCAAAGACATCTGTCCAGTGTATGTTTATATACACAAATAATCCCAATAGTCCATATGGGTTCCCTTTAGTGTTCAGGAATTGTGAGTCCAGACTAGGCCTGTTTGTCCTTCTTTTTCTCTCTGTGTACGAACTGAGCACCAGTGGACAGGGTCAAGGATGCGATGATGTGAAGTAGGCATTGATGTTTTTGCGCTGTGGAGGCAGTCATGAATTAATGGGCCCCCTAGTGATGTAGTGTCACATCTATATGTGTTTTGTTCTTGTTTTCATGTCTTTTTTTTTAAAGTTTAGTTCCTGTTCAGGTCATGTGGTTCATGTCATGTTATTTCCTGTTTCCCTGCCATGTCATGTGATTCCCTGTTTCCATGTCAAGTCATGTGATCATCCTGTTCCCTGTCTGTCACTCACTCGATGTTGTGTCGATGTAGTGACACTAGGGGTTCGATCTTGAGAGCCCCAATCACCTCTGCTTAAAATAGAAAAGGCCAATGAAAATTGGTGAGTGGAATTTGCATGCCACTCTCCGCCCCGGACGTACGGGTATAAAAGGAGATGGCGTGCATCACTCATTAAGATTTTTTCTTCGGAGCCGAATGCATGTGTGTGTGTGTTCGTCCTCTCACCTCTTGCTATGCTGCTGGATTTTTACGGCGCATATCAGTGGTCACCCTCGCATGGTTGAGTTCTGTGCTTCCCCTGGGCGCTTTGGCAGCCTGAGTCTGCAGGTGCTAAAAGAGTATATTCAAGAAAGAGTATATTTTCCTTCTAAAAGAGCTCGCGCAATTGCTTGGCTTCTTTTTAAAGATGTCCTTCCGCGTTTGCGCTACTAGATGTGGCCGTTATCTCCCCCCTCCGGATACCCATGAAAGCTGCCCCAAGTGTCTGGGGCACCAGCACGCCGAGGCAGCTTTCATGGAAGGGTTGTGTTCTCATTGCGGGAACATGCCCATGAGAACGTTGCAGTCACGGCTCACTTCCTTCTTCATGAAGCAAGGAGCCACCGTGGCTGCTCCCCAACCTGGTCCATCCTGGGCTGACGCTCAGGGTCGGCAAGCACCGCAAGCGATCTGGATGTGGACATGGGAGTGTTTCCGCTGGCTCAGCCCCCGCGGACCTCCCATCCCCCAGCACGCTTGTTCTGTCCGGACGAGCTGTCGAGCGATGCAGGCGGTCTGCCTCAGGGCGGGTTTAATGTGTTGTTCATGGCTTGCGACGAGGATGAGCTTTCGGTCGTGGCATCGGAGGGTGGGCTTCTGCTATCAGAAGCGGACGAGTCTTCTGAGCTCCCGCCTACGGGCGGTAGAGCACAGGTTGAGGTGGACGCTGAGATGGCTGGATCATCGGGCTGAAGTGGAACCCTCCGCCCTGCCCTGAGTGTTTGTGGCTGGATGATTGGTTTCTGGGCTCAGAGCGCGACTCACGGCCACGCCCCGCCCCGGTGCCTTTCTTCCCGGAAGTGCACAAGGAGCTAACAAAGTCATGGAAGGCATATTTTACTGCCCGTACACGCTTTGCGTGTTTGTCCACTCTGACTACCCTCGACGGCGGTGCGGCTAAGGGATATGTCGAGCTCCCCCAGGTACGCCGTTTTTCGAGGGTGCATTTATGCCCGCAGGGCGCAGCCAACTGGAGCGACCAACCAAGGCTCCCTTCCAAGGCCTCTTCCTCTTTAATGACGAAGGCTTACAAGGCCACGGGTCAGGCCGCTTCCGCCCTGCATGCCATGGCCATCCTGCAGGTCCACCAGGCCAAGCCGCTAAAAGATCTGCACGAGGGTAGAACCGACCCAGGGCTGATGCAGGAACTGCGCATTGCGACCGACCTCGTCTTACGTGCGACGAAGGTCACGGCGCACGCCCTGGGCCGGACAATATCCACTCTTGTGGTCCAAGAGTGGCATCTGTGGCTCAACCTGGCGGAGATGTGTGATGCCGAGAAAGTCTGCTTTCTTGATGTGCCCATCTCCCAAGGGGGGCTTTTTGGTGACACCGTCGAGGATTTCGGCCGTCAGTTCTCGACGGTGAGGAAGCAGACCGAGGCAATTAAACACATCCTGCCGTGGTGCGACCCAACCACCTTCAGGCCACCGAGGTCCCGCACCCCGTCTGCTTCTCACTAGAGCCGTTCCCCTGTGGTGCCAGCCCTGGCTCCTGTACCATTGCAGCCCGAACGCCGGCCTCAGAGAAACAGATCCTCCCGCAGGAAGTCGGATCCACCTGCCCATCAGCTGGCCCCCAAGAACCCCAGACGGGCTTCGAGGAGGTCCTGACCTGGCCTGCCCAAGGATGAGGTGACTACTCCTGACCGGTCAATGGCATCCACAATCCAACGAGCTAATCTCTGCTTGGAGACAGCTTTCCCCTTCTGCTGTCCTCCAAAACAGACAAAGAGCTGCTCCGAGTGTCTAAAGCTCTGCATGCGGTCCAGACAGACCTGCTAGGTCTTCCGCGTCCCGTCCAGGAATATGTAGAGGACTTTTGTGCTCTGGCCAGCAGGGTCAATTTTAATGAGATTACCCTCAAGTACTGTTTTCGCTTTGGGCTGAATGAGCCAATCTCCTCCTTGATGCCAGGCGGCCGGAGTACCTACAGCCTGACTCAATTTATCAACCTTGCCCTACTGATATGTGGTTCATCGTTCACTGTGGGGGAGGTGGACGCCAAGCCAGAGTTCCACATCATGGCCGCCGAGCCAGAGTTCCACGTCATGGCCACCGAGCCAGAGTCCCACGTCATGGTCACCAAGCCAGGGTCCCACGTCATGGTCGACAAGCCAGGGTCCCACGTCATGGTCGACGAGCCTGTGCCACCTTCTGCCCCTGATCCTGAGTCAGCTCCATGCCATGTCACAGCCACGCCAGAGTCAGCTCCATGCCATGTCACAGCCACGCCAGAGTCAGCTCCATGCCATGTCACAGCCACACCAGAGCCAGCTCCATGTAATGTCACAGCCACACCAGAGTCTGTTCCATGCCATGTCACAGCAACGCCTGAGCCTGTCACAGTAACAGCTCTGTCTGCTTCACGCCATGTCACAGCTAAACCTCAGTCTGCTCCATGCCATGTCACAGCCAAGCTTCAGTCTGCTCCATGCCATGTCTCAGCTAAGCCCCAGACTGCTCCATGCCATGTCACAGCCCCGCTTCTGCTCCATGGTCCAGGCCGGCCTCCTCTCTAAGAGCCAGCGCTCATGCCTGCCACGGCCAATGAGTCAGCATCCACGCCTACCATGGCCAAGTCAGGATACTGCCATACCATGTTACCACGTCATGCCATGTAGCCACATCAAGTTGCCATGCCCCCCCCCCCCAGCTCCCTCTTGAACTCTGTGTTTTTGTTTTGGGGCATCGGGAGCCGCCCCTAGAGGGGGGGATATGTCACATCTGTATGTGTTTTATTCTTGTTTTCATGTCTTTTTCTAAAGTTTAGTTCCTGTTCAGGTCATGTGGTTCCATGTCATGTGATTCCCTGTTTCCATGTCAAGTCATGTGATCATCCTGTTTCGCTCCATGTTCATGTGTCTTGTTTTCATTGGTTTATTGTCTTGTTAACTCGTTATCAGTTCTAGTTTGTCATTGGTTTAAGTTTTTTAGTCTTGTTATCTTGTTTATAGTTCTGTCTGTTCACTGGTTGTCTTGTTACCCTTATCCATGTATTTGTACCCTCGTGTTTGCCATGGTCCTTTGTCAGGTATTGTGTTAATGTAATGTTGTTTGGTAATCAAGTCAAGTCAAATCATGTCAAGTTTATGTTTACGTTTACATTTTGTTCACGTTTGTAATACGGGTTTTTGGATTTCACAATTCATTTACCTTGTTGCCAGCCAACATCACACGTAGGGTAGTCGCGGATGTAGAGAACAAGGTGTTTTTGCTGCTTGGTTTCAATAAATGCTTTTATTGCATTGGGGTCTAAGTTCCCTATCTGTCACTCGCTCGACGTTGTGTCGATGTAGTGACACTAGGGGTCGCTCTTGGGAGCCCCAAATACCTCTGATTTTTGATAAAAGGCCAGTGGGAATTGGCGAGTGGAATTTGCATGCCACTCCCCCGGACATACAGGTATAAAAGGAGCTGGCTCGCAACCACTCATTCAGATTTTATCTTCGGAGCCGAGCGGTCCATTCAGAGAGAGCTGAATTCCACTGCTGGTCCATTCACCTCTGCATGCTGTAGGATTTATGGCGCATTACAATGGTTTCTCCCCCTCGTGCATGGATTGAGTGCAGAGAACGCCCCTGGGCACTTCGAAAGCCTAAAAGAGTATATATTCTTGCAAATAAAAGAGTATATTTCCTCTAAAAGATTGGCACTGACGGAGAGTGTCTTTTTAAAGATGCCTTTCAATCTGTGTGTAATCCCTGGATGCGGTCGCTATCTCTCTGCCTCTGATGGCCACAAGCGCTGTCTCACATGTCTGGGTCGTAGTCACATTGAGAATCCACGTTGAGTTTGTGGATGGTTCGTGTCCTCACTGCGAGAACATGACCATGGCAATGTTGCGGTCGCGGCTTTCCTTCTTCCGGGGGAAAGCCACTCCAACTGCTCTCCTCCCCGGGCCTTCTACCTACGGGTACGAGGTCTGGTCTGTTAGCGCTGGAGGCGACTTAGGGACCTCAGTGGGAGTGGTTCTGCCGGGTAATCCCCCACGGACCTCCCATTCCCTTGTATGCTCGTTTGTTGTGGTCGAGTTCTGGGATGAGACAGGCAAACGCTCATGAGCAGGATGAGCTCTAGATCGCAGCATCAGAGAGCAGGTTGGTGCAGTCGGACACTGAGGACTCGACTGGGCTTCCACCTTTGGGTGTGGCCGTCCAGTCTGAGGCTGACGCGGAGCTGCCGCCATGCTTTCCCGGGCCGCTGTGAGCGTCAGGCTGGAGTGGAACCCTCTACCCTGCCCTGAGCCCTCGCGGCTTGATGATTGGTTCCTGGGTTTGGAGCGCCGCTCACGGCCACGCCCTTCCCCGGTCCCATTCTTCCTGGAGGTGCATGAAGAACTCACGAAGTCGTGGCTGGCACCTTTTACTGCCTGGACCTGATTTCTGGGTTGGTCTCACTACCCTTGACGGTGGGGCGGCCAGGGGGTACATGGAGATTCCTCAGGTGGATAAGGTGGTTGCGGTGCACTTGTGCCCACAAAATATCCCCACCTGGTGGAATTGCCCGAGACTCCTGTCCAGGACCTTTAAGTGTACATCGTCTCTGGTGACCAAAGCTTACAGTGCCGCTGGACAGGTCGCCTCCGCCCTGCATGCCATGGCCCTCCTGCAAGTACACCAGGCCAAGGCATTGAAAGAGCTGCATGTGGGTATTCCTGACCCCGAAGTGATGCAGGAGCTGAGCTCGGCGACTGATCTCGCTCTCCGGGCGACGAAGGTCATGGCGCGGGCACTCGGGCTGATGATGTCCACCTTGGAGCACCATCTTTGGCTGAATTTGGTCGAGATAAAAGACGCCGACAAGGTCCGCTTCCTCAATGCTCCCATCTCCCAGATCAGCCTATTCGGCGACACCGTTGAGGACTTCGCCCAACAGTTCTCAGCGATGAAGAAGCAGATGGAGGCGATTCAACACATCCTGCCCCGGTGCGGTTCAAGGTCCCATACCCCATCTGCTCACCGCCGAGGGCGTCCCTCTGCAGCTGCAACTCAGGCGGCTCCGCCCCAGCCCGAACCGACCGGTTATCACGACAGCCGGACACTGAACGCTCGCGGCCATGGCACTAGGAAAGCGGGCCCTCCGCCTTCACGCACCCAGCCACGGCACACCCATGGCCAGGCGGTCGTGACGTGTGGCGAGGGTGCTCAGCCCCCTCCCCCATCGCCGACCAGTCCTATGCTGGGTATAGGGAAGGAAGTAAGTTCTTTGATGTTTCCCTTAGCACAGCCACGAACTCGGCATATGAGGCTCCTCGACAAATGCGGTTGTCCCCTTGGTGCCCCTCGTGCAGAGTTTGGAAGCATGGCTAGCGCTCTCTAACCTGTCATGCTGGCTGGCCAGGATGATCTGACTCAATTCAGTTCGCCCGGCACCTGCCCGTGTTCAGCAGCGTCCGCTTCACCTCAGTGAGGGGCAAGAATGCCGCTGCCCTCCAGCCGAGATGAAGAAGGGGTTCTACAGCCCCTACTTCATCATGCCAAAGAAAGACGGTGGGTTGCGGCCAATATCGGACTTGCGAGTACTGAACCTCGCCCTGCACAGACTCCCATTCAAGATGCTGACTCAGAAACGCATTCTGTCATGCGTTCGATATCAAGATTGGTTCATGGTGGTAGACCTAAAGGATGCGTACTGCCATGTCTCGGTTTTACCTTGGCACAGACCCTTCCTACAGTTCGCTTTTGAGGGCCGGGCATATCAGTACAAGGTCCTCCCCTTCGGCCTGTCCCTGTCGCCTTGCGTCTTTATGAAGGTCGCAGAGGCAGCCCTTGCCCTGCTAAGGGAAGTGGGCATCCACATCAACAATTATCTCGACAACTGGCTGATTCTAGCTCTCGAGACCTGTTGTGTGCACACAGGGACTAACAGGACATAAGGCGGCTTATGCTCACGTCGCACATCGCAACTCGCCCACCGTCTCCTCAACTGAAGTCGCTGCGGGCCACTCACATCCTGGGCGACCTCAACCGTACAGCGGACGTGCTGTCATGACAGGTGACGCTCAGGGGAGAGTGGAGACTCCACCCCCAGGTGCTCCAGCTGATCTGGAGTCGATTTGGTGAAGCGCAGGTAGACCTGTTTGCTTCCCGGGAATCCTCCCACTGCCCGCTCTGGTATTCTCTGACCGAGGCTCCCCTCGGCACAGATGTGCTGGCGCACAGCTGGCCCCGGGGGCTGCACAAGTATGCGTTCCTCCCAGTGAGCCTGCTTGCACAGACCTTGCACAAGGTCAGGGAGGACGAGGAACAGGTCATCCTCGTAGCGCCGTACTGGCCCACCCAGACTTGGTTCTCGGAACTCACGCTCCTTGCGACAGCCATTCCTTGGCGAGTTCCCCTGAGGGAGGACCTCCTCTCTCAGGGACAGGGCACCATCTGGCACCCATTCCCAGACCTCTGGAATCTCCACGTCTGGCCCCTGGACGGGACGCGGAAGATCTAAGTGGCCTACCACTGGCATTGGTAGACACGATCACTCAGGCCAGGGCTCCCTCTACGAGGCAGTTGTATGCCTTGGAGTGACGTTTGTTAGCAAATTGGTGCTCTTCCCGAGGCGAAGGCCCCCAGAGATGCGCAGTCGGGTGGGTGCTTTCCTTCCTGCTGGAGGGGCAGCTGTCCCCCTCTACCTTGAAGGTGTATGCGGCCGCTATAGCGGCACACCACAATGCAGTGGACGGTAAGTCCCTGGGGAAGCGTGACCTGATTATCAGGTTCTTGAGAGGTGCCAGGAGGTTGAACCCTCCTAGGCCGTGCCTCATTCCCTCATGGGATCTCTCTGTGGTCCTGCTGGGCCTGCAGAGAGCCCCGTTTGAGCCCCTGGAGTCAGTTGAGCTAAAGGCGGTCTCATTAAAGGCTACCCTCCTGACAGTCCACACATCCATCAAGAGGGTTGGGGACCTGCAGGCACTCACTGTCAGCGACACCTGCCTGGAGTTCGGTCCAGAATACTCTCACGTGGTCTTGAGACCCCGACTGGGCTATGTGCCCAAGGTTCCCACGATTCCTTTTAGGGATCAGGTGGTGAGCCTGCAAGCATTGCCCCGTGAGGAGGCAGACCCAGCCTTGTCGTTGCTGTGTCCGGTGCGTGCTTTGCGCATCTACTTGGATCGCACGCAGAGCTTTAGACAGTATGAGCAGCTCTTTGTCTGCTTTGGCGGACAGCGGAAAGGGAACGCTGTCTCCAAACAGAGGCTTGCCCACTGGATCGTGGATACCATCGCTTTGGCATACCAGGCCCATTGGCCTTTTCTCAAAGATCAGAGGTGTTTGGGGCTCCCAAGAGCGACCCCTAGTACCACTACATCGACACAACGTCTCGTTCCCTCCATCAGGGAATGGAGGTTACAACAGTAACCAAGACATTTGAGTTCTGAAATATACAATATGTTTTTATAGTTGAATGACCTCTTATATGTCAAAATATCAAGGAAAATTTGATTCCTCATGACATGACTCTTTAATGTATTGTCTCATAGCCAGTGTAATGGTTTTACAGCACACAATTGGCTGCTCTTTGTTATAAGCTAAGCTTAGTAGTTTACTCTAAGTCCAATCGTAAATTGCAGTCTGCACTATATCATTTTTTGTCAGTTATTAAGGGTGGAGTGTTTTGCAGTAGTTATCATAGGTGAATTTGTATTATTAGTTGTCAAACAAACATGCACAAATATCAACCCCTAGAATACAAAACTCAACAATCAGTGTGTTAACATGCACAACAATACCCTGAAACTACTAAAAAACAAGCTTATTCAAAAAATCCTACAATGCAACAAAACCATGTTTATCTGAGATTTAGCCAGTAAAATGGCATTAAGTTTACATGGGAAGCGACATCAGGATAATGGGCAAAAATCAATGTGTGTGATCATTTTTTTTTTGGCTTGAACTGTTAAAGATTTTACCCTGATAAAAGACAAAAGGCATTGACAGGACCACACATGCTGACAGCTTATTTAGCATAATAGGTGTGAGATCAGGCACATAAATGCGCATGTTCAAAGGTGATAACTAAGAATAAAGGCAAAGATTTAGTGTAAATCAGACACATATAATGATTGTGGTTATACAACACAATGCATAACAGTTACTTCCTGGCCCTTTTCACTGTGACGTCACAGTGTACAGTTGTCATATAATTGTACTAAATTGTTAACAGCATGTTTTATAGTCTTCCTAGTATACATCTTGTAACAAGTTCCTAGAAATTAAAACAATGCACCCATCTATACTTTTTTTTTATCACTCCAACCTGTTTGGCCATAAACCCTTACAAAAGACACCAGAAGTGTTTTCTGTTCAACTGAAAAGTAGAAACAAAGTAGAAACCCTCTAATATTGGTATGTGGGGAAAGCGAGCAGTCTGGCGGTGGCACTGGCCATTGTGGGCCACTCCCTACATGCTGCTAATTGGTGTAATCACTGCAGTAATAAAGTATGGTGGTTTCTCCAAGTGTGATTACAGGTCGTCAGCTCCCAGAGGAAATGAGGGGTTGGGGAGCTGTGGAATTCTCTGTGATATGGGTGTTGGTGCTCTTTTACGGGATGTGTGCGTCAGGCGTGTGCTGTTGTTTTGACGTTGTCGTCTGATGCTGACTTGTGTCAGGCATTTGCTGGGGAAGTAAACAACTCACTCTGTATGGGCACAGAAAGCCTTTGATATTCACAAACTTCCTTTCTGACCCCTATCAGGATTTTAAAATTCTTCACTTTTGACAGGACAATGTGCTGTGAGCGTGTGTGGTTGTGCTGTCCGGCAGTTTTCTACAATACACCGTGTGATGTGAGTGACATAAATAATTTAATTAATGCACATCACAAAGTGGGTCAGTTATTTCCCACAAAGACAGCATGTATAATCTGACATACTCCACTCTAAAAATTTGAGCTATTTCTACCTGATTTAACACTTAAAATTAAAGTTTTGATTGAGTGTATTCAGATTGATTGATGTTAAATATATATTTTTGACGAATAAACCAGTTATTTTAGATGTTACCACAAAAACATGCTTTTTCAATGTGTACACTTAGTGGCTCTAAAAAGTATTTGGACATGTTTTGACATATAAGTCACTTAAAAATGTATGAATTTCTTTGTACTAAACATAACATAAATTATGCAAGAAAATGTAACTTAATTTTCTGAGTTGCTTTTTCATTACTTTCAATACTAACCAAATGGACCTAAATTTCACTGGATGAATCAAGTTTACACAGGTAACCACTGACATGTTCCACAAAAATCTATGAATTATAGCAGTTTTATCATTTAGCATTTAAAAAAAAAAAATCTTTTGCTTGAAAAGTGTTTGTGCTATATATATATATATACACACACACACACACACACACACACATATATATATATATATATATATATATATATATATATATATATATATATATATATATATATTGCAAAGACATTTTATGTGTGGCTTAACCTCCTGAGACCTGAGCGTGACTGCTGTGTGCATTTTCCACTTCACTTTTTAATTTGTTACTAGTAGCACCTAATAAAAATGCACAAAAAAATCATGCACAAGTTTTCTTTCCAAAGCAAATAGTTTTCCTAAAACTTTCCTAAAATTGTGAAATTTTAAATAATACCAAGCTATAGAAAATCAGATTTTTTTTAATAATATTGTTTATTATGTGTCCAGGAGTGTTGGTTATTAATTTTTCTAAACATTACAGACATTAAATCAGAAATTAGCATAATTAATTATGATACAAGTAACGGCCAGCATCATCCAGTCAATGCCATCTATGTTAAAATAAAATAATACATTATAAATTCTGAATATATCTACTGATTACCATTGACCCATGTCTGCCAAACATGTTGAATGGTCCAAACATCATCTGCAGCCTGAAACTGAACTTTTGATAGATAAGTTTGGATTGAATGCACTTAGCTGCATAGAAAGCTATAGGATGCTCCCTTGTTCTCTATTTAGTGAATGACTTAACCTCCAGTGTGCTGCCTGTCTGCACTGGTCTTAGAACAGTTTGAAATTAACCTTATTTTCATCCTAACTCCATATAAATCCTCTGAAAGCAAAATTTTTCAGTTTTGGATGAACCCATTGATTCTCAATGTGATAATGCACAGTAAATATATGATTTCTAACAAAAAAATGTGCTAAAGTACACATTAGTGTACATTGTGTTTACCAGCGTGGCGTTTCACGATAAATTGCTCACATTTTAAAAATGGATTATCGGAAGAAACTACAGACTCTAATCTTTAGACTTATGATCAGTTATGTTGGTGTTTCTCCCCAAGACAAACTCCGCTGTGGATGGCACTATGTTGTTTGGTCACATGACTCCGTGCATCGAAAGTTTAACACTTTACTGACAGTGCTGAGTCTCCTGAACTGAGATCAGTTGGTATAAATTAATTTAAATGATGCATTGCGTATTGCAAAGCCAAAATTCAACATTCACACATGTATGCGCGGGGTCGCACGAGGTTAAGTGTCCAAATACTTTTTGGGGCCACTGTGGCTCAGTGAGATTTGAAAGAGAAAACTTTGAAAAATAAGGTGATAATTAACTTATTAATGGTCACTCTTTCAACCTTTTCTCACTTCATAAGGAAAAGGGAATTTCAGATTTGTATGGTGTTAAACTCTACTTGCCCACTTTTCCTTCAAATGATTCCCTGGCAAGGCACAAATTCTAGTTTATTAAGTCATCTTATTATTTCTACCAGTTTAAAAGTAATCATCCTTCTTGCCATGAAAACATTGTCCAACAAAACACAAGTTTTCAATGCTTCAGTATAGTTTATTTTCCCTGCCTTTCCCAGAGAATCTTGAGTAAACTTTGGTGTAATGGCTATGCCCGAAAGCTGAAAAATGCTGCCTTTATAGGCCATATACGAAGTTAGGAAGGAATCAAGGCACATCCAAATCCAATATTTGCATCATATACTGTCTACTGAGATGCTTTTATCTGGTCCAATTTTGAAGGCAGCATTAATCCAGCACGTGTGGTTCGCTGGTTGCTTGAAAGATTAAACATGGCGTCTGATGGAGCGGGTGAAAGTAATTAGTTAAAAAAAAAATTTCAACTAATAACTTCATTTCTACTGAGAAATAAGAAAAAATTGCTTTGTTATGTTTAAAGCTCACTTGAATTTGCTTTAGATCATTAGACATGATGTTATGGTGCACTGGAAGGTTGACTGAAACCAGTGATCTTACGAGGTGCCCTCATGCAAATCACTGCCTGTGAAGTAATTGACTGACTGGGCACTGAGGCATCAAAGCAGCTGCCTTAGCTTTCAGACTTAGCCAATTATAAACTTGCTCTCAATCTGTACACCCGAACACAAACAGCCAGTTCCATTTAGGACAGCTCACTGTCCAATGTTTTCACATGCATATGATGAATGAAACAGGACATTCATCATCAAAGTCCAGAGAGGAGTATTTCTGGAGAATAATTTCCCCCCATCTGAAAAGTTGAAAAAGGGGTCTTGTTTGTAGGATGTTTAACATGGTTAACTTGTCCTCTGGAGAAACAGAAAAGGCTAGGTCCTCAGCGTCTTACCCTCCCCACTCACCGCTAACCCCAGACACCCCCTTTGCATCTATCCTGAGAGAGGTGGAAAGAGAGTACAGAGTGATGAGAAGTGGGGACGAAGTGATTTATAGTTATTCAAGTTGGTTATGATGGAAAGGTTTTTGCATGATGAGCCAGGTCAGGCCTCACAAAGGACCTTCACAGATAAACAGTCTACTCTTATTAAAGGGTTGTCTGACCAAAAAGTTCTCTTTTGCTTATCTCAAAAAGTACTGGAGCCAATGGCTATTTCCATGTACTGGAAGATACTTTAAATTATAAAGAATTTCCATTTGCTTATTTTTACTTTCCATAATTAATGTACAGATCACTAGTGAAAATGCTTCAGTTTTGCTTCTTTTATAATTTAATACACAATTTTCCATTACAAATAATATTATCAGCAGTGTGGGATAAGTTAAAGTAAAAAGTAATCCAATACAAATTAATAACTACTTCTCTAAAATTATAATCAGATTAGTTTAATGATTACTTCATTGAAAAGTAATCACATTACGAATAACTTTTTTTTAGTAACTTTCTAAAACACTTGCCACATATTCTTTTGTTTTTCCGCTCAACAAATTCAAAATAATGTCTATTTTGTACATTGTCACACACCCTTCATCTGTCACAGAAATGCAAACAGACATACCTAATTTATGAACAAATGAATTCATATTTTTGTTTAGAAAACTTTGCAACCCAAGTAATGTACTTAAATGTAATTACTTTCAATGAAAGTCAGTAACTGTAATCTGATTACAAGAATTTTAAAATGTAATGCGTTACACTGTTTTTTGTGCCTAAAAGTAATTAGATTACAGTAACTATGATTATCAGCATTTAAAAACTGAACTGAAAAAATAACAAATTTCAGAATTTCTTAGTATTTGGTATGTCCCCCTTTTTGCTTTAATGACAGCATGCCCTCCAGCTGACATGAATTCCAAAAGTTTGTATAAAACCCAATGATCCATGTTATCCCAGCATGATTTGAGAATGTACCAAAGAGCATTGTGTGCTTCAATGGAAGAAAGGAAATCTGACCTTTTGTGCAAAGTGGTGGTCATGGTCAATGTCAAACACACACTTACTGTATGGATCCCACAAATGGATTTTGATACTAAAATAAGCTGAAAATACATTACAAATATGCATTTCTATACCTATGTTTATTATAAGTTAGGAATAGATTCCTATGGAATTTATTCTGTGTGATCCCCATGGCCCCCATAGTGACACTTTTCTTTCCAACAGTCAATATTGACCTGCAAGGTAATTATAACCTTCTGAATGCTGCCGACCCCAACAGCCTTACTGTCAATAGATAGAGTGTGTTTTGGTGTTTTTTATTTAGATTGCATGATCAAAAGAGACTGGGATTTCATTTTGTCATGATAAATAATATTTACCTCTATCTTTCTGACATTTCTCTACTTACAGCTAATAATATATATATATATATATATATATATATATATATATATATATATATATATATATATATATATATGTTTATAAAAGCATCATTGTTAAAAGACCTGCACAGCAATTAAATATTTCTTCAGGCAGTTATTTGAGTGAACATGAAATCTCCATGTCCCCCTTTCAGTGTTTACAAGCATGTCTCTTTTCATTCTTGTCCTTCAGTTGCAGTGAACTCACTTGTCCGAGACCTCTCTCTGCATGTCTGGTTGTCCCAGACTGGTATTGAAACTGTGTAGTTCTCTGCCTTGTCAATCAATGGGTAAAAAGCAGTTAAATCTCTCTGTTAGCCATACATGTAATTATAGCTTGCCAAAATGTTACTAAATATGCCCTCGCTGGCTTTCTGGCTTTGTTTTTTCCTCCCCTTTTGCCTTTTGAAGGAGTTCTAATTGGTGGAGACAGTGTGTCAGGATTAGAGGCTGGAAGTTTTAAACCCCAACACCCCCCAAAACCACACACCCCATCCTCCTGCTCCCTGCTTGGAGCTGTACTACATACAGGAACATACAGGACTGTGTGCTTGCTGTGGCCAGCCTCTCAGCACCTCTTGTCTGTTTGTGCTCTGCACCTCCAAACCTACCTCTCGACAAAGACAACAGTCATTATACACAGTTATTTCAGTTCTCTTATCTGATAGATCCAAGAGTGCTGATATGTCTTATAACAGCACTGGAACAATTCTGTTTTTATTACTTTGCTTGTCTGTGGTGTATATAAGCAATATTACTCAAGCAAGAGCACGGTTGTACTGAATATCAGCACGTTGTGGTGATGCAGGAGTAGAGTAGGCCCTGTAGCTTCTGGGACAGGTGTATGAGTGCAATCAATCAACATGTTTCATCACCTCCTCCTGTTGGACTTGTCGACTCTGTGGGCTCCCCGTATGGGGTGCTGGGTGTGCCAGGAAGTTATTCTGCCCCCCTGCATACAGTGCTGCTGCTGTCCATCCAATTCTGGCACACAAAGTAAGCCAAGACAGGAAAATACAGAAGCCCTGAGGTGTCTATAGCAACTTACTTTTTACTTTTTTATAAACCATGTTTAACTTGACACAGCGACCTAAATACGCTGTGTTTATGACACGACGCAACCAAAGTGAGATGCTCCATAAATGTCTGTATCATGTGTACACTGACGTGTCCTTGGAAAAGCCCTTATAATAAATGTATCTTGGACAGATTGACGAATTCAGTTGCAAAATGGATTGCTGTAGACTGTAGGCCAGTGATAGGCCTATGTTCAATAATATGGTAATAAAAACAATATTTTGCCTTCTAAAGCCACTTTTTATATTGTCTTACCAATGTTTTACTCGTCTGCTTCAATTATGTAATGCATTTTAATTATCTGAATTAACATATTTATACTATATATTGTATTCATAAATATTTAAATATAACTATTTATAATTATTTAATCATTATATATTGAATTATTGTTATTTGAGGGCCCCTCTCAGCAAATATTTAAATACAGTAGGGATGTGCCCGAAGCTGAATACCTTATTCGGAAAGGCACGAATAATGACTTCAAAATGAATAACAGATTCACCCGAATAATAACAAATATTTGTAAGACTGATTATCCAAAAAGCACAAGGATAAAGCTATATTTTAAATAAACTGTGATGAGACAGGAGAGGAATGAGGTTCTAAATGCAGCCTTTTTAATAAAATAAAGGTAAACCAGGTAACTCAGAACATAAAACGATGAAGACTGAAAAAGAAACCAGGGGAAAACAAGGGCTTAAATACACAAGGGAAAACAAGGGAATGAGGAACACCTGGGGAAACAATCAGGGGAAAACCAATCACAAAACAAACTACAAAGGACTACAAAACTAACAGGAAACAGGAACAGGGAACTAAACCAGAATTTCAACATAAAAGTCAAGACAAAAAGCAGGGAATATGTGACATTAACATGTCCAAAATTACAATGAATTTATGAATCTGTGCAGCCAATATTTATAAAGTGTAAACCTTATGAATGAAAATGCGCACGGTGTGATTTCAGATCGGATGGGTGCGGTCTTGACTCTGTTTGCAGTCTCTGTTAATTGTGTCTTGAGCTTATCAAGTGTAACATTAAGATATGACATCATGTACACTTTCCACTTCTTGAAATGTCTATGTTAATGTATCATACGATTCACATGTAATGATTCCCATGTATTTATTTATAGCCTAAGGGGCCGTTTACACGACAATGTTTTCAACTAAAAATGGAAAACATTTTATGTGTTTTGGCTGTTCGTTTACACGATAATGGCGTTTTGGGGCCTGAAAAGGCAAACTTTTGAAAACAGGTTTCAAAGTGCAAGTTTTTGAAAATGATGCCATAATCGTCTCCGTGTAAAAATACAAAAACGCGTATTTGTGAAAACGATGACGTCATGCGCACGCGTATTACATTTTCAGTCTATAGTCATGCATGCGTGACATTCAAAACTACAACGGCGGACTACAGGTCTGTGTTTGTGCTGCTCAAAACTTTGAGTTTATTGATGCTTCTCCAGCAAAGTGTAGATTCAATGCATCACTACTATGACCAGCGATCGCCATCTTCATTGTTTGTATTCAACGCTCTGTGGAAGAATGCTTATGTACGGAGGCGCTTAGTGTTTCTTTACAAAGTGACATCGCCAACTACTGGCCTGGCATGCATAATACAGTGTTTTTAATCATTTTCACAGATCCGTGTGAAATTCCGGGGATCGTTTTGACAGCGTTGTCGTCTGTATGTGAAACTTTTCAAAAACGCAAAGGAAAAACATTTCCGTTTTTAGTACATCGTTGTCATGTAAACGTACCCTAAACCTGACCTGAAATGATTTAACGTTGGAGCTCTTCTATCCGTCTCTTAAAGTTGAACACATTTATATCCACATCAGCAATTAAGGTTATTAACTGGTTAAAACTTTATTCTGAAAAAAGTAAAATGCTCCATAAAGGTTTAAATGCTCCATAGAGTATTCATCTATTAGGAATATTAAACATGCTCCGTCTTTTTTTCTTCTTCTTCTTTAAACTGTGCTACATTTGAGAAGGTGCTATCGGGCTATCGGGATGGATTTCGCGGGAAATTGCATACATACGTCATTCACCTGTGTTGACGTCATATCCATATACAGGGAAAATAAGCTCCACCTACTGTAGCATGTGTATGGTGTGGGAGTAGCGTGAAGCTGAAAGTTTGTTGTCACAACAAATGAGAAATATTGAGCATGGATCATTAAAAACAGCAAACCTCCGGGGAATCACCGGTTGTAAAAACAAAAAACCCTGAGCAAAGCAGAGTCTACAAGCAAAAAGTGAAAGTGACAGAGTCCATAATAAAACCCGAATCAACATCGACTTGGCTTTTCAGAGGTGGCGACCCGGAGATGGCTTTTTTCTTCCTCAACAGGTAAGATATTTTATTGATATGGTTTACTGTATGTATAGTTGTGTAATCACACACACACACACACAACTGTAATCGGTGCTTTTCACTTGCTAGCACACGTGTGTATTTTATTTATAACAGCAATAATTTATATGAATAAATCCTTTAGTCCTAGGCTTACCAAGGACATGTGAGTCTTGAAATGATGTTGACCGCTGGTTGGTAACAATGACAATCTATAAATTAGTTACTACCGTGGTCTATTTAGCCAGAATATCCTGCAGTTATAAAAACTTTACAACGTTTAACCTTATCAGACTAGCAATCGTTATGTCTAATGTTAACAAATGTTGCTTAACTAACGTCATCAATAAGATATGGCAATTATCTGCTCAGA
Source organism: Myxocyprinus asiaticus (assembly GCF_019703515.2). Taxonomy (NCBI): domain Eukaryota; kingdom Metazoa; phylum Chordata; class Actinopteri; order Cypriniformes; family Catostomidae; genus Myxocyprinus; species Myxocyprinus asiaticus. The sequence goes on from NC_059353.1 coordinate 14,764,922, forward strand.
TGACATGTTTTCAGATATCTGTCTTTTCCTTTCTTTTGTTATTTATTTGTCCATTCGCTCTGATAAGATGTCCTGTATCCATGTGTATACCGGTGCCTCGAACCAAATTCATCCGCGCAGAGGAGCAGAGCCGAAGCACAACTTGCGTCATTACCAAAACAATGTTCTTTCGCAAGACGCATGCAGTTTTATTTTTTAACCGCCTAACTGCTAGAGGGCCAAAAGTTACATAGTGTTGCTTTAAAAATGGCCGTTTCATTTAGTTTTGACGCACTTCCAGTTCTATCCGAATACAGATACAAATACAGATAATGGCTTCGCTGCACACCCCTAAAATACAGTATGTGATTAATACGATAAATTAATCGCATATCATTTAATTCATTGTTAAGCTTGTATTTTTCTTAATGCGCTAGACTTTTTTCAGAAAAACGTGAATTATTTGGAAACAAATGTATATTTTTTTAATCTTTAAAGTGTGAGGTGGGACTACTTTTCTAGGTGGATGGACTATTTTTGTGCTGTCAATAAAATTACTGGTTGAAGTTTACATGTTAAACAGTGCTTTATGGATAGTTACATCCCTTCTTGGTATTTTACATGGATATCATGTGAAAGTTACTGGCTAGGTTTCTGGCATTATATGGTCATGGCATGAGTTGCAAGATTGGATTTTAACTTTGCAAAGACAAGGTAGGTAAATGATTCTAGTGCACCAGTCTCATACTTACACATAATTGTAAGAGCATTACTATAAACACATTTTCCCTTTGTTTTTATAAACTGAGGGATGAGTCAAAATTCTTTTTTGTGGCCACAGCCCTGATGAAAAGTCTTACTCGTAAGAATTTCCATGCTGGTCAGGCTGGTTTATGCTTGTTAGTGCTGGTGTGGTGCTAGTATAGCCATGTAATGCAGGTCAGCCAGCTTGCTCTTTCTGGTAAAGCTGGTAGACCAAGAAATTCTTAATGGGTAGGCTACAGTAAAACAAATAGTTCACCCAAAAATGAAAATTCTGTCTTTATTTACTCACCTTCCTGTCATTCCAAACCTTGTAAGACTCAAGCCATGTCCACAATAATGCATTTTTTATATGAAAACACATTTATTCTGCTATGTGTACGCCTCTCATCCACACTAAACAGTGTTTTTCTCCACCAAAAACGTAGCTTTTCGAAAACGCTCTCCATAACCACATACAGTACAAGGAAATGATGACATTAGGAAACTGAAGACTGAGTTTTCAAAATGAAAATGGATTAGTGTGGATGTGGCCTTTCTGGCTTTATATAGTTGATGTGGCCTTCGAAACACAAAAGGATATATTATAAGAATGTCATGATTGCTGATTTCCATACATGGCAGTTGATTGTGACTTATTTGTAAGATTAAAAAGCACCCATAAGTGTCATAAAAGTAGTCCATGCCCCTCGCTCGTTCAATCACTTTGTAGGAAGAACAGACCAACATTTAAGTCATTATTCACTCTTACATCAAATCGAATAATTTATCAAATCATGTATGCAGTGCCCAAATCCAATATGGCGACATGTCAATAACATCAAACCTCATTGGTTCTTGATCTGATGTTAGTGATGCATCACCATATTTGATTTAGGCTCTGTATACATGAGTTGATTGATGATTTGATTTTATTTGAGAGTGAATATCGAGTTAAATTTCAATTTGTTTATCATACACAGTTATTGAATGCCTTCAGAAGACTTGGGAAATGATGCACAAGTCACATTGACTACTTTTATGACACTATCATGAGGGGACACGTCATGCTAGCATCTAAAATGCAACACACTGTATTTTGGCGACCAGCAGTGCCAAGTTGCATTCAACTCAGAATATTCCCGTAAAACTACATATAAAGCAGGTATCATCAAAGTATCAGAAAAGGAAAGAGAATAATTCACTTAACTGACTTGTGAAGTGTAGCTTCAGGCGAGATAATGTTTTCGAACACTGGCCATCCTTTATGTGACAAACGGCATGACTTACACTCTCCATTAGCAAACAAATTCTCTCATTAACCATTTGTTTAGGTCAATTAAACAATATGAGCAATCAGTAAAATCACTGGGAGCCAGCTAAAGTAATTATGTGCTCAACACAATAAAACACATGAACAATGAGTACAGTATGTGTGGAGTATTGAAGTGTAAATATCACTCCCCTTGTGCCCGCTGCTCTGCAGGTCATAACTCCTGCTGGGTTGCTGGAGCCGCTGGTGGAGACTCAGGGTGGACATGAAGTTTCCCATATTAATATCAGTTATTACAATTCAGCTTTTGACTGATACTGGTTGTGTTGATTATACATCCAACATGGTATTACAAACATATGACACATATACAATCTACTGTATTACAAGTCTAGATCGTAAAACATCTTAGTAAAAATGTATAAAAAATTAAGCTATAATAACATAAGGACTAGCCAATGCCAAAGCAATTCATAAGTCATGTTAGACATTTGAACCCAATACAATACATGTGCCTGATTTTAGGTTCATAAACACTTCTCCATAATAAATAATGACCCTCACATTAGGCTGTCACACACAGTAAAAGACTTTTAAAATTATAGCCTTACTATACTAACAAAATTGCCTCATAACTATCATAAAGGTTTATAAATGGGGGTCAACCTGGCTTGCATTATGTTGTGTTTGTGTGCTTTCCCCTACCTTTTCCTTTTCTCAACATTGTGTTGCAATTCAGAGTTCAGTGGAACAGAGGCTGTAAACCTATCAGAAAGAAAGGTCTAAAAGAGGCCAGTCCAGCCACAAAGCTGGACTGCTTGTGTTCTCTCTCTCTCTCTCTCTCTCTCTCTGCCCTCTTCCCTTTATTCTACAGGTTAAACATTTACAGACAACCTTGTCAATAAATGTTCAAGCTGTTTGATCATGTGAACTTGTAGAGGCAAATCTGTCCATTCAGAGAACTACTGCAATAAGACAAAAACTGGGTCGAGAATCTTATCTACTGTATCTCATGCCATTCCAATCATTAGGATTCAGTGTGAATGGCTTTATTTGATTAGTTTGTAGAACATAATTTACTTTAAAGTTTTTTCTTCTTTTATGGAAATGTTGCAGAATGTACTAGTGACTCATTTCCTTAAAATGAAAGTGAATGGGGATTTGGTGTGTCAAGCTCCAAAATGTACAAAGAGCACCTTAAAATTATAATGCCAAGTCAGGTCATTTTTATTTGTATAGCGCTGTGGTGATGGGGGTGTGGCCAAGCGACGACTATAGAGAGCGAAGCCGGGAGAGGAAGAGCGGTAAAGATTGACACCTGTGGGAAATTATCTCTAATAGCTGTTCTGTGTTGCAGTGAGAGCTGGAGAGGGATAAAAGGACAATCCAGACAGCCAGAGGAGAGAGAGAGAGCGACACATGAAGCTGACTGTGTGCATTTGTTGCTGAAAAGTAAACCCCTTTGTGTGTTACACTGAAAATTGTGTTCAATAAGACTCACGTTGGATTGTTCATACGGCTCCCGCTTCCTCCTTTGAAGAGAATTAGTGACCTGTTACAGTGGTGCCAAAACCCGGTATATTTTGGAGGAAGATACACCATCATGGAGTCCTTGCCCTTCACCAAACTTCTCAAGACCCTTGCCAGCATCCACCAAACTCAAAATCAGTCTCTGCTTGAGTTGTGTCAGGAACAGTGCTTCCAGGCCCTCCTTCAAGCTCAAGTTGACAATCGAAAGGTGCTACGGAGCTTGATGCCCCAGGGGGATTCTACCAGCACAACCCCGGCCACCGGCCCCACCATTCCTCACTTCACGCTCACCAAGATGGGACCAAAAGATGACCCGGAGGTGTTTGTGGAGTTATTTGAGCGGGCGGCGGAAACATTGGGAGGGCCAGAGACCCAGTGGGCTGTCCGGCTGCTGCCGCTGCTGTTGGGAGAAGCTCAACTGGCAGCCCAACAACTCCCAGTCACCAACCTCCTGGGGTATGAGGACTTAAAATGAGCCATCTTGCAACGGGTCAGCCGGAGTCCTGAACATCATCGCCAACATTTCCACTCACTGACGTTTAGCGAGCCAGGCTGCCTGTTTGCATTCTCCCAACAGCTCCATACTGCCTGTCGCTGGTGGCTGCTGGCAGAGGAGCGTGACGTTGACGTGGGAATAGATCTTGTGGTGCTGGAGTAATTCATCGCTCGGTTGCTGAGAAGAACCGCAGAATTGGTCCAGTGCCACCATCCAGCATCACTAGACAAGGCTGTCCAACTGGCGGAGGAGCCGGTGAGCCTTCTTCTTCTCTTTCTCTCTCTGACTCACTCCTCCTTCCCCCTCTCCTTCCACCCATCCTGTTCCCGAAACGGGGAATTATGTGGACCTTCAAAACCGCCAGTTTTCCTTATCCCTCTCCGATTTCCCACACAGGCTGGTGAATCCACTGCCGTGGGTGCAAGTGTGAAGTCTGGGCCAGTCTGCTGGAGCTGCGGGGAGCCTGGGCACTTCCAGGACTGATGATGGAGGTGGAGACATTGATCTGGATCCACAGGCCGCCACCGACTGAGCAGGAGTGTACTGGATAGCTGCGTGTATTAAGGGAGGTTCATACCAAGCCTTGGTGGATTCAGGTTGTAATCAAACCTCCATTCATCAAGGTTTGGTTCAATCCGAGGATTTGGATACAGGCTGGTGGGTGAAGGTAAGGTGTATGTACGGGGATATTCAAATGACCCTTTAATGACAGTCATTATTCAATTTCGGGGACAAAAGCATAGTGTTGTGTTAGTCCCTGCCTCTCCCATCCACTAATTTTGGGAACAAATTGGTTGGAATTTACAACTTTATTGAGGGGAATATGTGTGGATGGGTCCTGCAACAAAGTATCTTGGTGTGTAGTTTGTGGTTTGCTGGCTGAGGAGGCAGTGCCAGGGGCTTCTATGTCAGATCCACATCAGGAAGATGCAAGGGAGGGGGAAGTCTCGGCTTCCCCAGGCCTTAGAGGATTCCCTGCAGGGGATTTCCCTCTGGACCAGATGCAAGACAAGACCCTTAGGCACGCCTTCGACCAAGTTAAAGTGACTGATGGTCAATGCCTCCTGCCAGACATTGCATTCTCATACCCGTATTTTTCGATTATCAAGGATCTGTTGTATCGAGTGATGCAGGACACTCAGACAAAGGAGGATGCAACCCAATTGTTAATACTGCAGAGCCATCAGGAAATATTATTCCAGACTTCTCATTATAATCCGATGGTGGGTCACTTAGGGCAGGAAAAACTGAACCATCTAATGGCCCGTTTCTATTGGCCAGGCATTCATGGGGATGTTCAAAGGTAGTGTGCGGCATTCTGTGAAAGTTAGCTGGTGAATCCACCGGCCACCCCAAGAGCACCATTGTGGCCCCTTCTGTTGATCGAGGTCCCCTTCGAAAGAATTGGTATGGACCTCGTCAGGCCATTAGAACAGACGGCATGCGGGCATCACTTTATGTTGGTTCTGGTGGACTATGCAACGCGATATCCAGAAGCAGTGTATCTGCGCAACATTTCAGCGCGAAGTGTTGCGGAGGCGCTCTTCAGAATTATCTCCCGAGTGGGGATTCCGAAAGAAATCCTCACTGATCAGGGCACTAAATTTATGTCACGTACACTACGCGAACTGTACGAATTATTGGGGATTAAATTGATTCGGACCAGCGTTTACCACCCCCAAATGGATGGCTTGGTCGAACAATTTAATCAGACCCTAAAGAATATGATTTGTATATTCGTGCACAAAGACACTCGAAATTGGGACAAGTGGCTCGAGCCCCTATTATTTATGTACGAGAGGGCTCGCAAGTCTCCACGGGGTTCTCCCCATTTGAATTATTGTATGGGCGTCGACCGCGCAGTGTGCTCGACATCCTACGGGAAAATTGGAAGGAGGAACCTTCAAACAGCAAAAACGAAATTCAATACGTTCTCGACCTGAGAGCAAAACTCCACACACTGGGGCAATTAACACAAGAGAATTTGCTCCAGGCTCAAGAACGTCAAAGCCGGTTGTATAATAGGGGTACTTGACTATGGGAATTTACACCGGGAGATAAAGTCCTTGTATTCCTCCCCGCATCAAGCTCTAAATTACTCACCAAGTGGCAAGGACCCTTTGAGGTCACACTTCTGTGGGTTGGGGGAATCGATTATGAGGTGAAACGAATGGATAGTGGCAGAGAACATCAGATTTACCACCTGAACCTCCTAAAACCATGGAGAGAGGCGGTCCCCGTGACTTTGGCGATGGTGGTTCTGGAGAGGGAGGAACTCAGACCGGAGGTGAACTTAAAAGCCACCGATCATGTCACTTGTGGAGACCAACTCTCACCATCCCAAGTCACGGAGGTTGCCAGGTTGCAAGGAGAATTCTCCGACATGTTCTTGCCTCTTCCCGGTCATACGAATCTCATAGAGCACCATATCCCCAGGGGTGGTGGTACGTAGTCGTCTCTACCAGTTACCTGAGCACAAAAAAGAAATAGTTCGGGAAGAATTAAAGGCCATGCTGGATATGGGGGTAATAGAAGAATCCCACAGTGACTGGGCCAGCCCGGTGGTTCTGGTTCCTATAAGTGACGGCTCGGTCTGTTCCTGTGCTGATTATAGAAAAGTCAATACAGTGTCTAAATTGGCACGGCTCGCTTTTATTCGACACTGGATTTGACAAAGGGATATTGGCAGATCCATTTAACTCCCATGTCCTATGAAAAGACGGCATTTTCCACACCGTTCGGATTACAGAAATTCGCGACGCTTCCGTTCAGTTTGTTTGGGGCCCCAGCTACGTTTCAGCGGCTCATGGACTGAATCCTCAGACCACACGCTACTTACACCTCTGCCTATCTAGATGACATCATCATTTTCAGTAAGGATTGGCAGCGGCACCTGTGGCATCTGAGGGCAGTCCTGAGGTCGTTGAGACGGGCGGGACTCACGGCAAACAAAAAGAAATATGCAATTGGGCTGGTGTAAATATGGTATCTGGGCTTCCACTTGGGTCATGGGCAGGTGCGGCCCCAAACTGATAAAACAGCAGCGATTGCAGCCTGCCCTAGACCTAAGACCAAAAAGGAAGTGAGAGAGTTTCTGGGGCTGGTTGGCTATTATCGTAGGTTTATGCCTAACTATTCGACCGTCACTAAAAAGTGGGCACCAGATCTGGTCCAGTAGATGGAGCCGTGTCAGCAGGCATTCACGTGGGTGAAGGCTGCACTTTGCAGCAGGCCGTTATTGCAATCTCCTGACTTCACTCTCCCTTTTATCTTGCAGATGGACGCATTGGACAGGGGGATGGGAGTGGTACTGTCCCAGATGGTGGAGGGGGAGGAGCGCACCGTGCAGTACATTAGTCGTAAACTCTTGCTGAGATAGACTAAGTACAGCACCATTGAGAAGGAGTGTTTGGCCAACAAATGGGTGGTCCTCACCCTCCGATACTATCTGTTGGGGTGTGCTTTCACCCTCTGTTCAGACCACGGCCCGCTCCAATGGCCCCATCGCATGAAGGATGCCAATGTGCGGATCACCCATTGGTATCTAGTTCTTCAGACTTTTAAGTTCGTGGTGATCCACAGGCCAGGGCAAAGATGGCTGTTGCAGATTTCCTCTGTGTGCATTTGTTGCTGAAAAGCAAACCCCTTTGTGTGTTACATTGAAAAGTGTGTTGAATAAAAAGACTTATGTTGTCTTTTTATGCAACATGCGTCATTGTCGTGGGTGTACTGTGAAGCAAATGGCGACTCAAATTACTGCTGCGAGGTGAGGATGTTGAGCATCAGATGTTGTTGTGTGATTACTTGTTTGTTTAACACATTTTTAAAGTGGACTCTTTTGTGAATCACTCACAATATGCAGAAGGCTTTTCAATGTTTCTTTTATTGAAAGATGCAGCAGTGCCAACATTATTGCACTCTGCTGTAATGCTGATAAACGTTAAACCATTTATTTCTAATCTTTCATTTAACAGTGTGTTTGTAATAAACAGTAAGACATAATTTTTCGCTAAGTAGAGGTCAGCAACCTGACAGGACCAGAGAACTTGTTGCGTTTCGGGCCAGGTTCGGGTCAGCTGCTCAGCAAGAGAGAAGCCACTGCTCCAAAACCGCCATAAAAAATCCAGGCTACAGTTTGCAAGTGCACATGGGGACAAAGATGTTACTTTTTGGAAAAATGTCCTCTAGTCTAATGAAACAAAAATGTAACTGTTTGGCCATAATGACCATCGTTATGTTTAGAGGAAAAAGGGTGAGGCTTGCAAGCCGAAGAACACTATCACAACCGTGAAGCATGGGGGTGGCAGCATCATGTTGTGGGGGTGCTTTGCTACAGGAGGGACTGGTGCACTTCACAATATAGATGGCATCATGAAGAAGGAAAATTATTTGGATATATTGAAGCAACATCTCAAGACATCAGCCAGAAAGTTAAAGCTCGGTCACAGATAGGTCTTCCAAATGGACAATGACCCCAAGCATTCCTCCAAAGTTGTGGCAAAATGGCTTAAGGACAACAAAGTCTTGGAGTGGCCATCGCAAAGCCCTGACCTCAATCCGATAGACAATTTGTGGGCAGAACTGAAAAAGCTTGTGCGAGTAAGGAGGCCTACAAACCTGACTCAGTTACACCAGTTCTGTCTGGAGGAATGGGCCAAAATTCCAGCAACTTATTGTGAGAAGCTTGTGGAAGGCTACCCAAAATTGTTTGACCCAAGTTAAACAATTTAAAGGCAATGCTACCAAATACTAACAAAGTGTATGTAAACTTCTGACCCACTGGGAATGTGATGAAAGAAATAAAAGCTGAAATAAATAATTCTCTCTACTATTATTCTGTCACTTCACATTCTTAAAATAAAGTAGTGATCCTAACTGACCTAAGACAGTGAATGTTTTATATGTTTTAATGTCAGGAATTGTGAAAACCTGTGGGGACTGGGTAACTCAGCAAGCAAAGACACTGACTACCACACCTGGAGTTGCAAGTTGTAATCCATCCTTCGACCAAGGTGATGCAGGCAGAGGTCAGTGAGGTGCATTGAAGTTCGACTAGAAGCTTTTGGCAGCTCATTTCCAGTGAAATCCATCTTACATTCAAGTTTCAGGCAGTGGCCAGTGAAGTATCCCATGTCTTATGGTTGGAGGTGGCATCAGTTCATCCTCTGTGAAGTCCATCGTAGTAGACTGAATTGATATCTGGCTGGCACAGGCTGCAGTTAGTCGTCCTCACTCAGCAACACTTAGTAATGGGAGTTGGACATCAAGCAGGACCGGGGCTGGATCTGGCAGGTATAATTAAACTAGTCTATATAGCGCTATATACCAAGCCTTTTGAAGCATGATATATTTGTTTAAGAAACAGACTTAAATTTAAGTTGTTATTCACTGAAAATGTATCCCCTCCATTGTAGCTCTCAAATGAAATGAAGCGCTATTAGACGTGTTGCATCAGGTTTGGCGTCAATGTCGTTTGGACACTTTCAAGAACCAATGGCATTTGGTGTCAATGGCTTAAAATACACAAAGCTGTCATATGGCTTCAAATGACCTGGAAAATAGTGCACAAGTTGTATGGACCACTTTTATGATGCTTTTATGGTGTGTTTTATTAAGTAATTTTGCAGGTTGAATACTTTCATTATATGGACAGAGTAACCAGTACATTCTGTAACATTTCTTCTTTTGTGTTCCACAGAAGAAAGTCATAAAGATTTGTTGCAATAAGTGTGGGTAATTTATGACAGATTTTTTTTTTTTTTTTTTTTTTTGTATTTGTTTTTAACTATTCCTACGAATGACTTCAAAAAGTATTGGATTCTTACAAATGGGTTAATTTGCCTTGTGCCAGGCAGCACACTAGCAGCCCCAGCTGGGTTGGATTGAGGCTGTTTCTTTTCTACACAGCTGTGCACAAAACTGACCAGGGCACCCATCACATTTGCCCTTTAAAAACCACAGAGAACCAAATCTCTCTCTTTCCCTGTCTTGCATAGCCACTTGACAAACATACAGCTTTTCTTCAAGTCTACTGCGACCTTGCATCTCCTCTCTAAAAATACTATTAGCAACAAAATACAAAGATTGTATAAAAGCACAAGTATAAATGTATAAATATAAAGTGCATAATGAATTTATTGATATTTGCTGTTTCAGAGTTGCAGTTTCCTCAGGGAGTGGCGAACCAGAGCAGCCGGTGTGCTCTTTAAAGTGGTGCATTGGGATGTGGGAATGTGCACTTTTGGGACGAAGTGCTGAACGATGGAAGTGATTCTGGCTCTCGCTCATATAACATCACTGATCAGTCCCACTCAAAATATACCTTTAATATACAGAACTTTCCACACACACTCAGACATCACTGTATTAAGTGTCGGGTTATTTCTGCTCTTCCTTTCTTTCAGCCACCCCCATCTTATTAACTATCTTATTCTTCCTTTTACTCATGTTCACCCATAATGCCTTTGAATTTTTTTCTCTAGTTCTCTTCATCCTCTTTACTCTACCCAAAATGTACAAAAGTATAATTTGTCCAGGAAGTGTGTTTCTGTGAAGATAAAAGATATGTTGACTGAAACATATGGGACAATAACATTAGTCATTATTATTCCTTCTGATTAAATAGCAAATCCGGTGAATTGCGTTGTTCCTACAGAAGTATTAAAACTAGTATGATTGAACACCCAGCCGTTGATGTTTCAAATCTGCGAAGATCACAGAGCAATGTTTTGGTTTCAGTGCATCTGTATGCTGGTCACTGATTGCACTTGCCTTGTTTTAAATCACTGCTGATGACAAATTGTGGCTGAGTTGGGACTGTTAGCACACGCTAGCACAAGAGTACCAACGACTTTCAGTGGCTGCTTGGGAGTTTCCATTATTACTTCCTTCAGATTTTAATCTTTTTGTGAACATGAAGTTTGTTCAATGAGTCTCCTCCACTTTCCTTCCTATTCTGAATTCAGCTTTCAATTGTGAGTTGGTTGAGAACACCTCCACCCATATCTATATGCGGAAATAAAAGTTTGATCATTTGTAGATATCCAAAAATATAAGTGGATTTTTCCACTCCTATGGAACTACTTATTACTAGCCCTTGACTCATTCATTAGATGATATACTATATTGAATAACCAAATTAACTCAAAAATAGCCAGTCTTATTATAAAATAGTCTTATTTCTTTTAATTTTTTTCAATTTAAAGCAGCACTTTATTGATATTACTCAAACATCCTGGTTAGGAGTTGTTCTAAACCCCTAAACCCTAAGTTTTAAACAGTTATTCTTAAAAAATATTTCAGTCAATATGTAAGATTTAGGTATTTTAATTGTACAACAATTTTCCATCAAATAATAATCTTTAAATAGTTTATCTATTATGAATTAATGAGGAGTATGAACTTTAAAAACTTTATAACTAAAAACCTTGGCATTAATTTGACTAATTGTATACTTATCAAAGTTAAGCTTAAATAAATCTAATTTAAACCATTTGTTTAAATCCCTCTTTTCCGAGAATACTAATCTGAGCAGGTAAGTGCCATATTTTATGCTGTTGTTTTGATTTATTGGAAACATTGATGTTTTGAAATAAGTAACGTTACAAAAGTTAGGCAGCGTTCTTTAACATTAGACATAACGATTGCTAGTCTGATAAGGTCAAACGTTGTAAAGTTTTTATAAATGCAGGATATTCTGGCCAAAGAGACCAGGGTAATAACTAATTAGGGCCCAAGCACTGAAATTTTGGAGGCCCTATTGTTCTTCTAAGGATTATTAGGGCCCAAGCACTGAAAGTACAGAGACCCTATTGTTCTTCTAAGGATTATTGTTATTAGGGCCCAAGCACTGAAAGTGCGAGGCCTTATTGTTCTTCTAAGTATTTGTCTTTATTCTTCTTCTTTTCAAGGTTTTCGTACTTTTGGGGTAATTAACATCCGTGAAAACTCTTGAAAGTTTGCACACACATCATAGTCGTCTGCCATTAGGGCGTTGGGGGGGGGGGGGGGTTCTGTAGTGCCACCTAGAAGATGGGCATGTTCAGGGGGCTCTGTAGCACATCCCTTTTGAGCTACCTTCACCAAACTTTGTACACATATAGATCTCATCAAGCCGGACAACTTTAGTGCTGACAATCACAAGCTCCGCCCAACAGGAAGTTGGCCTTTTTAGATTGTTTGAAAAATGCATGCTCTGTAATTTGAAATACTCCTCTTAGGGATTTCATGTTACAGGTACCAATTGTGGGTGATATCATGCCAAGACATTGACAATGCTAAATTGCAAATAGATTTTTGATATATCAAACGATGTTGCCATGGCAATGCAATCAAGTAACGTCAAAAATGGGAAAAAGGAAGTGTCTCATATCTTCTGTGTGCATCCTGTGCCCAGTTTTACATCAAAATTGAGCCATATGTTCGGCCTTGTGGGCTGATCACATTGATGTGGCTATTGTGGGTCACGGTCGTAGCGTCACCAACCGGCGGAAGGAAGTGTGGCACTTCTAACAGACTTTGAAATATCCCTCTTATGTTTGCCTGAATTGCTTCAAAAATGTTTTGAATAATGTCAAGACAGTGCAGATAAAAAGAAATCTTGATGTCTTAAATACTGTTGCCATGGCAATGCATTAAATGTCATTATTCCTTTTTATGTATATTCACATGTTTTTGAAGTACTTGGCATGCTTGAATTTTCATGATATTTTGCACACACATCAGAATTGCTGGCCATTATGCCTGGGCAAAAGTTAACACATGGGCATGGATGGGGAGCTCTGTAGCACCACCTTTTGACATAAGTGGTGGGGTCAGTTTCTTCTATGGTCACCAAACTTGCTACATATATTGTACTCATCAAGCTGGACTACTTTCAATATTACAGTCATTAGCTCCTCCACACAGGAAGTTGGCCATTTTGGATTAAATGTGCATTTTTGGAAAAATTGCAGGCCCTGAACTTTTAAATACTCCTCCTAGAGGATTCATACAATTCTCACCAAATTTGGTCAACATGATGCCAAGCCACTGTAGATGTTAAATTGCGAACTGATTTTTAATATCTCGAACGTTGTAGCCATAGCGAGACAATAAATTTATGGTGATAAAAGGGAAATAGGAAGTGTCTCATATCTTCTGTGTGCATTGACAGATTTAGATCAAACTTGAGCAATATGTTTGGTATGTCGGCTAATCACATTGATGTGGCTATTGTGGGTCACGGTCATAGCGCCACCAACTGACAATAGGAAGTGTGACACTTTGTGTGACATTGAAATAGTCCTCTTATATTTGCTCTCTCAAATGAAAGCGCCCATCATGCTTTGTTTTCCTAGAGCCACCAGGTGGCGATGGCGCCATAGTGCTTGGGCCCATAATCGCTGCTTGCACCTATACTTAGGGCCCAAGCACTGAAAGTGTGGAGGCCCTATTGTTCTTCTAAGAATTCTTCTTCTTCTTTTCAAGGTTTTTGGTACTTTTGGGGGTACTTATCCCTCTGGGGTCTGAGGTTGTTTTGGGCCCTGGAGAAGTTTTGACATGCCTTGACATATGTGCTTTTTTCAGTTGCTTAAAAACATATTAATGGCTAAAGTCTGATAACACTGTATTCAGCACAAACTGGACTACAATAATATGTGAACAACATGTATGTACATGTTTGTATTTTTGTCCACAGAAATAAGGCCATATAACACATACTAAACATTTGTTCATAACACTTTTGAGAACTGGATATTGTAGCCTAGAGTTTTTGCTACAACAATTATGTGAAAACCATCCTGATCACTCATTCATACAAAACAATATAGTCATTTAACTTTTGTAAGACACTTTTAGTGTTAGAAAGGCCATATGCGAGGAGGCGTGGATGATCATGAATACTGATGTGATTCACACCTGAGGAGACAAAGACCCCTCCCCTGAGAGAGAATGAATGTGAGGAGACTTAATGATTGAATGTATTGTTTGTAGTTTAAGTTAAACGAAGTAATTTGAATATACATTTTCTTTACATAAAGACTTAACTTAAAAACTTTAGACCTACACTACCATTTAAAAGTTTTAGATCTGTAAGATTTTTTAATGTTTTTAAAAGAAGTCTCTTCTGCTCATCAAGGCTGCATTTATTTGATCCAAAATACAGCAAAAATAGTGATATTGTGAAATATTTTTACAATTTAAAATAACTTTTCTATTTGAATATATTGTAAAATGCAATTTATTCCTGTGATCAAAGCTGAATTTTCAGCATCATTACTGCAGTCTTCAGTGTCACATGATCCTTCAGAAATCATTCTAATATGCTGATTTTCTAATATGGGCATATTTACAGCACATTTTACACATTTACACCCAAACAGATATTTGCAAGCACAAGCTTCGTTGATGATAATGAGGCAGCATAACACTGGTTAAAATATAATCTAAACATTCATATTATTTAAGGCAATTTTAACAGACTTTGAAATGGCCCTATTGTGTTTACATGAATTGCTTCAAAATTCTTCAGAATTATGCCAAGAAACTGCTGGTCTAAAATTGTAAAGGGATATTCGATATCTTAAATTGTGTTGCCATGGCAACACATTAATTGTTGTTATTCCTTTCTTCCTATATTTGGGTGTGAACTTAAATGGTTGTAACTCATGAATGCTAAGGAGTACAGACTTAAGCCTGGTATATTTTTAAAGAAGACACTTGTCAGTTTGTACAAGTGAAAACAGTTTTTAAAGTGAAATAAAAAAAGTTATAGAAATGTAAATTTATTGTAATGAAAATGTTCTGCACAAGCTTTTAATTTTTTTATTTAAATAAAATATACTTAAAATATCAACTGAAATATAAAAATCTTAGAAATCAAAGCCACATGTCTAACCCAGGTCTGATCCAAATTTTATGTTGATATATCAAAAAATGACCTTTTGGTCGCAGTTTTTATTCAGACGCCATACCAGAAATGTCCAATAGAGGACAGCCAAGCTCCATTGGCAAATGATTCCCAAAAGACCACATCTACACAATTATCTGAGTAAACGTGATTTAAATGCATCCATTTATACAGTTTATAAAGATGCATAGAGCAGAAAATACTAGGCACATTTCTCTGTGTGTGTTCCTGTTAGATCACCCTCCAGCTTGTTGGCAATTTCTCATATTATGTGATGGTCAAATATGTACCCCTGCAACAGTTTTTTTTATCACAAAATGACCTACTGTACTCTTCAGCTGGTTATATAAACTAAGCCATCTTGTTTTTTGAAAACCTTTAACTTCCCAACCTTAAGGTTTACTTAGAAAAAAGGCAGTTAAGGGGCTTTACGCAACACATCATGTTTTAAGGGCGTTCTTAAGGAAACTGAAAAGGATTATGAAGTTTTACTAATAAACCCCTTAAATAACACTTAATGGTTACTTTCTGCAACTCCTTTAATTTTAAGGGAAACTATAGGGCGTTCTTAAGGGAAAATTACACTTAAGGTGCTTTATGCAACCAGACCTAAGTATTTAAGTTCCTAACGTATACACCAACGCTCGGTGTATACCTCAGCATCCGAATTCACTCACTCATTTCATTCACTCACTGCTGAGATATAGATCACTCACTGCCATTCACTATATAGGAAATAGTGAATGAGTGACGCAGCAATCGATTTTGATTGCACAAAAATTAATTAGTATCAATATTTTATTGAAATTAGACATTTTTGATTACATGATAACATAAAAATAGAGGATCAGTCAGGTTTTTTCCCCATTTACCCCCTATTTTCGATGTTTTGGATGAAATGGTTGAGTCTATTTTCATCAGTGGACCCTCATGTTAGGCTTGTTTGAGATGGCAAACGTCATCTCCTTGAAAGTAGATGAGAGCAGACTGGCGCAGTCTGGGGAGGAGTGAAATAAGAGCTGTCAAGTTAGACAGTTCTCACTTCTCGTAGTGGATCAGCCGCTATAAGATCAAAGGCAGATATTGTGTGATTCACGTTCAAGTGCTTTGTTGTTAATAAAGTGGACGCAATTTAAATTCTGTTGCTTTTAAATGAAAATAAGGAAGACAAGGAATTTGTCTTAGTGACAGAAGCTTTCAGTGCACAAACAATACAACAAGTAAAAATAAAAATAAGTAAATATAGAAATATAAAGTATATATAAAAATACACAATAAGAAAAAAAAATACAGGGTTGTACAAATACATATCAGTGTTATATACAGATGTAATGTAATGTGCAGAAGTGGTAGGATATGTTAATAAATATAATAGACTAAACTTGTTATTGCACATAATTATTGCTCAGTGTGACAGTTTTAACTGTTCATGAGATGGATAGCCTGAGGGAAAAAGCTGTTTTTGTGCCTGGCTGTTCTGATGCTCAGTGCTTTCTAGCGCCGGCCAGAGGGCAACAGTTCAAAGAGGTAGTAGGCTGGTCGAGTGGGGTCCAGGGTGATTTTTCCAGCCATTTTCCTCACTCTGGAAGTATACAGTTCTTGTATGGAGGGAAGGGGAGAACCAATAATGCTGGGGTGTTTCTCCTGAAGTCCACTATCATCTCTACTGTTTGAGCGTATACAGCTCCAGCTGTTCAACCTCCCTTCTGTATGCATCTTGGATGAGGCCGATGACAGTAGTGTCGTCTGCAAACTTCAGGAGCTTGACAGAGGGGTCCTTGGCGGTGCAGTCATTGGTGTACAGGGAGAAGAGTAGTTGGCAGTGGTGGCTCAGCAGTTAAGGCTCTGGGTTACTGATCAGAAGGTCAGGGGTTCAAGCCCCAGCACCACCAAGATGCCACTGTTGGGCCCTTGAGCAAGGCCCTTGACCCTATTTGTTCCAGGGGCACTGTATCATGGCTGACCCCAGCTTAGCTGGGATATGTGAAAAAAAGAATTTCACTGTATATGTGCAAATGTGTGATAAATAAATCAAATTATTAAAATTATAATTACATCTCTGGGGGGCGCCAGTACTGATTGTACAGGTGCTGGAAGTGAATTTCTTAATATGCTGAGACAACTGTAAGTAAGCTATTCATGGGTTAATTTTCTCAAACTGTAAACATGGTCTCTGTGGCGCTATAAAAAGAGCGACCCATGGGTGTTTTGAGCGACCCGCTTAGACCTGCCCCAACAAAATCAATGCTCAACCAATGCCATGAGTTGGGGGTGGGACTATCTGACTGTTTGAACAACTGCAGATGAGGGGCGTATTCAGAAAGCTGTTTTAACAACAAATTGTATTATTGCAGTTCCCTTCGGTGGCGATAATGTAGCAGAAATGACTTCAGCTTTAACACTATTCTGACTGCCCTGCTGTTTTCTTAAGGAGATGCAAATCTAATTTGTTTTCTATGATAAATGCCTTAAAGCAATGGAACTTTGGAAAATGTAATAATTTATAGCCATTGTCTTGTCAAGCAATATTAGTGATTAGTGATTTGAGGATGCTTCTATCCAAAGGCCATAGCAGACTGACTGCAGCCACAGGTTGTGTCTCAATCAGTTCCCTAGTTCAGTAGTCAGGGCACTGACCAGGGAGTTGGCCATTTCTAAGGGCGTCCCAATCGTAAAATCTTTCCAGTTTACTGAAACCTATGCTGCCTAAAAGTAACCAGAATGCACTGTAATACTCAGTGAGCATCACTGCTCACTGTGTTCCTTTACCAGAATTGTCATCATGTCTTCTGATGTCTTTCAAGTCGTTAGAAGACGCACAATTGTAAAATGATGAAGTAATTTTCCCTTATTTTCTCTTTAAAAGAGATGTTGTGTAGGGCTTTACCGGTTGTTTAGATCAGTGTTACTATCAGAAATAATTAATAATTATTTCTGTAGTTATTAATTAATATTTAAATTAATTAATTTTGATCTAACTCATTAAAACCTCATATGGGGCTCCAGTAAATGTAGTGTGCTACGTTTAGGAGCAAGTTTGGTTATTAGCAATAATTAATAATTATCAAAGATAGTTATTAATTATTAAAATCAGTAGAACATTGATGAAAATCAATGTTAGCTTTTTTAAACCCTTTAAATCAACAATTATCAAAGATAATCGTTAACTGTTAACATCGATGAAACATTAATTAAAATTAACACTAGCTTATTGATCATTCAAATTCAATCATCAAAGATAATTATCAATTATCAAAAATCAATAGAATATTAATAAGGATTAACATTGATGGGGCAACACCCTGAAATCAGGGACTAATAACCGAATATTAAAACAGTCTCAATATTAGATTGTTTTCTTAGGAAAATCGACATCCAAAGAATATCGATTTTCAGGAAAAAAAACAATGAATGAAGGCTTGAATCCGAGCACTGACATCCCGTCAGCATGACACAGGCGTATGCAAAACAAACCAAAACACTTCTCTTTGTAATATAAACAAAGTTTATTTATGCAGTAATATCAATTAATAATTAATACAATGCAGTCAATAAACCTCTGACTTACAACTACAAACTAAACAGTGATATGATTAGATATGGAAATAAAAATAATCCTGTAACACATAAGGTGTTTGTGTGACAGTGTGTGTTTGTGTGTGTGTGTGTGTGTGTGTGATTAGTAAGAAGAGAGAGAGAGAGAGAGAGATGATTAAGTGACAGCCCTAAAGCTGATTTCGCGATAGCGGGTGAGAAAGCAGCTGTGTTCATCACTCAGAGACGCGGTTTTACGAGTGGGGCTCGTAAAATCCTGCGTTATTTGACTCTTTAATGGATGAACTCAGTTTCTGTCTCACCCGCGATGGCGAAATTGCACAATCCAATTTGGTTGGACCACAATACAGCAAAACAAATTTGTGATAATTAATACCCTGAGTATTAATAATGAGTGGACATGGCGGTCTGTAAACTGTACAAGCAAAAACCTTGAAACACAAGAATAACACACTATAATATTCTATCTCTGCCCAGACGTAAACCTCTTACTTGAATCGCATGAGGACACAGGTAGAATGTGTTTTCCTCCATCCTTTAACTTTGACCCGGTTCCTTGAGGCTTGTGTGATGACGGGAGGCCGTTTCCTCGCGCTGTCGGCGGGCGGTACAGCTGTTGATTGTCAGCGGGCAGTACGGCTGTTGATTCTCGGCGGGCTGGCGGAGAACTCAGAAATGTCGACTTGATTGAAGATGTAAGAGAAATCTTTAATCTCTTCAATTCTGTAGGCAAACGGATGAAGATGCAAATTGCTCGGCAGTCTCCTTCGGATCCGTTAGAGTGTTTAGTTGAACACAGAGTAATCTCAACTCGTCCAGCGAGATGGAGATCGTATGGCTACAGTTTCTAGTCGGACATTACTTCCTTGTGCCATGAGGTTGCACCGGAGAGCAGCAAAAAAACTACGTCTATATTCGGTGAACAAAGTCGCTGGAAGTAAATTCTGGAAGCATTTCAGAGGTATTTTAACTCCTGATGATGTCATGTTTGAGGGACGTTCTGTTGTGTGCCTCATCCAATAGGAGTTGAGAGCTCGATCCTTTAGTGAGCAAGGCTTCATGGATTTGTAATCTGTTTTGGACTCCCTTTGTTTGATTTTGGCGCGATTTTTATCAGGAAGATTTACGACTTGGTGTGGGGGCTTGTTAGGCCTGCCTTTGTCTTCTATCTGAATACATGAGGCCCAACAGTTGTAATATCCTTCATCCATAATGTGCATGAAAGGGAAACAATATTTTAAATATTACATATTACATTACACTCCTTTGTAATTGTATTTATTATTTTATGTCATTTATCTTTCATAATAACACTGTACATTTTAATATCTACAATGAAATCGCAAGATAGTGTTTTTAATACAGCGATGTAGCTGATTAATAGCAGCTGTGTTTAAAAGTGCAACATCACAATCATGTCACAGGTGATAAATTCTTATATATGTTCAGTGGATGAACACCCATGCCAGTGCCCGAATTTGTGTTTCTGATATACTGATTCAAAGCATAGGGAGCTAAGGAGCGAGACAAGAGGCACCCACACTTCCTTATGAGGAGCTTAAAGTTACATACCTAGTTCAAATATATAATAGCAGAATATAGAGCATGCAGGTACTAGCTGACTATTGCTAAACAAAATAGTCAAGAAATAACAATAAATCACAGAGTGTGACCAGAGTAAATATTAGATGACTGTAAATATCCTTACCGTTCCCTTCTCTATCACCTAATTCTGTGTGTGTTAAATCTACCCTCAGTCCCTTACTCACCCTTCATTCCTTGCCCCAGCCATAAGAGCTATGGGAAAATTTACAGTAAGGCACTGGATATATACACAAACCATGAGGACAGAACATTTGTTATGAGTCACATTGTGATCTTTCTTGGAAAACCCTGAATGATATAAGTTCTCTCTGAGAGCAACAAACAGTCAGTCTGCTTTAAGGTGTATGCCTGTACACTGATGTCTGAGTGTGCATTCATTGGAGTGTGGTATTTTTGTCCATTATAGCCTAAGTGAGCAAGGCTGTGGTAAGACAGTGTTTACCTGTGGTCAGATTAGCTATACTGCAGGCCTGTGGGTCTTCCTCTGTATACAGTATAGGTGAGACAGGGAATGTGACGGGACCTGAAGACAGACAGGGAAGAGGTTAAAATTAGCCAAAAAGAACCTCTATGTTGCAGTGCTGATCATAAACAACATTTAACATTCAAGGGAGAGATGTGGCTGTGATAATGAACTGATTCATCGTCACACCATGTGCAAATGGATTGCTAACGAGTAGGAATTGAGACATAGATGTGGAATCACAATCTTTTAAGGAATGATGTTGATGAAGGGTTATTGCAGTAATCCTCTGGTGTCCACTAAATCATTAAACTACAGAAATAACCAGGTATATTTATCGACCAAAAACTGAGACTATATCCTGTAGCAGTAGGCTCTGGGCCATTGCTAATAGGGTGAAAGGTGGGAATGATTCTTGGAGCCCACAGCTCCAATTTCAGTAGGATTGATGTAAAATCCATTATAATCAATTCAATGTATTTTACATCAAAATAAAAATAATTTATTTGCAAATTGTGCTCTGTGTGATTTAAGTCTACTAAAAGAACAGTCTGTTTGCTCTGCTACATGTTCGTAAACTAAACAGACTAGAAAAGTGCTTGCGGTGAATTGTCAGGGAAGAAACTAAAATGTAGTCAACATTAAAAATAAGAATGGAAGGAGAAGAAGGCCAGAAGAACTGAAGGGGCACCATGCAATACCAAATTATTTTCTAAGAAATGTGAGTTTATCAAACAAGTCCAACAAATATTTGACACTATGTTATAATATGTACTAAGACTTTAAAAATATGATCACCCTAGAGATGAAGGAAACGAGGTGAGAGAACTTAAAGGTGGGATTAGAAAATGACTCCATTGGGATCGTCCACACATAGAGTTGTGCCAGCATACATGTGCACTGTCCACCAGGCCAGGGGTTTTCAAACTGGGGACCCCCACGGGACTGCTTAATAAATAAAAAAAATAGAGCTGACAAAATTAATGAGTTAATGCATGTGATTAATTTAAAAAGTTGAACATGTAAATTTTTTTAAAGGGGTCAAGACATACTTAAAAAAAAAAAAAAAAAAAAAGAATATATATATATATATATATATATATATATATATATATATATATATATATATATATATATATATATTATCTTTCCTGAGGTCCACTTATAATCTTAGTTAACTATAGTTTTTGTTTTTTTTACAAAAACAGTCATGATTAAGTCATATATAATAATTTTCAACACACTCTCACAGCGAAATTGTAAGGATTCATACAACTTTTCTAAATTAGGCTAATTCGTATGATATCGTACGACTGCACTCTACAGACTTTCACTACAGCCAGTGACGTCGCTGGACATCGTTTCCATCTAATACGCGACAATTACTTGCTTCTGTCACATACAACAGCTTTCTATCATGTTTACACACTCTACTGATCGGTTAGGTTTAGATAAGGGTATTGGATAAGGGCATAATATTAATAAGCATGTCCTTAATGCCAGAACTTACACTTACTTCTGCACTAGACATCTGGGCATTTGCACATGATGAAATCATTAAAATTTATATGAATGAAATCATACGAAATCATATAAAATAGCCAACTTGTAAAATATGTCGAATTTTCATGAGATGGGGTTGTAATTTTCCACCCTGTCTCTGGCTCTCTGTATGAAACGCTCGGTTTTAAGCTGTCTGGCCCTTTAAGACTTCAATGTAAACACCCACTGTTGTGATTGGCTAACATCATGCAACCCTTCCAATAGAGCCATATTTGAAATGCAGTCTGAAGAAAATGAACAAATTCCTCAAGACCACAACATTTATAAAACTAAATTTCAGGATTAACATATAACCCACTTCCAACAGATTTAATCTGAATATATTAAACTGTTCACACAAGCGGCACCATAAACTATCAAACAGTCATGACATATGAAATATTCATTAATTAAATTGTTTACTTACAGATTTGCAGTCCAGTAGTGTTTTAACTGCCCCATCCTTCAGTAACAGTTCCTGTGACTGGTTCACAAGCATACAATACAATCCTCGCTGAAATGTTCTGAATACACAAATGTAATACAGTCCATCATGATGTTGGGGTGCTTCAACCAGCTTCAACAGGCCAAAGCAGAGACGCTGGTCTTCAAATCTCACATCTTCTCTGTTTGTTTACACACAGGACTGCAGGTGTTTCACCCATCCAGTGGCAGCACCAGAATGAGACAAGTTTTTAAAACTTGTACTGCTCTTCAAACACAGCGCACATTTTGTTGTGTGGAAATGAATCAATATGATCAAAGATGTCCATGTTTACAAAAGACCAACAATTAAAAATAGCACAGATGGGTGCAAAAATGGTCCAGGACGTCTAAATAACAGCACAACAGCATGACAGTGCAGCTGAATGAAACACAATGGGGGTCTCCATTTTAAAGTTACTTGACATTGTGTCTTTTAAAAGCAGCATGTGATGTATAATAATGGCCAGAGCCATTCATCTAGTGCACATTTATGTAGAAAAAGATTTAAATCCAGAAAGGCACATGAAGGTGTCCTGTGTCAGTCCACTTTGAATGAATTTAACGTGAATTTACTATCTCTCTCCTCTTCACCTGTGTGACTGATTGAGCACCAGTGGGCGGGGACATTGGTGCAATGATGAAAAATAGGCATGGATGTCTTGCTGAAGAGGCAGTATTATGCAAATGTATTTGGTCCTTGTGACGTCACAAGTTCCACAAATTCCAAACGAGCCGTATTTGCAGCTTGGTTTAAATAAATGCTGTGGAGGTGAGGGCATGGCCGAGCGTTCGTCTGGGGAGAGAGGACGTGGTAAGGGTTTTCACCTGAGATGAATTGCTGGTAATTGTGATTTCTATGTTCACAGTGAGAGGCGGAGAGATAAAAGGCTGCCTAAAACCCCAGAGAGGGAGAGAGAGAGCCGAGCCTGCATATGTGTGTGTGTGTCCATGCAGCCCGCAGTGTCGAGTATGTTATGTTCTTTAATTGTAAAAATAAAATACCTTTTGAGTTGAATTCGTCACCTCCCACTTCCTCCTTTCCCTCCTCCACAAACGAACCTTGTTACACTGGTGCCGAAACCAAGGATGTAGAGGAAGAGGCTGTCAAGGAGTTGTCGCCACTGGAAGAAGCCTTACGGTCCCTCACCAGCATCCACCAAGGCCAACACCAGGCCCTCGTGGAACTCAGAAGAGAACAGCAGCAGTCCTTTGAAGTGCTCCTTCGAGCCCAGGAAGAAGATCGGTGGGTGCTACAGAGCAAGGTTTCCCAGGAGGGGGCGGCCACCATGACCCCGTGCACCCCCACGTGTTGCTTACTAAGATGGGCCCCCAAGATGACCCAGAAGCATACCTGGAGCTCTTTGAGCATACCGCCGAAGTGCTGAAGTGGCCACAGGGCCAGTGGTACCAATGCTGACCGGGGAACCCAAAGACTACTCAATGCTGAAGAAGACCATCTTGCAATGGGTCAGCCGTAGCCCGGAAGAACATCGCCTGCATTTCCGTCCTTAAAGCTGAGTGAGGTCGGCCGCCCATTTGCCTTCACCCAGCAGCTCTGCGACGCCTGCCGCCAGTGGGTGCTGGCCAAGGAGGACAGTGACACCGATGATGTAGTCAGCTTGGTGGTGCTGGAGCAGTTCGTCTCCCGGTTGCCGAAGGGGACGACCGAGTGGGTCCAGTGCCACTGACCTGCGTCGCTGGATGAAGTGGTCCAGCTGGCGGAGGACCATCTGGCAGCATATCCAGGCACAGGCATGCCTCCTGCCTTACCTTCCACTAATGTCACCCCCCCCCCTTCCATCCTGTTCTGTTTCCCCAGAAACAGGGAAACATTCCCCCAAGACTGGCCTCTCGGGCTTGCCGCCAGTGTCCACAGTGAGAGGTGGGGGATTGGATTGAAATAATCAGGTAAAGGTGTGGTGTGTGCAAGAGGATATTCATGATTATCATGTAGTGACCGTCACTGTAATATTCAGGGGACAAAAACATAATATTGAGGCGGTGGTTGATGGTCAATAGCTCTAACAGGGCATCGTACTCTAATATCCATACTTTTCAATTATAAAAGATTGGTTATATAGAGTGACACAGGACACTCGTATGCAAGAAAATACAACCCAGTTGTTGGTACCAAAGAGCCGTTGGGAAATGTTATACCAGGTGGCTCATCATAATCCGATGGCAGGTCACTTGGGACAGGGGAAAAAACTAAGCCGTCTCATGGGCCATTTATATTGGCCGGGCATTCACGGGGATGTTTGCCAGTGGTGTGCGGCATGCCGTGAATGTCAGCTGGTGAATCCGCCGGCCACTCCAAAAGTGCCGTTGCACCCTCTTCCATTGATCGAGGTTCCTTTTGAGCGATTGGCATGGACCTTGTCGGGCCATTAGAATGGACAGCGCATGGACATCGCTTTGTATAAGTCCTAGTGGATTACGCAACGCGATATCCAGAAGCAGTGCCTCTGCACAATATCTCAGCATGTAGTGTTGCTGAGGCACTTTTCTAAATTATCTCCTGAGTGGGGATTCAGAAAGAAATCCTCACTGATCTGGGCATGGCTTTTATGATTAGTAAGTTTGTGCACGAAGATGCTCGGAACTGGGATAAGTGGCTTGAACCCCTGTTATTTGAGTGCAAGAGGTCCCGCAAGCCTCCCGGGGTTTCACTTGGGTCATGGGCAAGTGCAGCTCCAAACTGATAAAACCGCAGCAATTACAACACACAGTTCCTGGGGCTGGCTGGCTATTATCGAAGGTTTGTGCCTAATTATTCAGATGTCACCAGCCCGCTGACTGATCTCACTACAAAGGGAGTTCCAGACCCGGTCCAGTGGACGGAGCCATGCCAACAAGCATTAGTAGACACTGTACAGCACCATAGAGGAGTGCTTGGCCATCAGGTGGGCGGTCCTCACTCTCCACTACTATCTGCTGGGATCTTCTGTTTGGATCATGCCCCACTCCAATGGCTCCACCGTATGAAGGATGCCATGCCCGGATCACCCGTAGGTTTCTGGCATTCCAGCCGTTTAAATTCGAGGTGGTCCACAAGCCGGGGGCGCAGATGGCTGTCGCGGACTTCCTCTCTAGTAAAGGGGGGGTGGGCAGGCCGAGCTCTCCCCCTGACCTGAGTTGGGCAGTGGTTGTATGCGGAGGTGAGAGCGTGGCCAAGCGTTTGTCTGGTGAGAGAGGAAGCGGTAAGGGTTTTCACCTGTGATGAATTGCAGATAATTGTGATTTCTATGTTCACAGTGAGAGGCAGGGAGATAAAATGCTGCCCAAAACCCCAGAGAGGGAGAGAGAGAGCCGAGCCTGCATGTGTGTGTCCATGCAGCCCGCAGTGTCGAGTGTGACATTTTCTTTAATTGTAAAAATAAAATACCTTTTGAGTTGGATTTGTCGTCTCCCGCTTCCTCTACGAAAGAACCTTGTTTCAAATGCTCTTTTTCTATTAAGGAGGGAGTTTTCAGTTCTGAAACGTACAGTATATTTGTTATAGTAAAATGACCTCTTATTTGTCAAAAGATCAAGGAAAATTTGACTCCTCATGTCATGACCCCTTTCATCACGATTAACGCATTTACTTTTAAAACACTGGGGAGACCTTTGTAATGCATCCACCCGGAGTCATTATACTGATGCACACACCACAACACAACACACACACAACAGCAATGGGAAAGGACCTCTTAACACTATTTGTATGTACAAACCAAGACTCTGTATGACGCAATTTAATTACTACAGAAACAGGTCAAGTCTTAACTATCACAAAAACACAGAACGAGCAGTTTGCAAGTGTTTTTCAGTTGAGTTTAAAGTGGTGCTTGACGCTGGCATTGATGCCCTGATGCGAATTATGAACACAGAATCATAATTGCTGTAACAATGTGGATAGCCACAGAGTGCCAGCTGATTAATATTGTGGAGGATGAGAGTTTACAAGATTTAAAGCCCATTGCAATGAATATGCAACCTATGTGGGGACTAGTTCTTTCAATTAGTCAACCTTCCACTTAGACTTAGTGCATTTCTATCTTTATACTGTGGAAAGCTTTGGTTGGAAAATGTTGATAAAGCATTATATTGTTACACATTTTTTTTGTTTTCCTTCCTAAAAAAAGGAAATAAATGCATTTTGACAAGAAAAAGTATATATAGTAAAAATTCAGCACTTTCAAAATCTGCACTTAAACGCGATTAACTATGAAAAATTATGCGATTAATAGTGATAAAAAAAATTATTGACACCCAGCACTAATAAAAAAGTAAACAATTACCAGATTTCACATTATTACTCTGTCATTCTGTTTTTAAGGACTACAAAGAGATTTTATACATTCACCATTACTCTAATACTGGGTAGAAAAAGATACAGTATGTGGTTAACTTGAATACAAAGTAAATATTTCCAGATAATAT
Source organism: Myxocyprinus asiaticus (assembly GCF_019703515.2). Classification (NCBI taxonomy): domain Eukaryota; kingdom Metazoa; phylum Chordata; class Actinopteri; order Cypriniformes; family Catostomidae; genus Myxocyprinus; species Myxocyprinus asiaticus. The sequence goes on from NC_059353.1 coordinate 14,791,908, forward strand.
TTTAATAATTTATTTTGCATTTTGTACAATGATAATATCATTGATGATGTCAATGAGATCTACATGGTTGCACCGGAAATTAAGGCTTCTTGTTTGAAAACATGGTGGGTTATTATTTTGTATCTGAACGAATGTGGTCAGTACTGCTGGTGATGTTTTACATTTTTGGGCAAATGTTCACATTTATGCAGTTGCTTGAGACTCAACGACACATTATGCGACGACTTCAAATAAGTCTAATGAACTACATAGAACAAATTGCTATCGCTGGAATTCGACAGCAGAGATGCTATCTGCGGCTGAAAATATATTGCTACAAAGAGGTCTGTGCGTTCCCGAAGGCAGCAGGTTATTTTATCGTTCATACTGTAACGGAATCGCTTACTGTTCTTTTAAGCTGTCGGCAAATTTCTTCATCCGCTCGGACAAAGAGAAGTGCTCTAGTTTCACTATCTGACCAATTTGTTGACATTTTTATTACTTCTGATTCACCGGTGTTATGGGGTGGAGTAACGTCATCTCTGTCAGAAATTTCTTACATCAAAACATCCTGACCTCGTACGAACTGAAACTAGTAATCTTATAGCTCTTTTCACCATTAATATGGAAATTTCTAGGTAATGATGCAACTTCTCATATAGGGAAATTATTTTCAAGTATTTTCAAAAGGGTCATGAAAGGGAGAGAGGTCATGTGTGAAACATGACCTCTAACTTGAAAATTGCAGTAAGTTTTCTGGAAAAGGTTGTATGTGTGAAAGGGGCTATTGTTTTTATAATATCATACCTACTATTTTTCTCTCACAGTATAAAAGGGTCTTTTAGAGCCCTATGATATCAAAAACGGATGAAATCCAGTCCGGAATTAACATTTGCCATTCAAAAAGTACAATAAGCCATGTAGCGATTGCTTATCGGGAAATAAGTGCTTCATTCTGTTTTCTGTCAAAATAAATGCTCAATTTAACTAGACGCGTAAAATCATGAAATTGCAACAGAAATATATTACTACTGTTTAGTAAAATGTAATATTCAATGTAGTAATAAATAATAATAAAACCAATAATACTAAATAAAATTATATAATGCAATAGTATATTGAAAAGTAATTGTTCTGTTTTTCATTTAATTAGAGTTCTATGAATTCATTTGATTAGACAGTTGTTTTTTTGATTATCAAATTTAATCAAACTTTAATTTAATCAAGCTGTCTTTTTATTTTCTTGGAAGGGGGTCCATCGAATGGAGATCATCATATTTGGGGGTTTTTGGCATCAAAAAGTTTGAAAACCCCTGCACCAGGCCCTGTCTACACTTAAAAAAAAGAAGGTAGGGGCCCAGAGCAATATACAGTCAGAATTCCTAGCTACGGCCCTGGGTAGGCCATAATATCCACTGTTCTGATGGTTTCCTTCAAGGAATGGGCCGTGGGCTGTACTTACAGAGATGGACAAACAGACAGAAAGGGAGAGAGAGAGAGACACTACTGTGGGATAGATGAGAGTAGGATGCTATCCCTCCCTTCATCCATGTCAGCTTGTTCCAACTGAAGCGTAGTGTGTGCACTTGCGCACACTTTCTGCTAGCTTGTCCCCAGCTCCAAGCGAGCACTCTCTAATTAGGGCTGTGGGCAGGCCTGCAGTCTTTGAAGCTTGCAGCAGCTCCACAGCAGCTCACCACAGCTGGGGTGACAGCGGCATCCCACAGAAGATCACAAGACAAACCCGTACAACATGGACACGCAGGCTCCCTTTCATTGTAATTGCGCAATCCTCACCCTTCCTCACCTTTCTTCTCCCTTGAAATTCACTCACTCTTGCACTAACTTTTTCTACCATTCAATCCTCTATGCTCTTCATCTGTTCTTCTCCCACTCTGTCCTTCCTCCTTTCTTTTTTTCTTGATCTGCCCCTCTTGTATTTTCAAACACTCCTGGAATTGTAGCTCCAGCTTGCAGAACAAAGAAAAGGACGAATCTCATTTATTTTCAACTCATCCATAAGTTAATCTTTCTTCTTATTGACATAAACAAGGTATGATAAACATCAACCTTGACCAATCCTGCTCAAAAGACCAGCCTAGACCAGCAGTTCAGTCTGATTTATACTGGTTAGTGCTGGTCTCACTTGTGGACCAGTAAAGCCATGCTGTTCACCAGCACAACGACTAGTCGACCAGCACAGTCTTTCTGGTGAAGTTGGTTGACCAAGCTGGCTTTGCTGGTTGAGCTTGTTAAGACACCTTGTGGGTACACCAGGACACTTGGGACCAGCATCCAAAACACAATATAATTTTGGTGACCAACTATGCTGGTCTGTTGGCATTATACTATCTTTTGAGCAGGGGTGCCTGATCACATGATTTTTTTTAAGCACAAAACACTCTCAAAGGCTTGTATGAACCCAGTTAAACAAGCTTGAGAGCTTATTTTTTACTCATAACATCAAACTCAATATCTCACTTACTGAAACTCTGTACGCTTTCTGCTCCCCTGTCTTGCTTCTTAGCAAAAATTCAGGCCCAAAATGCAGCATTGTTTGCTTGTGGGCATTATGTCAATACTGAGGCAATGCATGTTGATGTTTACCTTAGTTTTAGCTGTTTAATCATATTGTCACAGCCTATTTAAAGGAAACAGGCTGTTAGCTAGTACACAGCTGGCAGGGGAGCAGCGGTATAGTAAAATATAAATATAATAAGAACGTTTTTGAGCTGGTGAATCCATTCTGAGCAGTGAAACATCACCACAGTGACCACAACTGTGGCATGCGTGCAGGAAAAAAGCAGCCCAGGCCTCTGAAGCCTGAGAGAAGAACCCAGTAGGACCAATAAACTGGCAGAAATGTGCAGCATGTGCCCTACTTCATCTTAAATGCTGCCATTAGTATGGATCTCTCTACAGCCATCCATACACAAACAGCGCTGAACACCTTCATCATTGTAATAGTCATCATGCTTAATATTATTATTATTTAATGAATTTAAACAGCTTTGACATAATTTAATTTTGGCCACAATGGGTGACATCTTCACTCAAATTCAGCTATGTAGAACAACATGAGGGTGAGTAAATGATGGCTGAATTTACATTTTTGGGTTAACTATCCCTTCACTTACACACGCAGAAGAATGTTTCAACAGAAGTTAACAACAACAAAAAGTTATTCTAGAACAAACACTAGAAACAGTTTCACTTTTCATCCCAGCCCAGAACTGTTACAATATATTTAACTGAAAGTAAAGGTCAGCTCAGCCAATGGAGGCAAGTGTGGTTCAAAAATTTTAATTCTCTCATTATTTACTCACCCTCATGCCATCCCAGATGTGTATGACTTTCTTCCGCAGAGCACAAAGATGCGTGCCTTGCGCCCTGACTGCCGGCGGGTCATCCCCGCCTTCCTCGACCTGGGAGGAGACAGGAGGGGAAAAATAACAACAACAAAAAAAACAAAATAGCCGAGGGAAAGGCCAACATGGAGCGACAGAGAGAGAGAGAGGAGAAAGAGAAAAAAAAAACTCACTCACTGGTTCTCTGATGCGCCGACATGTGGTCCTCGATCACTCACCCACCCTCTCAGGCGGACGGCAGCCGCTCCTCCCCGGGTGGACCGGAGTCAGATCTCCGACCCCCAGTGGACAGAACGCCCCTCCGCATTCCCGGTGACCTGTGGGGACACTCCTCCGCCCCTGGCAGTGGCCCTACCGCTCCAGGCGGTCGGGGAGTCGCTTCCCTCCTCCCCTCGCGGACGGCGGTCTTCTCTCGACCCCTCTGCATTTCTGGGGGATGGCAGGGCACTCCTCTGCCCCTGGCAGCGACTCCATTGCTCCAGGCGGTTGGGGAGTCCCGTCCCTCCTCACCTCGCGGACGGCGGCTGTTCCCTGTGTCCGGGTGGTCAGGCTACTCTGTTCCCTGGCGGATGGCAGCGGCGCTCCCCTGGGTGAACGGCAGTGTTGAGGACTCTGTGACGGGCATCCCTCCTCCTTCCCAGGTTTCAGCACCAGTGTATGGGGGTTATAGGGAAAGGAGGAGGCGAGAACCGGCTTGAATAATAGTTTAATAATAAACTTAAACAAAAACACACAAACACACAAAAACACACAAACATAAACACATGCAGGGCAGCTGCCTGTAATTCTCTATCTCTCGAACTGCCGTCCCGGGCCGCCTTTATCCCTCGCGCGCCCCATTAGGCTGATTGGGGACCGGGCGTGCGTCATTCCAGCCTGGCCCCGCCCTCCTTGGCTCTACATCGGGTTTGGGTGAGAACAGACCAAAATGTAACTCCTTTTTCACTATGAATTTTGACATCTACAATCTCCTTGGCGATCATGATTTAAAGCTCGATTACACTTCCCATAGCGCCATCTAACACTCTACACATGCGTCAATGATGAGCTTGAAGTTATGAATGTGCCTAAAGACTGCAATGGCAAGATGTACAGTGAAAAAAGAAGTTACAATTTGGTCTGTTCTCACCCAAAACCGATTGGATCACTTCAGAAGAATGAAACCACTGGAGTCGTTTTTTACAATGCAAAGTTTTGGTCACCATTCACTTGCATTGAATGGACCTACAAAGCTGAAATATTCTTCTACAAATCTTTGTTTTTGTTCTGCAGAAGAAAGAAACTCATACACATGTGGGGTGGCATGAGGGTGAGTAAATGAATTTTCATTTTTGGGTGAACTATTCCTTTAAGGTTGTCAGAGGGAAAAAAGTTGGTTGGTTATGAAGGTAAAGAGAAACATAGAGGGGGGAGGTCCTGCAAGCTGCTATTGATGCATTGAGTTATTCAGGGCTCTTGACTTTAGGCCTCAATTACAGCCATTTGGCAGGAGCACTAACGTGTGGAGACGCGGCTGTGGCGAGTCCGGTCCACACTGCCCGACCCTGAGCTTGTCCCCTGGGCAGTGCTTTGTTTTTTTAGCAGGCGGCTAGCTCAGGCTGCTTTTAGCCTCTGCTTTTATACATCTCTGGTATTATTTTTTCCCTGCTTGCTCCAACTGTGACTGCCCCAACCACTCCTCGTGCTCAGCTGCATGTGGACAGATGGAGTAATCAGTCATTTACACTGTGCAGCTCCTTGCATGCATGAATGAATTTGATGACATCTCCTGTCTCTGGTCCAATCAAAAAAGGAACCTCTGTGGCCTCTAGAGACTTCAGAATGGACCTAAACTTCCTGTGTGCTCAGTGAGTGGTAGAGAGGTTGGTATTCAGGCGCCCTGCAAGAAAAGAACCCTGCTGAAAAGACCAGCTTACAACAGCATGATAGTCTAAGCAACAACCCCAATTCTGAAAAAGTTGAGACAGTATGAAAAATACTAATAAAAACTAAAATTTGTGATTTGTAAATTATATAAACCCTTTGCGATATTGAAAGCACTACAACTACACATTTTTACCCTATGAATTTCATTTTTTTAATGTACAGTAATTTCAAATCAGATGATTGTAACACACTCCAAAAAAGTTGCCTTTTTTTTCTAATAACACTTATTAAGCATTTGGGCACTGAAGACACAAGTTTGTTAAGTAGAAAGTGGAATTTCCCCCCATTCATCCATTATGCAGGTCTTTAGCTGCACAATTGTACGGGGTCTTCATTGCCATATGGTGTGCTTCATAATGCGCCACACATTCTCAATTGGAGAAAGGTCAGGACTGCAGGCAGGCCAATCTAGCACCCACACTCTCTGCTTATAAATGCAGGGATGTCCCTGGAAAAGACAGTGCTGGGTGACAGTATATGTTGCTCCAAAATTTGTACATACACTGGCGGCCAAAGGTTTGGAATAATGTAAAGATTTTGCTCTTATGGAAGAAACTGGTACTTTTATTCACCAAAGTGGCATTTAGCTGATCACAATGTATAGTCAGGACATTGATAACATGAAATCTCAAAACAATGATTGGCTGACTAGTTTCTAGAGAAAGCTATTTCTTTTTTGTCATTTTTGACCTAATATTGACCTTAAGACACGCCAGTCTATTGCATACTGTGGCAACACAAAAACAAACACAAAGACAACGTTAAGCTTCATTTAATTAAACAAATAGCTTTCAACTGTGTTTGATATAATGGCAAGTGATTTTCTTGTACCAAATTAGCAGTTTAGCATGATTACTCAAGGATAAGGTGTTGGAGTGATGGCTGCTGGAAATGGAGCCTGTCTAGATTTGATCAAAAATGACTTTTTTCAAATAGTGATGGTGCTGTTTTTTACATCAGTAATGTCCTGACTATACTTTGTGATCAGCTGAATGCCACTTTGGTGAATTAAAGTACCAATTTCCTTCCGAAACAGCAAAATCTTTTGGCCGCCAGTGTATCTGTCTGCATTCATGGCGTTCTCACAGATGTGCGAGTTACCCATGCCATGGTTACTGACACCCCTGACCCATATGGACACTGGCTTTTGGACCTGATGCTAATAACAGCTTGGATGGCCCTTTTTCTCTTTGGCCCAGATAACACAACGACTTTGTTTCTCAAAAAAAAAAAAAAAAAAAAAAAAAAAATATATATATATATATATATATATATATATATATATATATATATATATTTATAAATAATTAAATGTGGACTCTTCAGACCAAAATAAAAACAGTTTCACTGTTCTACTTTCCATCTAAGATGAGACCGAGCCCAGAAAAGTCGGCAGAGCTTCTGGACAGTGTTGATGTAGGGCTTCTACTTTACATAGTAAAGTCTTAACTTGCATCTGTGGATGCAGCAGCAAGTGGTATATACTAACAAAGGTTTACTAAAGTTATCCCAAGCCCATGTTCATGATATCCATTACAGATGAATGCTGTCTTTTAAGACATTGACATCTGAGGGATCAGAGATCACACGCATTCAGAAATGGTTTTCGTCTTGCCCTTTACACACCGAGATTTGACCAGATTTCTTGAATCTTTTAACTATATTGTGCACTGTAGAGGGTGAAATGCCCCAAATCCTTCCAATTTGTCTTTGGGGAACATTGTTCTCAAAGTGCTGGATTATTTGCTTAAGCATCTGTTGGCAAATTGACAAGTCTTGAACGATCCTTGCTCTTGACGGACTAGGCTGTTTTTGGAGGCTCCTTATACAGTATACAGTATTATGACACAATTGCCTCACCTGTTTAACATCTCCTGTTTCACATCGATTTGCTATTTCAACTGGTCAAATTATTATTAGTCTTAAATTGCCTCTGTCTCAACTTTTTTGGAGTGTGTTGCAATCATCTGATTTGAAATTACTGTACATTTTCAACAAAAAAAAAAAAAGATGAAATTCACAAGGGAAAACATCATATAATGTGTAGTTGTAGTACTCTTCAATATAACAAAGGGTGAATATAATTTACAAATCAATCCTTTTTGTTTTATTAGCATTTTTCATACTTTTATCTCCCGAGGGAGATCTCGAATGTTGTGCTTAGCTGTGTGTATGTTTCACCAAGCGCTAATGTCAAGGCAGCGGCTGAGCAGATAGCGTATAATACACAGGCTATGCTTAGCAAATACACGGATGCTCCAGTACTACTTCTTGGTGACTTTAACAGCTGTCAGCTTGATTACTCATTGCCAGCCTTCAATCAATATGTGGATGTACCAACAAGATTTAATAAAACTATAGATTTGTGTTACAGTAATATCCCGGAAGCCTATAGAGCTAGAGCTCTCCCGCCGCTAGGATTAGCAGATCATAATATTACCTATTTAGTTCCTGTTTAAAAACAACAGCTGAAACAACGCAGACCGGTAATACACAGCATCCCTCAATGGTCGGAGGATGCTATTGTATGCCTTCAAGGCTGCTTTGCATGTACAGACTGGGAAGTTTTCGAGGGAGAACTTGATGAGCAGACTTCAGTTATTACCGATTACATTAAATTCTGTATGGATTTCTTGATACCGGTAAAGACTATCAGAACATACCCAAATTCAAAACCATGGATCAACTCATCGATAAAATATATTTTCCACAAGAGAAAACTTTCCTTTAGGTAGAAGGACTTTGCTGGTCTAAAAATTATAAATCAGGACATCAGAAATGAAATCTTTAAGGCTAAGAAGAAGTATAAAAAAAATTGGAGCAGGACTTTGCAAATATGAACACTAAACAGGCTTTTCAGCGAGTCAGGTCTCTTACTGGACAAGCCGTTAAACAGGCTATTTCTGTATTAGATCCCACCACCTTTGCTGTTAATCTTAATAATTTTAATGCCCGTTTTGATACCTCTGATTTTTCAGCAGAATGTGATAGCCTTTTGGATACTTTGCCTTCTCAAGAGTTGGATTATGAGTCCCTTCTAACTAAGCAGGATGTCTATTTCCAGTTTATTAGGTGTAAACCGAATAAGGCTCCCGGGCCAGATGGAATTCCAGGTCGGGTCTTGAAAAACTGCACCCTGGAATTAACCCCCATTCTTCATTCTGTTTTCCTTCGATCACTTCGTACTTCAACAATACCGGTCATATGGAAAACATCAGTTGTTATTCCTGTTCCAAAAAAAACTCATCCAACAGAGTTAAATCACTACAGGCTGGTATCGTTAACCTCTATCATAATGAAATGTTTGAGAAAATGGTTCAAAACATTATGCTTTTCATATGTTCTACCATTTTTGGACTGTCTCCAATTTGCATGTAAGCAGAAGAGAGGTACAGAGGATGCAGTGGCTTGTCTCTTGCACTGTCTACTTCAACACCTGGATATCCCTGGAAATCATGCCAGATTTCTTTTTATTGACTTTAGCTCCGCCTTTAATTCAATTCAGCATCATCAGGTAATCAAGAAACTACAGTGTCTGCAAGTTCCATCACCACTAGTATATTGGATTTATAATTTCCTTTCTAATAGACCACAAGTGGTAAAGCTGGACAATGCATTATCAACCATTATTGTTCTTAACACTGGCGCCCCTCAGGGGTGTGTACCCATTTCTTTATATTCTCTATACAAATGACTGTCAGAGTCCAGTTGCCACCACTCACTACTTTAAATATGCAGATGATACTGCCATTCTTGCACTGTTTAATAAGGACAATGATTCATTTTTGGACTATCAACTCTCTATAGCATATTTTAGTACATGGTGTGATGATAACTTTCTCCACCTTAATATCTCAGAGAATAAGGAACTGGTTTTTAGCCCTTCCAAAACATTGATCCATCCTTCCAGTATTATCATTAATGGAGAGATGGCTGAAAGGGTGGAGCATTTCAGATATCTTGGCATAACATTGGATAAACATCTCAACTTCAGTCAGCACACTCTAGGTATTTACAAGTGCTGTCAACAGAGACTTGCAGTTATTCGTAAACTTAAACATCTGTCTGTTCAGCCTAGTCTTCATCTTCTTCTGTATCGAAGTATTATCGAAGTCTTATGTATGGTGCAATTTGTTTCTTTCATATGCTAACAGTTACCAATAAGAACAAACTCTTAAAGATAACTAATTTAGCGTGAAAATTTATTGGTATTCCTACCCCTAATTTATCGGACTGTGTCATTTCATTTACGTTCCGGAAGGCACATCAAATTTTAAATGATCCAGACCATTCCATTTTATCAGTATTTCATCCTCCTTCCTTCTGGCCGCAGGTATAGACTACCCATGTGCAGAGAGGCCTGCTATGGTAGGAGTTTTGTTCCTATGGCTATACGAGCTTTAAACACATAGGTTATCTGCCATTGTGATGCCATCTTATGCTCTGGCATTCATTGTATGATCTTGTTTTGTTTTGTTTTTTTCTCTATGTTTGTGATTGTTTTGATGGTTAATATGTATGGTGTTGTTGTGTTTATGTTTTCTACACACCCATGGTGGAAACAAATTTCCTCTTTGAGAACAAATAAATTATCTATCTATCTATACTGTCCCAACTTTTTTGGAATTGGGTTTGTAGTTTACGCAGGCTTGGTGCTGGTCTACCTGGTGGACCAACATAGATATTGTTCACCAGCAAACAATGATAAATGTTATTCAGCTTGACCTTTCTAATAAAGCTGGTTAACCAAGGGAGGCTAGCTGGTTAAGAAGCCTAATTGGGACATCAACATACCACCATGATGAGCAGCAATGTAGGTCTTTTAAACAAGGAAGGTGGAAGTTGCTTCCACTGAAGGAAGAATGAGTGGAGAATGGAGGCTGTTAAGGCCATACGAGGTTTATCATGCATTTTGAGGTGCTTCCTCTCTTTCCTCTGAGGTTGTTAAGGACAGCAGGAAGTGGAAGGAAAAAAGAAGCTCCTATTACCTTGAGGGGAGTGAAAGAGTGGCACACAGAATGCCAAATCCCACCACAATCCACAAGAACGCCATTCCAAAGAACGAAAACAACTAAAAACAGAATTGTTAACCAGTTAATAGTGGAGAAAAAACAATTTGCCCATGTTCTTTCTCTTTCTTTTTCCTCCTTCCCGACTGTGCTTAGTCTCCCTCTGTCCCTCCTGCACACCCTTTGTTGGTTAGTTCCGTGGGTATCCCTAGTGCCCATGTGAAAACCCAGTAGACCCAGTTCTCTCACTCCACTGACAGCAGATGAAAGACTCCCTGGCTGGCATTATTTGAAAGGCACCCATCTCCCTCTGTTTGGCCGTGGTGTCCTCTTATTTCACAGGGCAAATTAATAACTCTGCTACATCAATGGATTCATACTAAAAGGGCCTGGGCTGGCGTCTAAACCACTGCCATCGCCTGGTTGACGGGGAACAGCCGCTGCCGAGCTGCCTTTAAGGACGTGGGCTCTTTTCTTGAAGGCAGAAGGGATTTCTAAGTGGATCTGACCACTTCTGAAGCATTGTCAACAGCCAAGTTCAATAGGCAGGCCTGCAAGGAGCCATGTCTGTATTTACGTCCATCAAAGAGAAGAGGACACACTCCATGGGATCCACAAACTCTGTAATTGTGTCTCTGTGATCTTCAGAGTCAAGATGCAAAAAATGTCAAAACAAGTTCAAACTTACATTCCAATCATGGATGCTGATAGAGTACCTGGTTTCAAGAGGGATCATAAACCTCAAGGGAAATCCTTCCATCCTCTGTTGTGTGACTTGTGTAAAGAAAGCAAGTCTTGTCAAATAAGGTTTAGAGGAGAGTTTGAACAGCTAGAGAACAGCTAGGATTCAAGGTAACCAGGGTCCAAAATGAACACCCACCAAGCACCAAATGCTGATACAACTCACCAGTTGGCCAGTTACTTAATAAGAAACTGCAGAATAATACTGTATGAGGTTTAAATCGAATTGTAAAAATGATAGCCCGACCCTCGCTGATGAAATTGACATGCAAGATTAAAATCAAACATTCTACTAAACATTTGTTGTGATTTGCTCATCTCCTTACAACTTTCACCTTTTAAGTGGAAACATTACAGTCAGAAGTTTGTCTAGGATACCTCAAGTTTTCTTTCCTCCAGAACATGTGGCAATACATGTGGAATATTCCTTACTTTAAGCCACCCATACAAAATCGGAATGGGTCTAAATGCTTTTGTGACAATTGCAGTTTAGACTCGCTTAAGTAAGGAAAGCAGAAAATGTTACATGCCGTCTGAGGCTGATACTAGGTGCAGTTCATCTGAGACGGAGGCTATGTCATCTTATATATGATGCTGCAAGTGACACAATCTGTTAAATAAATATGCAAGGAAAAAAAATGCTCGAAAATTCCATTGTCATATGGACAATGTTTATAAAATAATGCAAAATATAGTTGCCTGGTCTGTATATTTTTTCAAAGCATCCGCCATTGTCCAAGTGTGGCAAAAAGTTAATTTTGGATCTTGTAAGTAGCCATTGAAAGGTTGAAAGGCTTTTAATATACATAGCAGGCTAACAGAAACAACCGCCAGGGAAGGATTGAAGAAAGGAAAAAACACATGATTTATGGAACAGAGTAGAGGAACAGATAGAGAATAATGGGCCATGAGTGAGAGAATGACGGATGAGTAAGATAGGCACACCGTTTCACTTCCCCTGTATTTGACAAGTTGTCAAGGTGAGAGAGAGTGAAAGTGAGCATGAGTGAAAGAGTGACAGTAGTGTTTTGCTCACTTGCTCAATTACTCTCTTTAACTCCCTGTTCCAAATGAGGACACAACACCCCCCCAGAACTAAAATACTTTGATATTTACAGACGTAAATAATAAAAAGTAAATCAACACCAAACCCTACGTCTGTTAAATTTGCTTTTGAAATGGGCAGAAAACCACTAGCCTCTTTCCGGCAAATATTTGCAGAGCTAATTTGGAAGACTTGGGTCTGTTTCCTTTCCCTCATTTAAAGAGAAACTGAACAGAGTTTGAGTGTCATGGATATAACTGTTCTTAAGGTGCTGACCACTGGCTATATCCACACAGTCTTCACTTGTTTAAGTGGAGCGTCTTCTCTCAGTGCTGCAGAATAGAGCTGCTCCTGTGTAACCTTCATCCAAGATATATGCTCCCCTCTTCACTGTTCTAATTGCAGATGAAGCCGGTAAAGAGGGGCCCTCTTTACCAGCTTCATCTGCAATTAGAACAGTGAACCCCTCATGCAGGTCCCACCACTGCCCATCACCTCAGCACAGGCCAGTACACAATGAAGCTTTTTTTCCCCCTAATATCTGATACAAATGAGAGCCAACAGGAATTTCTAAAAAATAATTATGCACTAAAATAAAAGGTTGCCATGGGTAGTATTTGATGTTTTCTCTGTGACATACAAGTCTTTTGTGTTTGTTCTCAGTTAAATTGCATTTTCACTATGGTTGTCATGGCCATACTTTATAATGTATTATGCAACAGTTAGTTCTGGTCCTCGAATCTGATTGGATGAGCGGTATTCTAAGAGTGCTGATGTACAGTCCAACAGCACTGAGATGCTTCAGTATTTGTATAACTCCATTTCTCAGTGTTTGTGGCTTTCCAAATCGAGCGCAACGGTCAGAATCCGGAAGTAAAAATCCCATTCATTTTTTCCATAGGGAATAAAATTCTAACAATAGCTTATAAACCTTTAAAGAACTGTGAGGTCCGAGGTTGTTAATATATGGTACAAATAACACTTCCTGTGGCTAAAACTGGCATATATACATTTCCAGGAGGTACACGCTTGACTTGACTGCACATCCTAACACAGAAACTGATTGTGTGGAGCAGTGCACATTTATTCATTACGCACGACACATGTCCTGGGCATAATAAACACGGGAGCAGATTTACTGTATGGAGAATAGAGACTTCGCTTGCAAGCGGTGAGTCAGGTGTGGGAAAGAGACCCAGAGTGTGCATGATAGAGACTGAATGGCAGCTAAAGAAAACAATAGTTTTGAGATTTTAAACTTCAGCAAATTAAACATCAGCATTCAATTTGTTTTATATCTGTAAGTATAGTGTATTATATAATGCATCTGCAATGTACACTTAATTTTATCTTGCCAATAAAGCCTGATATAAATTGAATCTGCCCATTTGATTCTATTATTAAAAAAGTCCCCGGGATAACGCCAGAAGATTTGGCTCAACTTTTAATTACAAGAAGTCCACTGATTTTATGGCATGTAAACATATGTCTAATTAACTATTTGTTAACTAATGTACATATTTAAATGGTAAAAATAAATCATGACTAACCAATTTCTTGCAAGACAGAGTATTTAATAAATATATTTATGATTATGATTATGTTTAATGTACCATGTACCATATTTAATCACGATTACTCACAAAAAAATTGTGCGGTTAATTAGTAACATATTTTTAATTGATTCATTTTCCTACTTAAAATGTATTGTTTCTATAATTATTATCAACAATTTAAAGGTGCACAAAGTACTTTTTTCCTCTTCAAAAAAAGTTTAACTTCAAAAGAAATGAATAGTAATTTTGAAACATATGTATAAAATCATGACCACTCACATGAGATGAAGACTCCTGTCATATCATTAACTTTATAAAAGCTGTTTTATTCTACAGAGTCCGCACATGGGGGCTGCCATGTTAGGATCACATGAGCAGCCGAATACTACTTGTTTAATATCACAGTCACCACCCTGTTATTGGACACTTTCACTCACTGATTAAAATAATCATGGCTGACTGTGAATTGTGGGTTCCTACAACTGCATCAGTACCTGAAAACTGTTGTTTAAATTATGCTGCATCCACACTGCTAGGTGTCAGTGCAAGTCCATGTCCACATGCATAACAAAATTACCGAGTTTTCTATATTTCTGTCATTTTTAGGCGACTACACCATTCACAATGCTTCAAGGGATTGTAGTTCATTCCCTCATTACTGACGTAAACTATACAGTCTTGTATCTTCAGCTTTTTGTCCAATTTTCAATTACTTTTTTGCTTCAAATCAAATCTTGAAATTTAGTGATGCACATAGGAGCTGGTTGGTTTGGTTCACTGCTTAGAATGCTTTTATGAAGTCATCTATGAAATCCCTGTGAAAAAAATGAATGGAAAAAACACTTCAGGAAACAAGACACCTGAAAAAGTGGGCGGGCACTGCTGAGCTCTAATGTTGGTGATTTTTATTCATGGTTTATTTCATGAGTTCGCTTGCTCATATAATCCTTGGAATAATGATAAACAGATTTGGCAAGCAGTCCAGTGAACAGGGGGCTCGAGCACTGGATTCTGCTCGGGCTTGAGATCCCCCTCTGAGCTGCCAGATTAGAGCAAGGAGATATAAAGGTGAAACATGGCCTTAACTGAAGGAGGTACCTCGATGCAAGAAAATAAAGGTGTAGGGGAGGGGGTGGGATGCCAGAAGGACTGTCGCAAGACCAAGGTAAGCAGCAGAATATAAAAACAAAAGGTTATGAAATTATGATTGACAGGATTAGATGAACTATCTCCTCCCGAATTTACTTCATTTTAAGCACATTTCCACCTTTGGGACAAATGGTTCTGAGCACGTTGAGGAACCGTTAGATTGCAGTGAGTTAGCTAACCGTGCTCAGGACAGAGAACTGTACTGGTGGAATGCTTGAATTGACGTGGCAGCTCATGATTGATCATTTCCCCAGTCAGTCCATTCTAATCCCAATTTTGCAGCACCACAGTGGAAAAAGAAACTGTAACTGTGCCAATGAGCCCAGATTGGTATGGAATGGCACAGTTCCACAAAGTTAACCATTCACCAAGATGGTGGATAAGCAGCTATTGAATTTATTCACAGATTCTTTCAATGACTATTTCTGGAGTTGCATATGTACACCTATAGACGGCAACAAATTAGCTTATTTTATGTAACAAGTGAGTCATTTAATCATTGATTTAACTGATTTAAAAGAAAAAAGCACACACACAAGAGTCGTGAACCACCGAAACAATGGATGTGGACGTTCACTTAAAATACTTATTCGTTTATGAATAAAACACCACTAGTTCAAAACTTGGCCTGTGGAACAACAGCACTCTTGCTCTTGTGATATTGCTTAATTCATATAAGCAACATCGTTACATCTGTCACTGAAACTTAACAGCCTATACGAACGGGTGTCTGCTGATCAATAAATCTTAAAGGTATAGAGTAGCGCGGAGGAGGGCGGGGCCGGGTGGAATGACGGACGCCCGGACCCCAATCAGCCTGATGAGGCGAGCGAGGGATAAAGGCGACCGAAGACGGCAGCTCGAGAGAGAGAGAATTATGGGATGCTGCCCTATATGTGTTTCAGTGACTTTTTATTTAATTAAATATGATTTACATTGTTAAGCCGGTTCTCGCCTCCTCCTTTCCCTTGTACCCCCTTTACATTGGTGCCGAAACCCAGTCGTAGAGTCCTCGACACTGCCGTCCACCCAGGGGAGCGCTGCTGCCATCCGCCGGGGGACGGAGTAGCCCGACCGTCCAGATGCGGGGAACGGCCTCCATCCGCGAGGCGAGGAGGGACGGGACTCCCCGACCGCCTGGAGTGATGGAGTCACTGCCAGTGGCCAGAAAAGCGGAGGGGCATTCTGTCCACTGGGGGTCGGAGGTTTGACTCCGGTCCGCCCAGGGAGGAGCGGCTGTCATCCGACTGAGAGGGTGGAGGAGTGATCGGGGACCACGCGACGGAGCATTAGAGAACCAGTGAGTGAGCTTTTTCTCTCTCTCCTCTCTCACGCTGTTGCTCCGTGTTGGCCTTTCCTGGAAGGCGGGGACGACCTGCCGGCAGGTGGGGCGTAAGGTGTACGTCATGCTGGGGGCTCCCCGGCCTGAGGCAACGCAGGGAGGAGTGTAGTGCGGAGGAGGGCGGGGCCGGTAGTTCGAGAGAGAGAGAATTATGGGCTGCTGCCCTGTATGTGTTTGTGTGTCTTTTTATTTAATTAAATATTATTTACATTGTTAAGCCGGTTCTCGCCTCCTCCTTTCCCTTGTACCCCCTTTACAGATAGTTCAACCAAAAAACGAAAATTCTCTCATTATTTACTCACCCTCGTGCCATCCCAGATCAATATTTATGTCCATTTATATGATCAATCCCCACTTTCACTTTTTGTTTTTTGGCAATTTACATTCGTCATGCATATCGCCACCTACTGGAAAAAATTCACCCACACCTTCATATCACTTCTGATTAAACCACTGGAGTCTTACGGATTACTTTTATGCTGCCTTTAAGTGCTTTTTGGAGCTTCAAAATTGTGGTCACCATTCACTTGCATTGTATGGGCCTACAGAGCAGAAATATTCTTCTTAAAATCTTTGTGTTCAGCAGAAGAAAGGAAGTCATTCACATCTGGGATGGCATGTCGGTGAGTAAATGATGAGAGAATTTTTATTTTTGGGTGAACTCTTTAATTCAATCATTCAAATGAGTGCGCCAGCTTCTTGTCCAGTGTGTTTCCTTAAGTGTATTAATGTTATAACAAGTAGGCGGGCAGGGCAATATTCGCTCGCGTTTGTTTGAGGAGTAGCTAGGCTTGTTCTCTTGCGCTCTATTTGTGGATCTATGAATGGGAGCGTCTGAGTCCACAGTTCGTCTCTGAGATTTGTATTTGCCCAGTCAGGCGCTGTGAAGCGTTAAAGAGAGCCGGTGGGTATACGACGCACCCAATGTGACCCGTGGGGAGGAGTGGCAGGCAGGGATAGAGAGGGGCAAAAAACTGGCAGGGTGCGGTCTCAGTGCGCCGGTGGCAACTCAGATCATTTTAATTCCCGATTCAAGTGGAAGACGTGCGCCAAAGGAGCTGATTCAAAGACAGCAGCAAGTCTCTCTGACAGCTGTCCTGGTCTGCGTCGGAGTTATACCGCGTCTCTCTCACTCTTGCCTAGGGTCTTTTAGATAAATAAATGGACTTGCCTGCTCATTCTCATGTCGGTGTTTTTCTCGAGAGACGAACGTTTCGCATTCTATGGGCACTGAAAACTTGGTACCACTGGATCTTTTCTCCAGCGTCTCTCCATGACAGCCTCTGCGTAAACCGACTTAACTTTTACGCACTGACGATGACGAGAATAAGGGTGATAAAGAAGTAGAGATTTTGTCCTCCACCCCCCATCTTTTACCCCGTGGGGGGGAATAAGGATCGGCTGGGGGGGTAGTTTCTAACTCAACGGCAAGCTGTGCCACCTTACCACTCCGTGTTCGAGTGCCCGGGGGGTTGGGGTGGAATGCGTCTCCCCGTGGTGTTTGGGATCCTCGTCGGCTGCGCCCTGATTTTCGCACCTGTTAACGAGGGCTGTGGGCCGGGGAGGGGATATGGGAAAAGGCGGCCTCCGAAGAAACTGACACCCCTTAATTACAAGCAGTTTAGTCCAAATGTTGCCGAAAAGACACTGGGAGCCAGCGGAAGACACGAGGGCAAGATAAGCAGGAACTCTGAGCGCTTTAAAGAGCTGACGCCGAACTACAACCCAGATATCATCTTCAAAGATGAGGAGAACACAGGTGCGGATCGACTCATGACGCAGGTGAGCAACACTTGGATAATGCAACGGGAATGAATTCAATTATCTGCCCATTAGAAAGACACTCAGTGGCTTTGATTCAATTGCAAGCACATTAAACCTGTTGCTCACCAGTGTGCCCTTTGCTCAGTCCCACCGACGCGCTCTTATCGATCTTCACAGCTTTCAGTGGAACTGATTGCTGACAGCGGTTTGTGTTTAAGTTATGATCGGGCGTCACTCACACAGGCTAATATTAACACAAGTTGTCATTGTCAAATCTAAAACCTGTCAAATGTTAACCCTTATGATCGTCTGTGTTCAATTTGACCTTTTACGCATTGACTCTATATAACAACGGTTAGTGCGCATGCATAACAATACAGAAGTAACTTGAAATATGAAATATTTTATCAGCATTATTTTAACCATCGAGGGAACTTTTATCTTTGTTCATTAGGAACATTCGTGTTCTTCAAATTATCAACTGGGAAGGAGAGCAGGTGTTTCCAGGACAGGTGTGGAAGCTAATATACAATCTGGGACAAAATTAAGTTTCTTAGTGTAACCCATTCTAAATTTAACATTAAACATAATATATATATATATATATATATATATATATATATATATATATATATATATATATATATATTGTCTTTGTTAGACAGTTGTAAGAATAAATAGATGTCTCAAATAAGAGAGAGAGAGAGAGAGAAAAAATCTGCACCAATTTCCATTCAGTGTGTACCTGATATAAACAATGTATAAATTAACTCATAAATGGGTCATACATTTGAACATATTTACTCTTATTTTCTCTTTAAATCATGTAACAGATATTGTCTTGAAATAGTATATGGTTATGTATGTACTGTTCTTTGGCAATGTGCTCTTGTTTCCATGCTAAAAATATGAATTTGCTTTTAAAAGCAAAAATGTTGTCCTGTGTTTAGAGGGTGGTGAATGTGGTTAGGCTAAATGAGTAAAAGCGAATCACTCTTAACATTTTGAACATGTTTGTACCTCGGTCACTGAAAAATACCTGTGGGAAGGTATAAATAACTTGGTCTGTTTTTGTGGGTTGTAGCATCAGTCAGTTCTTCTTCTCATGATTCAATAATTTGTCATATGTAATGTTTTACATGGGAACTTTTGAAAACAAACTATTCATGGGTTAAACACTATAACAGAGGTAGCACTATCACAGTGGCATGTAGTATGAAACATTGAAGTAAAAGGGTGGGTGTGTGTTGGGGGGAGGGGGGGAGCGGGGCATTATAGAAACACATTAAGTAATTAATACAGCATTTAAAAACGAATTTATTTATGAAAGAAAATGTTTGGGAATATCTAAAAATAAAAAAATGAATAAGGTGGATCAAAGAAATCTTTTACATAATAAAAATGTAGATGTTAACCTGTCCAAGCAAACATTTATTTGGCATAAGGTCTGCAGTAATATTGTCATACACTTTAACCCAGTTTAGAGGTGATCATTGCCCTTTGAAGTATCATTTATTCCGGCATAACACAGCTCTGGATAATGTGCTACAGGAAACTGTATGCAACAATAACATACTATCATTTGTATCAGTTTTACCACTCTTTTCCATTGTTCCATAATTAATGCTTTTTTTGTGCTTCACTCGGCATTTCTGACATTCTTCATAGTATTTATTACTTTTAACAGTTGTATCGTTAAATTCTTGTCTCACGTTGTCAGCCAGAAACCTTAATCTGTGTAGCTCTTTGGAGTTATACATGAAGAAATCTTGTTTGAATATATGTTGCAAAACTCTAATGAAGGAAAAACATAATCTTCCACTTTTATAACCTTAGACTCTTTCCGTGTTGCATCCACAGCGCTGTAAAGATAAGCTGAACTCTTTGGCTATCTCAGTGAGGAACATGTGGCCCGGGTTGAAGCTCCGGGTGACTGAGGGCTGGGATGAAGACGGCCATCATTTTGAAGATTCACTGCACTACGAGGGCAGAGCTATCGATATCACCACCTCTGATCGCGACCGCAATAAATATGGCATGTTGGCACGTCTAGCAGTGGAGGCCGGTTTTGATTGGGTCTACTATGAGTCCAAAGCTCACGTCCACTGCAGTGTTAAGTCAGGTAGGACTGAGAATTAATAAATTACTCTATAAATAGATAGGTGCATACACATGGTTTGTTGACATTAAATACTTTTATTAAGTTGACATGTCCTAACCCTAACATGCTATATTCCACTGAAAACTATTTTAAACTGCATTTTGTGATTACTTTTATGATCATTATTCATGTAGCTTTTATGACCTCATCCATCGAGAGACTACATATACACTCACTGAGCACTTTATTAGGAACACCTATACACCTACTTATTCATGCGATTATCTAATCAGCCAATCGTGTGGCAGCAGTGCAATGCATAAAACAATGCAGATACAGGTCGGGAACTTCAGTCAATGTTCACATAAACCATCAGAATGGGGAAAAAATGTGACTCAGTGATTTTGACCATGGCATGATTGTTGGTGCCAGACGGGCTGGTTTGAGTATTTCTGTAACTGCTGATCTCCTGGGATTTTCATGAACAACAGTTTCTAGAATGTACTCAGAATGGTGCCAAAAACAAAAAACATCCAGTGAGCAGCAGTTCTGTGGACGGAAACACCCTGTTGATGAGAGAGGTCAACGGAGAATGGCCAGACTGGTTCGAGATGACAGAAAGGCTATGGTAACTCAGATAACCACTCTGTACAATTGTAGTGAGCAGAATAGCATCTCAGAATGCACAACTCGTTGAACCTTGAGGCGTATGGGCTTCAACAGCAGAAGACCACATCGGCCACTTTATTAGGACCATAGTTTTCCTAATAAAGTACTCAGTGAGTGTATATTAGTACTTTTAATAATTAATTGTCACACCGCAGAGCCATTTAAAACGAATTAAGGCAAAACATTTTTTTAAATGGTGAAAAATGTAAAGAAATGGTCACCAGTTACAGAACCTAATATATACACTTTCTTATATACAGTACTATAAATTTTAACCTAAAATCTCGACTTTGATAATAAAAGTCCATAGGCACCATTTTAAATAGATTCATTTATATAACAAAATGTTCCAATATTCAGTGATGGATTTTATCGGTTTAATTGAGCATTATTATACTATAGCTTTCCACCACCAAAACTGTGATCTAATATGAGGTAAATACTGGAATAAACTATCTGGCTCTCCCAATAGACATTTTGTTTAAACAGGTTTATGACTGTGGTATAAAAGTGTCAGTCCCCAGAGCTTGTGCATGGGCCCCATTTGATCTATGTGTTAAAACTATAAAAAGAGCTCAAGTTGAAAGGTTCATATGCATTCAGGCTGCAATTAAATGAGGTGTGTGCTATTGTGGAGAAGGTGGTCAGTTCTCATTGGCTTAGGGTGAGATAAGTGGTAGACCTGGGATGAAGGTAACAAATAGGTAACAGACCACATCATTAAACCTAAAACACCTGCCTCTACCTGAGTCACCAGAGACCAAATTATTAGCCAGACAAGCAGCAAAATAAAAGTGCACTCTCTTATTGTCTCTTCTGGCAGTGTTTGGCCTGGATAATCATTTGGTGGACACTAAGATTCCAATTTAGATTTTTAGGAAGTTAAAGGGATGGCTCACCCATTTACATGGGCATTTTCTATACAATAAAAAGTGAATAGTGACTAAGGTGTACATTCTGCTTAACATCTTTCATGTTACATGGAAAAAAGAAAGTTATATGGGTTTGGAATAACATGAGGGTGAGTAAATTATGACAGAATTTTCATTTGTGGGTGTACTATCCCTTTACTTTTATTCAACAAACGCTACAACTTCTCCTCACTTACACATACAGTACACAAACACATAAATGAGCATATACAAAACATGCATAAATCAATTTTTTGGCCGTGAGGATTTGGCTTTAACCCAATGTTTAATGGCCTAAATGTGTCAGTTTTTTGTCTGTTGAGTATTTCTCCTTGAGGAATGAGACTTGTGTGGACATTTGTGAGTCATTTCCATTATCTCTCTGATAGAGCGTGCAAACACGACCAAGACCTGTTGTCTGCTTCTGCATTATCAAAGTCCTCTATAGGTGTGTTCTTCAGCAGTCTGAGCTGTTAGTCCTAGATTTCAGGCACTTAGAATCAGTAATAAATATGCAGTTTGTCAGATTATAGTGAGCTGATTCAAGGATCCACAGTGTGACTCTTTGGTTGAAACCAAGATTCATGTATTTGCCCACCTTTAGATTTCCTAATACTAACTCATATAACTTATAATTTTATAAGATTTATTTTCAATCATGACTTAAGTAAATACTATTGGTGAAGAACTGGACAGAGGGAGATTAGTATAAGAAATATAATTTGCATTACTCAAGAGAAACCAAACAGTATTTATAGTGGTTTTGTGACGATTTCAGAGTGCTTTACTCTTGTGTACTTGTGGATGTGTATAAGAGAGACAGAATGTGCCTTAAGAAGTAGGACTGGCTGCTAAAGTGTTCTGAAATGATTAACCAGCTCCTTTGTTTTCCAGATGGCAATTCTGTTGTTCCCTCTCTCGGATCTCTTATCTCAGTGTGACGAGGAACTCCTCATCACACACAGCCTGTCTTATCACCTGCCCTATTACTTACCTTTCCCAAATATTTGTGTAGGTCTAAACGGAGACTTGAGACTCATTACAGTTTCTGTAGTGCATGCATGGCTCTTGACCCCAGTCACTTCTGTTGGACAGGAGAGATTGATTCAATCAAGTGATTATTTATAAGCTTTTATTGCAGTTTTACCTACTGACTGGAATTTTGTGAAAAGAGAAAACTAATTAGCTTGAAGTATGGCATTTGAAATGTTTACCTGCACACACAGGGTTACATTGCCACCGCGACTTTCAGTTTGATTGGATTTGTATGCATTTACAATGAGAGCGAGAGTGTGTTTGTGTGCTTGGCTGTGTGTTTTTCCTAGATTTTCAGGAGCAGTTGTCCTGACAAGTATAGTGCAATCAGAAATCACCTACATTGTGGGTACCAATCAATGGTCCCCACAAAGAAAGCATCTTAATAAACATAGTAAACAATAAAACAGCTGAGACGTCCAGCACCAAACACTGAAAAACTTTTATATCCACTTTATTTAGGTTTGTAGGCTCAAAAAGTCAAATGCAAGAAAAATCTTGCACACGTGTCCATAGAAAAAAATCTTATGGCCTCTAAATAAAGACAAAAATGTTTTATGGACAGTGTGTGAGGTTTTTCCTCCCTTGCATTAAATGTAAAAAATGCAAAAAGGTTTCTCTAATGGCCCTGATGTACTTCAGGAGAAGTTCTTCTTCGTTCTTTGTTCAGAGGTAGGCCTAAAAAGAAGTTCGAAACAGCCGAGCAAAGTATAATGTTTGCGAACATTCAGACACCCACCACACCACTGTGGTGTACATTTAAACATGAAGATGCTCAGTAAAACTAATGTGACATCAAAATGTGTTATCAATGACTTTATGCCGCATTCTGAGTAGAATTCACACTAGATCAGTAAAATAATCTGTTTTAACCACTCGATGATGATTTAATATTTATGCAGAAAAAAATGTGCAATTTGTATTTACATTCTGAATTCATGACGCTAATGCGCTAACATGCTATATCCAGCTATATTATGCACCCGTTACACTCTGTTATTGTAATTTATGATGACTGATACAACTACAAATATTGGTGTATAAAAATGTGTTAATGTAAAGAATACAGACAAAAGAATGATGATAGGCATATCTTACTATGGGCAGATGTGTAAATGGCTTTCACTGCAGAAGGCAAATAAAACAAAAGAGTGAATGGGCACTTAAGAGTATTTGAGAAGATTTTATTCCTTTTATAGACTAGTTTTAAAAAATGCATGACGGTCTTGTAAAATGTCTCTACGCGAACAATCTGTGATGTTGGTAAATTTGCACCAGCTCCATAATAACTGCACACCAGTGTGTTCATTTTGACTGATCTTGACTGACTGAATGCCATGAGTGGGAATTAGCTGTCAGCCTCAAGGTAGCTGGAGCTCCAGATCACACCTAACGATGACTTGGACCAATGGAAGTAAGAAGATGTTTAGCAGCCTGTTAGACGTTTTCCTAAAATATCGCACATTTACGAACCACAGAATCAAATGCAAAAACACCTTTTTGGCCAGATTTTGCTCTAAATGATGTCACACCGATTCATTCTTCGATTGTATTTGAAGTATATTGGGTTCTTAAGGGTTAGGTTAAGATCGGAGAAAGAAAATATCTCTAGCTCATTGCAAATATAATGGAAGTCAATGGAAAGTTCCCACTGTGATGGAAAAAAAAATATGTATGTGTATGCTGAGGCAATAGTAGATTAATCTGAGGAAGGTATTGCGCCATCTATATATTTGAACAATCCAAAGCTTTAATGGACAACCCTCTACGATGAGCCCACATAGCCTTTAAAATTCTTCTAGGGTACTGTTTACATTTGACTCGTGCTATCAAGGTATCAAGACTTTCACATTGCCTATGTTTTTTTTTTCTCCCTCTAAGAGCACTCTGTGGCTACTAAGACTGGGGGCTGTTTTCCAGCTTCTGCTCTCGTCACTGTTGAGGATGGTAGCATGAAGACCATAGAGAGCATACAGCCTGGAGAGAAAGTACTTGCATCATCAAAGAGTGATGGCAGCGGACCGCTCATCTACAGTGAAGTTATCGCCTTCCTGGACCGAGATTCTTCTGTACAGAAGCAGTTCTACACCATTGAAACAGACTCAGGTGCTAAACTGACCCTGACGGCAGCCCATCTCCTGTTTGTATTTCAGGGGAATTGCTCAGGGCCTGTAGTGAGTGGAGAGCTGCAATCTGTGTTTGCTAGTGACGTTCTGCCAGGTCAGTGTGTGGTGTCCACACAAGGAGCAGGACAGCAGGGGCATCTGTCCCGGGTCACTAAGATCCAAATCCAGGAGGACAAGGGGGTTTTTGCTCCACTCACCCGCCATGGCACAGTGGTGGTCAATGGCATAGTTTCCTCCTGCTATGCAGCCGTGGACCAGCACTGGCTGGCTCACTGGGCTTTTGGCCCACTCAGGGTACTCCATAGCTGGGGAGGGCCAGTTGGACATCAGGCCATGGGGATACACTGGTATTCCTCACTGCTGCACTGGGTCGGGACTCATGTGCTGGACCCGAAACATTTCCACCCCTGGAGCATGATGGACAATGACAGATGAAAGGAAGACAGGGGGCTGAGAATGTCTTTAGAAAAAGAAGTGTTCAGTCATTAAGGAACTGAATTGATGGGATCAAAGGATCTAAAAGAAGGAAACAAGAAAAGAAAGGAATGGAGAAAGGAACCTAATTGAGAAAAAGGAAGTGAGGAACAAATTCTGAAATGAAGAACAGAACCATTTAAGACCCTGAATAGACTCCTCTATTAAAAGACTAAAAGGATACAGCAATTCTGTGGGTCGACCCTCATTTGAGGAAACAAGTGGACATGGACATGACTAAATTGATTCTTTAAAAAAATCCATTTGTAAAAAAGATATTAAACACAACTTTTTAAAATGGGTTTTCTATTCTGCCAACACTGGAACATTCTCACATATACAGTAAAGACGCACACATTTTTACATAGCTGTCTCTCTTGTTCTATACACATACAAGTTAACTTTACATATTGTTATAGTCATTTAAGTAATAAAGCAGTTAAACTATGCATAAATTTGCTCATACTCAGGTATGCAATGACTCAACCACAGGAAATCAGCCCAGCCCTACCTGATATTTGAAAAGAAATGAGACTGGAAGGCACACACAAACACACCTTCAGAAACTTACACTTAAAGACAGCTTGGGGTAAAACAAGCAATGCCTTTCAAACATCAGGAACATGTCTTATTATACTACAAGAAATCTGCTGTACTTATAGGTCCATGAAGGTTTGTAACTGTTTTGTGTTCATTCACATGGTCAATTACATGTTTCTCACTGTAAAGGTGGCGGTGTCTTTCACAGCTTAATCAAGTATTTAATGGTCACATTGTACACTGTATTTCTACATCTTGCATACATAAGGGGTTGAGTACACAATGTTTATGAAGGCTTTGTAAAAAAAAAAAAAAGTTTACTCATTGCAATGTGTAGCAATGTTATAAGCAGCAGAGTTTATGCCAGTTTATGTAGTCCTTATGTGTGCTTTATGCAGTAATACTCAATTTCCAGTACAATTTACTGTATTTATCTGTTTTGTGGCATTATTTACATTTGACTTAAAGATGTCAGAAATTATATAATATTTGTAAAACTATTTAAAGATCTATTTTTCAGAATTAAAGATTATGGAAATATGTGCCTTTGTCATTATTTAAGGATTACTTCAGTTTGTTATGAGTACTCTCTTGATAAAATGCTCTGCTCTGAGAGCTCCAATCCTAAAGTATAAGCTATATTAATAAACTGTATTAGTAATAATCACAATACAATACAACATACAAAAACACACAAACAAGTTTTTGACCATTTATATACAATTTGATACAACTAAGTTGCAATTCAGCCACTACCGAAACCAGCATCCTTGTCAGGTAATAAGTTCTATTAATAAGACATCTCTGCTACTGTCACTACCACCTCTTCAACGGGTGATATTCTGCAGGCACAGAAGGGGATAGTTCTTAACCTGGGCAAGTTCAGCACTTTTATCACAGAGGAAGGTGGGTTATATATGGCATCTGGGCTGTAGCTGCTTGCTGCTGATCAGCGAGAGATAAAATCTTCTTTGTGCTTTCATGTCGTGCAAGACCCCTCTCAGACAAAGTTCCTAAATGCAAAAGAAAAAAAAAAAAATCATATATACAGTGTATATATATATATATATAGACACACACACACACACACACACACACACTTATGCGCATGATATTTTTCACAAAAACATTCATCTTAAAACGGTTCTTTTATATATTCTGCTTTGAGTGTATCAGTAGGAAATATCAATTTTAGATTTCAACATTCCCTTTGCAAATAGAATTGAATAGAAGAAGAACAAGGAGTCCTACAACAGATGTTATGGCCCCCACAGAGCCCGGAACTCAGCATCACTGAGTCAGTCTGGGATTACATGAAGAAACAGAAGCAACTGAGACAGCCTAAATAGATAGAAGATCTGTGGTTAGGTCTCCAAGAAGCTTAGAACATCCTATCTGCCAGCAACCAAGAATTACTGTGTCCAGGTGTAAGTAGGAGAATTGGTGCTGTTTTAAAGGCAAAGGTGGTCACACCAAATATTGATTTAAAACTTTTTCACAGTACTGTATATATATATATATATATATATATATATATATATATATATATATATATATATATATATATATATATATATATATATATCAGTGCTTTATTTATAGTGTTGACTAAGTTTGTATTTCTCTGTTGCTCTACCTGAAACAGTGTGCTCTAGAAGAAAAGCCAAAACCCCTACAAAGAAAACAGGTGAGGTTAAAAGAGACTGGAGAAGAACATCAACACTGCATACACCTGAGCACAAAAAGAGGAAAATTCATGCAATCAAATGCATTAATGCATACATGTCCAAATGAATGCATATCAATTAAAGGGATAGTTTACCCAAAAAGGAAAATGTTCTCATCAATTACTCACCCTCATGCAATCCCACATGTGTATGACTTTCTTTTTTTCTGCTGAATACAAATGAAGATTTTTAGAAGAATATTTCAACTCTGTAGGTCCTACAAACCAAATGAATGGGTACCAAAATTTAGAATATCCAAAATACTCATAAATGCAGCATGAAAGTAATCCATAAGACTCCAGTGGTAAATCTTCAGAAGTAATATGACAAGTGTGGGTGAAAAACAGATCAATATTTAAGTCTGTTTTTACCATAAATTCTCCTCCCTTCCTAGTAGGTGGAGATATGCACGAAGAATGTGAATCACCAGACAAAAGAAGAGGAATGTGAAAGTAAAGATTTGTAGTAAAAAAGGACTTAATATTGATCTGTTTCTCACCCACAACTATCATATTGCTTCTGAAGACATAGATTTAACCACTGGAGTCTTATGGGTTACTCTTAGCCTGCCTTTTTGAGCATTTGGTGCTTTAAAATTTTGTTACCAATTTACCTGCATTGTGAGGACCTACAGAGCTGAAATATTCTCCTAAAAATCTTTGTTTGTGTTCAGCAGAAGAAAGAAAGTCATCCACATCAGGGATGGCATTAGGGTGAGTAAATGGTAAAATAATTGTAATTTTTGGATTTGAACTATCCCTTTAAGAGTATAACGAAAATAAGAACCTATAAGGAACATATACTCTTATACTTTGAGCATTATATTACACCTGTTTGGATAAAGTTAGAGTGAAGTCTGAACCAGCGTGGCAATGCTAATGACATGAACACAGTGAAGCCGATGTTGAAAATGTTGCGTCCTGAGTCCACGTTGGCATGTTGGAAATAAGTTATGCCTGTTCCTATGGCAAGTGTGTAGGTCACACTGAGTATAGCACCTGACAGAACACAAACCAAAGTAAGCAAATATTATTTATGATTTGAATTAAAATTATTATTTATTTAGTCTCAGTGTGCCTTAGTAACCTCATAAAGCTGAAAACTTGAATATAAACTAGTTCAACCTGACTGTTGCCAGTACTATGTAACCTCAATTGTGTGCATTTGTGTATATATCTGTTAGTCAAGAAACACAGAGAGATGCAGAGGCAGAGTATGAGGGATGGGCGGAATACAAATATAGAAAACAATGAGAAATGAAGAAAGAAACAAAGATATTGTGAAGGGAGAGAGATCAATGCAGTGTGGGACAGCAGTAAAGATATAAAAGGATGATCATCATGGATGGCCAGAGGGACAGAGAAGAGCATTTGAGCAAGCTGTGGAGACACACCCAAAATTACAAACAACACCCCAGCAAGCTGCACTGTACTCCAGGACCCAGACTGAGTGAGAAAGAAACAGTGTGCAATAGTACCACAAAACTACATCATAATGCAGACGATAAAGCTTTAAAATAGATGTTACAATGAGAGTTGATCATTTCTGACAAACTCACACTGCTGGTGTGTGAGTGCCTTGCTTACAAGGTGTTTTACCTGGCTGAGCCCAATAACACGTGCGTTAGGCACACTGTTGCACAGTCCTATTGGCGCCCCCATCAGGCCAGCGAGCAGACTTCCTAGTCCATCTACACACAGGCCCCTGTTACAGGCATGTGCTGGGGGCACTGGAGCCTTCAGGAGCCGAGCTGCCACCACATACACAGCTAAGGAGCAAATACTAGCACTCCTGCTGCAATGCTTTTTCCAGACAGAATGGGGAGTGCTGAAGCTGAAAGTACACAAGAAATCCATGATGTAATTTAAAAACAATTATTTTAAGAAATAGTGAATAGTGAGTACATATGAGTACATTTTTAGTACTTGTATTCTGCCAATATCCAGTTACCACAATAACTGCATGGACAGTTTGATATAAACACAGCCTGAAGTTCGATCCAGAAGGATTATATGTGACCGAATGTATTGATGGATGCCAGAATTGGACAAAATTATTCAATTGCAGATAAAGTGGAAACAATTTTAGACCTTTCGGTGTACCAGGAAGGGGGAAGTCCAGCCATGGTACAGAGTCATTAGGAAAGATGAAGTCAGAGGAATGTGAACCGTTTATGGATTGAATAAAGGTGGCATTTAAAATTCCCTTTTTTTTAAATCATCTGGGTCACAGAGTTAAGATGTCCCCACTGCACCAGAGCAGCACAAACACCCCATGTCACCATCACAGACAGAAGTACCTACACAGGATTGATGCAAATAGTAGGAGCAATATGTGGTTTATTGCATTTTGTGTGTGTGTGTGTGTGTGTGTGTGTGGGCAGGTTTAAGTAGTTTACGAGGACTTTGTTTTAGGTTACAAACTGGTAATTACAAAGGTATTATGCTATAAATGTGGTTTATGAGGACATTTCATTTTTTCTTCATCAAAACAGAATTTAAGACTTTTAGGATTTCATTTCAGGCCTCCTCCTCTAAACAATGCAAGTGAATGTCCTCCATTATTTGACGGTGCAAAATGCATATTTAGGGTGCATCAAAATAATCCACACGACTCCAGTCGACAAATAAAGTTCTTCTGAACCCAAACGATTGATTATTTTGAGAAACAAAACAATACTTATATACTTTTTAACTCCAAATGTTCGCTTTGGTACATCTCTGTGATGTGCGCTCATGAGAGGGATGACGTAAGCTCTTTGGTAAGGTCACGCGTCACGTGGAGGAGGAGTCAGGAAGCAAGTCATTGTTTACATTGTTGTTTTTTTATTATTATTATTATTTGGAAATGATTTTTTATTTTATTTTATATTGCTTTGAAATTGTTTTGGACTGTTTTGGTTTGTGAACGGCACTTGGTCTGTGCTCTGTGCATGTTTCTCTTGTAAACAATGACGCGCTTCCTGACTCCTCCACCACGTGACGCGTGACCTTACCAACGAGCTTACGTCATCCTTCTCATAAGCACACATCACAGAGATGTACGGAAGTGAATATTTGTAGTTAAAAAGTATATAAGTATTGTTTTGTTTCTAAAAAATAATCAATCGTTTGCATTCAGAAGAACTTTATTCGTCAATTGGAGTTGTGTGGATTATTTTAATGCACCCTAAATATGCATTTTGGACTGTAAAAAAATGGAGTACATTCACTTGCATTGTTTAGAGGAGGAGGCCTGAAATGAAATCCTAAAAATCTTAAATTCTGTTTTGATGAAGAAAGAAACTCAGATACATCTTGGATGGCCTGAGGGTGAGTAAATTATCAGCAAATTTTTATTTTTGGGTGAACTATTCCTTTAAATTCTTTCATCATTTACTCACCCTCATGCCATCCCAGATGTGTGTGACTTTCTTTATTCTGCTGAACTCAAGCAAAGATTTCTAGAAGAATATTTCAGCTCTGTAGGTCCATACAATGCAACTGAATGGTGACCAACATTTGAATGCTCCAAAATGCACATAAAGGCAGCATAAAAGTAATCCAGATCACTCCACTGGATAAACCTATATCTTCAGAAGCAATATTAATGGTGTGGGTGAGAAACAGATAAATATTTATATCCTTTTTACTATAAATTCTCCTCCCTACCCAGTAGGTGGCGATATGCATGAAGAATGCAAATCGGCAATAACAAAAGAAGAAAAATGTGAAAGTGAAAGTGGACATTTATAGTAAAAAAGGACTTAAATATTGATCTGTTTCTCACCCACATTTATCATATCACTTTTGAAGATATAGATTTAACCACTGGAGTCTTATGGATTACTTTTATGTTTCCTTTACGTGATTTTTGGAGCTTCAAAATTTTGGTCACCATTCACTTGCATTGAATGGGCCTACAGAGCTGAAATATTCTTCTAAAAATCTTTGTTTGTGTTCAGCAGAAGAAAGAAAGCCATAGACATCTGGGATGGCATGAGGGTGAGTAAATGATGAGAGAATTTTCATTTTTGGGTGAACTATGCCTTTAAGGACACTTATTTTAAGATGATTGCATAAGCACACTTTCAAAACATTTTACGGAAATATGTTTGTTAGGTTTTAAATGATACATTATAAAACAATTGATGTACTGTTCAAAATTAAGACAAAAGTATTTGAAAACTTTCTAGTTATGAAACTTAGTGGAACATGTCCACAGTTAAATTGATAAACTACACCTATGGTTATGCTTTTAGGGCACCTCCGTACATCCAATAAAATTGACCTCGTGACTAGTTGGGTACAGGTAACTGCAAAAACGTCCAAGAAAATTGAAAAGTTAGTTCTGAGGTGAAAAGGTCACGCATCATTTGTTTGCAGATGATACTTGGTAATATATCTTTTAAGTGTGGATTAAGTGTCCCAATACTGTTTTGGGACCCTGCATATAGCTACAGGTACCTACACATACACATACATGCACAAACACGCAGACATAAATACATTTACTACAACTCAGATAAAAATAAGAACTAAATAGTCAGGCACGGTCTAGTTCCACACCAATAAGGATTTCCCAAAAGCAAGATTCCAATGCGAGCTTACGATCACTCATAAAAAGCCTCAAGTTGTTTCCCATCACCATTGACAACATTCAACCTCATATTAAATTAAGAACATTTTAGCCAATGATCACTGTAACACAAGGCACATCTTCGTTGGGAAACTTTGCCCAGATCAATGGTCTAATCTTCTTACAGGCAAAACATCAATCTAATGTACTGCAGGTTAAAAGCTGTAAAAGAGCTCTACTACCAGTGGAACAGGATGTCCCATAAATCATGACTGAGGATGTCTGTGTTTGGCTGGTTTTTGCAAGTACAAGTAAACTTATCTTTTGTGGAAAATCTAACACAAAATTTTAAAAGACTGTTGCATCAATGGCTCCCAAAGTCAACATACAGTAAATCACCCTAAATTTGAGTAACATTCCTTAGTTTATCACATTTCAGCTCTACTCACAGAGAGTCTCCTGCAGACTGGGGACACAGACAGTCACATACAAGAGTGTAGGTGCTGAGATAGGATCACTGTAAGAAAAATTGCTCTGAAGTGAAAAACAAACAAATAAACAAAAACAGACTATTTGTATTTATTGGTGTCTACGAATGTATGTGATTGCACATTGACTTTACAAAAAATAAATACTTATTCTGTAACATTTACAATTGTGATGGTAAATATGTCTTATATTTAAATAGCAAATTGATGTTGATGTTGTAGATTTTTCATCCAAACCATAATTTTGGTTGAGACTGAAATTTCAATGTTGATTCAACACAAGTGATGTTGAATCAACATCAGATTCTAACGTTAATTCAATGATTTTACATTTAATTTTTGTTAAAATTTCAGTGGTGTTTCAACATAAACTGAGGGTGCAGAAGTGATGTAAAACCAACATTAGATTGTAACGTTGATTCAATGATGATATTATTGATTGTTTGTTAAAATTTCAATGTTCATTCATCAAAAGTGATGTCGAATCAACATCAGATTCTAACGTTAATTCAATGACTTAATGTTGGATTTTTTTATTTATTTAAATGTTTATTCAACAAACGTAATGAAGAATCAATATCAGATTCTAACATTGTTTCAGTGATTTAACGTTGGATTTTTGTTGAAATTTCTCATTTTTATTCTAATTTATTTATTTTTTTTCATTTACTGAGGGTGTAGAACCAACATCAAATTAAAATGTTAATTCAATGACATTAACATTAACGCATCAGCATTGACTTAACACTGTTTCAATCAGTGGTGACTGAAGAGGCCTGCATACTGTGAATTTATCAAAATTTACACCAAAAATGAACTAAAGCAACACAATTCTAGAATATTTTGTCAGAACTTGATTTCATTGCATTCTATCAATTAAAATAAAATAAAATAAAATAAAAAATTTAAATGACTTAATCCATTTGAGTTGGGAATACATTAATACTTTTTGACTTGATAGGGAGAGTAAATGCTAAAACGAAGTGTTATTTTATGTGTTTTTGTGCAAGATAAGTATAAAGGGGGATACTTGTTAGTGTTTAATGTTATGTTATGTTGAGATTTAGAAGACTTTCTGTTATGTTGGAATTTTGGGGGTTACCAGTATGGTGAACAGTGGAGCTTGAGCAACCAATAAGGACAAGTAAATGCTGCACTTGGAATTGATTGTTTGCTTTGTTGAGTAAATGCTGTGCTAATCATAGCAAAGTTACTAAACTACACCCTGTGGTGCTTCCAATCAGTATGTATTATCATGCCAACATTCACTTTCACTTTATATCAAGCAATTGAGAGTAATAAATTAAAAATTGAGAGAAAGAAAGTAGGAATTCCAAGTTTTTATCATGCAGTTGCGAGTTTATATCACATAATTGCGACTTTATACCTTGCAATTGCAAGAAAAAAGTCACAATTGTGAGATAAAAAGTCAGGATTACCTCTTTTAATTTTTTATTACTTGGCAGGATCCGTCATCCATACTAGTTCACACTAGTACGCAAAGAAAAAAAAGAGATTTATTTGAATTACATTGACACATCTAATTTTGTTGGGTTTGCCAATTTCAGCTAGGTTGTTTCTACATGAGTGTTTGTGTTGAGATTACATAGTAATTTAAAGTTATGAAAACACATTTTTCAAACACAATTTCAAACACGTGCAACCACTGTCCATGACTGAATCAAGTTCAGCCAAAGAGCTATTTTTTTGAGTGTAGCACGGGTGCAGTCAGTATTTTCACAAAGTTTAATAACTAAAGTACATAAATATTTTCATGTTTAGCAGTGAAGTACATTTAAAGGGCATATTATGATGACTCAAGCACAGCTGGCGCATCAGCAATTCACTGTAGATGCTAGAAATGTCCCGCCCCTTACTGAAATGGAAAATATGATTGGTTAGCAAATGTCCCATCGTGACTAAAAAAAAATACTGATTGTTTGCTCACCTGTGCCTTCAGTCAGAGACTATTTCGCAGAGATGGGCCACTTCTATTAAAATCAATGGAAAAAACTGGAACGGTCAACGGATGTAGAAAGGAAGTCCTGCCTTACAGGTAAAAGAGCCAATCACCTTTTAGATACCAATATTGCCTGTCAATCAACTCGAGAACGCACATGCGCATTAGCAATACAGGCCAGGATTTTTTTTTTTTTTTTTTTAAGTGTTATCTGAGGTAACGAAGCACAATTTATGATTCCAAATTGTATTGCAGATTTGAAATATGTTCTTTGATCATAATCTTAACCAACCGTTTTCTAGATTTCGGCCTTTCTCCATTCAAGTAGATATGAGCTGCACTGCAAAAAATAAAATAGAAACACAATATGAAAGGCAGACTCCGGAGAAGTTCTTACAGTGCAGCCATGCCCCAGTGGTCGAAACAAAGCAGAGCTGCCTCCCTGTAGATGGAGAAACCCAGCATGCAGAGGAGAGGGGCCAGGACTAATGGTCCACAGCGTCCAAGTGCAAACCCACTCAGACCAGTCAAACCCACCACCAACTGTATCATACCTGCAACTACAGTCATGCCTTTCAACTGCATACACACCAACCCACATACACATACACAGAGTATGGCAAATGTATAAATACTCTTCAATGGGAAAGCATGTATTTACAAGATGACCAAGAAATATCTGTCTCCAAAAAAAATAAATAAATAAATAAATAAAAATAAAAAAACTTTCAGAAGATCTTAAATGTGCCTAATAACTGGTAGGTTGCTATTGTTTGCTACTGTGGAACATTCTGAGAGATAGTGGAGGGGTGGTCTGAATGTTCAGCACCACGGACAGCACTGTGCTCTACCTCTCTTATTAGGTGTGCTGGGGCCACAGTCACCTCAGGCTCAGTACACTGCCCTCTGCAGGTTACAAGAGTCCCTACAAGACAATACAACAATGAGCGTCAAAGGACAAATACCATCTGTTGCAGGACTCCTTGTTCTACTTCTATTCTATTCTATTTGCAAAAGGAATGTTTTGAAATCTAAAATTGATATTTTCTAATGTCAGAAAATAACTATCTTAAGACCAATGTTTTTCGTGAAACATCTAATGTACCTAATGCTTTGGCACAGTACTGCATATGTAATGTGTATCTAATGTAATACATTTGATTTCTCTCTCTCTCTCTCTCTCTCTCTCTCTCTCTCTCTCTCTCTTCTCATTTTTATTTTCTTCTCTTTTACTTTTTCATTCTGGACAGTACACTCTTACCTGACTGTATAGAAAGCAGGATCATGGCAGGGATGAGAAAGTCCAGGTATGGAGCCTGGATCAGTGGCAAGCTGTGGACAGGGGTAACTTTGCATTTAACACTATAGAAGCTTTGAAAAAACTATGTAAATTTGTATGGGAAGGAACAGAATGTGAGTCATGGTAATCTTAACCTTGATCCAAAGCAGCTTTGCAGTAGTGTAAATATACCTGAGTAAAAGAGCACTATTCTTTCCTTGCCTTCTTCCTGAATTAGTGTACCCACAACCAACACACACAAGGAGGACAGGACCATCACATGTTGCCTGGAGACAGAGAACAAAATAGATGTGTATTCGGATTTATGTTCAGTACAGTTGCTCTGGGATCTGCAGTTCATTATGACTTTAGAAGATCTCAGCATTTATAAATTATTAAAAAAAAATGTTTTTTTGTTTTTTTCAAATCACTCAGGGATGACATGAGATATCCAAATAGGATAGTGATGACATAATGAAAATTATGTCAGCATATAGGTCTACTCACCGTAATGTTCTTGCAAAACCTTCTTTTCTCTGTGGAATACAAAAAGGATATGTTAGGCAGAAAGTTAGTCATATATTTTTTCCCCCACAATAAAAGCGAATTGCGACTGAGCCTAACATTCTGCCTAACATCTCCTTTTGTGTTCCACGGAGCAAAGAAGGCCATACAAGTTTGGAACTACATGAGCATGAGCAAATTATGATTTTTGGGTGAACTATCCCTTTAACAACTAAGTTTCTCAGCAAAGCTGTGAACCATGCAAGCTGTAAAGTGCATGCTCTTATTTTACAATCCTGTCTTAGACAGATACTTTAAATTATTATGTATGATATACATATATAAAAAATACTTACCTACAGCACAAGGGCAAAATTCACTCTGTATCCTTTCAGCCTTTTTGGGGTATAAAGGTTCCTCCTTGCATATCACCAGTGTTTTATATCCACCAGTCCTCACCATTGTTTTTCCATTTTCTTTTTTGGTTAAAATGCTACTGTAAGTGGGCTATATCTTTGCTTTTTGCTTTTTCCCCGTTTCCAACTCATATGTTGGCCTTTGACTTGAGTTCCCTATCTGTCACTCACTCGACGTTGTGTCGATGTAGTGACACTAGGGGTCGCCCTTGGGAGCCCAAACACCTCTGATCTTTGAGAAAAGGCCAATGGGAATTGGCAAGTGGAATTTGCATGCCACTCCCCCAGACACAGGGGTATAAAAGGAGCTGGCTTGCAACCACTCATTCAGTTTTTTTCTTCGGAGCCGAGCGGTTGTGTTTCAACGAGCTGAATTCCTCCGCCGATCCATTCACCTCGAAAGCTGTTGGATTTATGGCGCATTACAGTGGTTTCTCCCCCTCTTGCACCGGTGGTGCGCAGAGAACCGGCGCTTCAGCAGCTAAAAGAGTATATTCTTCCTAATAAAAGGCCTATCCGACAGCTATGATCGCTGTCTTACGTGCTTGGGTGCTGCCCACGTGGAGATAGCATTCGGGTCCCCACTGCGCGAACATGACCATGGCAACGTTGCAGTCGCAGCTTTCCTTCCTCAGAGGGAAAGCTACCCCAGCGGCTCCCCGCCGTGGTCCTTCTACCTACGGGTTTCAGGCCGCATCGGTTAGCACTGGGGGTGATTTGGGGACCCCAATGGGAGCCACTCCGCCAGGTATGTCCCCAGCACGCTCGTTCGCCCCAGTCGAGTTCTGGGATGAGACCGCCGTATAATGCAAGTGAATGGTGATCGGGAGATGAAGTCAGCATAAACATAATCCATCAGACTCCAGTGGTTTAATAATTGTCTATAAAATGATCCAGTTGGATATGGGTGAGAACAGACTGAAATGTTACTCATTTTTCACTGTATTTCTTGATATTGCAGTCTCTAGGGACGATCATGATTTCAATCTCGATTACACTTCCTAGTCCTTGACGCATACGCAGAGCGCTAGATTGCGCTATAGGAAGTGTAATAGAGCTTGAAATCATGATCGCTAAGGAGACTGTTGTCAAGATGTACAATGAAAAAGGAGTAATTTTTTGGTCTGTTCTCAGCCAAAACCAACTGGATTGCTTCAGAAGACATTGATTAAACCACTGGTGTCTGATGGGTTAAATTTATGCTGACTTTATCTCCTTTTTGGAGCTTCAAAGGCATGATCACCATTCACTTGCACTGTATGGACCTACTGAGCTGAGATATTCTAAAAATATTTGTCTTCAGCAAAAGAAAGACAGCCATACACATCTTAGATGACATGAGGGTGAGTAAATGATGAGAGCATTTTCATTTTTGGGTGAACTATAGTTTTTTTTATTTATTTTTTATCATCAAAATCATGCTTAAATGAATTCATTAAAACTTTAATCAAATTAAAACATAACAATTCATTTTCAACATAATATTGTGTTATTTTTATCAAATGAAGTGCTTTCATACAGAATATCACAGCACAATCATTACATTAGAGTTATTTTTGTCAAATAAAGTGCTGCATAACAGAGCATCACAGATGTGAGATATTGCTTAAATATAAATATAATACAATTACTATTAATTTATTAGTAGTAGTAGTAGTAATAGTATTACAGTAAATATTACATAACTATACATTTGGGATCTATTTCTTAGCTTTGTTCATTTAAATTGAGCTTTTATTTTGACTGAGCTTTCATTTTGAAGTGTTTCTGTGTTGTTATGATGGTCAATCCGGAAAAGCCAGTTGCTACATGACTCAAAGTGATTATCAAACTGCAAAAGGCTGCTTTTTAATTAAATATATATGTTCAGTAGTCTGTATGTGCCTCGCGCTACAAAGTGAATTTGCACTCAGTTCACTATCATCTGCAACAAACAGAGTGTGCAATGTTCATGATGTTTTTTTCCGTGTATGAGCCAGGGAGAACCTTAAGTGCTCAAATTTGAAGTGCGAAGAACATCCATCCATCCATTCTCTATAGCCGCTTATCCTATGTGGGTAGTGCTGGAGCTTATCCCAGCTGTTTTAGCATGATTACTCAAGGATAAGGTGTTGGAGTGATGGCTGCTGGACAACCATACACATCTTAGATGACATGAGGGTGAGTAAATGATGAGAGCATTTTCATTTTTGGGTGAACTATCCCTTTAACAAAATAAATAAATAAATAAAATAATAGTCATGATGCACAGGTGACATCCATGTGCTTGAACACACTGTTAACTTTTTAACAGGGCATTTCAATAATATCATTAAGACAGGTGTAAAACAAGCAGTGTATATGAATGTGACATCATTTGTACAAATATATAGAGGATTAACAAAGTAAGAATATTTATGGTACACTCACAAAATTAAATAATACAGGATTAAATCCATGTTTATTAGCATTGGTGAGTGAGCAGGATACAGGATAGTGGAATTATTACACTCATGGCTTATAGTGCCGTAAAATGGCCCTGGTCTCCCAGTCCACCTCAGCAAGAAAACACCAAGTTACTACACACTAACACACTGCTCATGGATTTTAACATGCCCCTTTCACATTCACACTAATCACAGATATAGATATGTTCAAAGAATCCTTAGTGACGGAACTCAACAAAACTACACAATGTAAACAGCTACAAATGCAATATCACAACAACACTAGCAAATATTTTAATTGCGCTTAAGCACGGGCAGAGGATATGTCTTCTCGATTTAATCAAAAGCTTACATGAGAACTCAATAAAGATGCAGTGTCAGCTCTATATACAGATAACATTGATTTCCTAGTACAGGATACAAAAACCAGGTGCGCAAACAAACACACACTCACGTGCTTCAAAACTGATGAAGCACGGCAAACACCCTCCAAGCTTGGGTCACATGACACGTCCAATTAGAGAGAGATCAGGTGTAACAAAACAACAAGTTTTCATTCAGCGCAACAAACTGGTAAATTAATATCTCTGTAACACCGGCTTACTTTTAAATAGTCCTTCCTTATAAATAGGCTCTGCTCTCGCTGCTATGGGATTGATGGTAAATTCTGATTGCAACATTAAAAGAACACTGAGTAAAAGACCCCAGTTATAAGCCAGTGTTCATGGCACATAGACTCTCATTTGTCTCACAATATACAAAAATAAAAATATAAATACAGTGTAAGAGGATGGAATTCATATTATGCATATTCTGAATAACTTTTGAGTGTTGCACCATATTAAAACTCAAATTTGTGAGCATTAATATCCACCCCTTTTTTTTTTCAAATCACAAAAAGCCAATATCTCAGACACACGTTTATGAATACAACTGATAAAGAAATAAAGACCTGTGCAGACATTATTGCATTTCATGTTAAGAAGGAAGAAGAGCATGTGACAGTAATTCTCCTTCACAGAATATAAACCCTTTTTCACTGAATGACAGACAGACAGACACATTATTTTTTACATGATTCCATTTGCACAGTGAAGTACAATAATAAACAGAGATACATATCTGGAATGGCTTTTTCAAAGACATCTGTGGCCAGTAATATTGTGTATACAGTAAAGCTGAGGGTTAGACACAGCACACAGGCTCATTAACATTTAACCTGAGCAAGAGTCCGGGGTTATATATGTCAGCCTCATTAGTGTCAACTAATGACTGCATTAACTGCATACTGTATGTTAAGGAATGAGTGCATAATGAGAAGGACAATATACTCTATTACTATTATTAATAGAGTAGATTAAAATACTCTATTAATATACTCAATATACTATATTAGAGTCTGTTTCCTTTTTCCTTTTTTGTTTTTTACTGATTTAAACATGCAGAAACAATGGTGCTGGTAGATCTTTGACATTGAGTAGCCAAGTTCCATCTCCACAGAAGAGTGCTCAGCACTTGGTCTCAAAAGCACTGTCTCATACTGTAGGATTTTGCAACTAAGAGGGCAATTATTCACAACTTAAAAATAAATACTGTTTGTTTCCACCTGTGACAGAACTATGGTTTGTTTAAGCAATATCATACATCTTAAACAGTGCTCAGGATTAGACCACATGGATTAGCAGTTTCCTTAACATTTTGCTTTTTGTTCAGGAATTGGATATGTCATTTAGAGATGTGACTTTAAAACATTTTTACACAAAATGGGACATGGTTAGGAGTGCCTAGTCTAATAAAATTTACACCAAAGTACCGGACGATTTCCTAACTTTGAGTATGCAACTCACTGGCAGATGAAACAGCTTTCCCTACATCATAAAAGGCAAAACAAGTAACAGAATGACACTTTTCTTTTGTCAAAGAAGGGGTTTATCCAATTTCATACAGTCCTTACATCGTGACAAATTTGAGCCATGGTGAGGACACCCAAAACAATGCAAACAACTTCCACAAACCTAACCAACAGATTGTGCATTTGTTGGTGTAGGACAGATTTTCCATATATGCATTTTCAAGGAAAGTTTAGAAGGTGGAGCAAGGAGTAATAGAAAAGGAGCAAGGGTTGAAGTGACACAGATCAGGCTGATGTCCAGGCTCACATTCTCTGCGTGAAATTTTCCGGAAAGACTCCTTTTTTTGCATGATCTTTAGACTTAATCCAGTCGGATTCTATGACTCCCATCAACCACCCTTCATCCTGCAAACACACAATGCACACAATGCTTTACACCTTCAGTTGGATGATTCAGCACAAAAACTTTCAAGAAATCTTCTTGACTTCTATGTAAAAGCATCTCATTTAATTAAAGCAGCTGCATTTATTTTTTCAATTTTATAATACTTTCTCTAATTGCAGCCAAATGTTTAGAGAAAACTAAAAGTAAACCATTTGTAGTTTGATTTTCCAAAAAGTGCAATATTTCTCTGTTGAGAGTGAGTGGGCCAACTTAGTAATATTGGCTCAACCAATGGCGTGGGTTTGGGGGTGGGACTACATGTTTATTGAACAATGGAGGACGAGGAGAGTGTTTAGGAAACCTGTTTGAAAACACCAATTTTTGCAAATCTGTTTTATGCCCCTGGTGGCACAGAAATAACAACTGCATTTTTAACAAAAGATTTGGTAATCAGTTTACAAAAGGAACTAGTTGTACTGTTACAAGCAGAACTAATACTGTAGTATTGTACATTTGTTTAAAGAACTTTAATGCTTGATTTAGAGTTTATTTAACATGGCATATAACCAGTGTTGAGTGTAATCCTAGGGATGTCCTGATACCAATTTTTTTTTTTTTTTATCATCAAAATCATGCTTAAATTAATTCATTAAAACTTTAATTAAATGAAAATATAACAATTAATTTTCAACATAATATTGTGTTATTTCTATTAAATGAAGTGCTTTCATACAGAATATCACAGCACAATCATTACATTAGAGTTATTTTTGTCAAATAAAGTGCTGCATAACAGAGCATCACAGATGTGAGATATTGCTTAAATATAAATATAATACAATTACTATTAATTTATTAGTAGTAGTAGTAGTAGTAGTAGTACAGTAAATATTACATAACTATACAGTTGGGATCTATTTCTGTCATACTTTTTTTCATTTAAATTGAGCTTTTATTTTGACTGAGCTTTTATTTTGAAGTGTTTCTGTGTCGTTATGATGGTCAATCCGGAAAAGCCAGTTTCTACATGACTCAAAGTGATTATCAAACTGCAAAAGGCTGCTTTTTAATTAAATATATATGTTCAGTAGTCTGTATGTGCCTTGCGCTACAAAGTGAATTTGCGCTCGGTTCACTATCATCTGCTACAAACAGAGCGTGCAATGTTCATGATGGTTTTTTTCCGTGTATGAGCCAAGGAGACCCTTAAGTGCTCAAATTTGAAGCGCGAAGAACATCCATCCATCCATTCTCTATAGCCGCTTATCTTATGTGGGTAGTGCTGGAGCTTATCCCAGCTGTTTTCAAATAGTGATGGTGCTGTTTTTTACATCAGTAATGTCTTGACTATACTTTGTGATCAGTTGAATGCCACTTTGGTGAACTAAGGTACCAATTTCCTTCCAAAACAGCAAAATCTGTACATTATTCTAAAATTTTGGCCACCAGTGTAGGTGTGAGTGAGAGTGTGAATGTGGTTTGCTGTGTGTGTAAGCCCTGTGATGGACTGGCCATCTGTCCAGGGTGTTTCCCTGCCTTCGGCACCATCACTATTTGAAAAAAGTAATTTTTGATCAAATCTAGACAGGCCCCATTTGCAGCAGCCATCACTCCAACACCTTATCCTTGAGTAATCATGCTAAATTGTTAATTTGGTATTAGAAAATCACTTGCCATTATATCAAACTCTGCTGAAAGCTGTTTGGTTTGTTAAATGAAGCTTAACGTTGTCTTTGTGTTTGTTTTTGAGTTGCCACAGTATGCAATAGACTGGCATGTCTTAAGGTCAATATTAGGTCAAAAATGGCAAAAAAGAAACAGCTTTCTCTAGAAACTCATCGGTCAATCATTGTTTTGAGGAATGAAGGCTATACAATGCTTGAAATTGCCAAAAAACTGAAGATTTCACTGCAGTCTTCAAAGACAAAGGACAACTGACTCTAACAAGGACAGAAAGCTATAGCTACAGGAAGTATGGGGTGAAATGTCACCTGAGTATCTGGACAAACTGACAGCTAGAATTCCAAGCATTGCTGCACGTGGAGGATTTTTTTGATAAGAACTCTTTGAAGTAGTTTAAGAAGTTCTGAAAAAAAACTTTTTTTTTCATTGTAACAGTATTTTTCATGTTATTAATGTCCTGACTATATATTGTGATCAACTGAATGCCACTTTGGTGAATAAAAGTACCAATTTCTTTCCATAAGAGCAAAATCTGTACTCTGGAAACCAGAGCACCTGGAGGAAACCCAGGCAAACACGGGAAGAACACAGGAAGAACACACAAACTCCTACTATAATTACAAATCTATACTTTACTATAATTCTAAAACTATAATTTATCACAGCTTTTGCGGATAAAAAAATATCACTAGAACATAAAGTGATTTTAATTTTTGCACTGAATGTTTACACAATGACATTCGTACATTAGATGATATCGGTTTTTGGTATCAGATCATTTTAACGAGTACAAGTACATGAGCGCAGTATCGGACCCCATTCAGATACAAGTATTGGTAACAGGACACCCC
Source organism: Myxocyprinus asiaticus (assembly GCF_019703515.2). Classification (NCBI taxonomy): domain Eukaryota; kingdom Metazoa; phylum Chordata; class Actinopteri; order Cypriniformes; family Catostomidae; genus Myxocyprinus; species Myxocyprinus asiaticus. The sequence continues at coordinate 14,835,771 of NC_059353.1, forward strand.
TATGTAATCTAATTACAAAGTAATTAGTTACTGTAATTACTTTTAGTCAAAAAAGTAGTGTAATGCATTACATTTTCAATTCTTGTAATTCACTTACAGTTACTGATTTTCAATTAATTTAATAAATTAATTACTTTTAAAAACATTATACGGTTATGCTTATTTCTAAATATATTATTTATCTAGAATACATGAATTATATATGGCCGTGATGAGTCATTGGGAAAGACAAATGTGAGGTGCTAAGTGGATGACTTGTGTATAACAATGAACAAGGAAGAAATATAGACATTATTTTGAATTTGATGAGTGGAAATGTGTTTTAGACAGTAACTTAAAAGTAAAGTAAGTAGTAATGTGATTCATTTTCAATAAAGTAATTAGTCAAGTAATATAATTACATTTTAGAGAAAAAAATAGCAATTTGTAATTGATTACTATTTTTAAGTAACTTACCCAACACTGCATATAACACTACTGAGATCTTTTGGGTTAGTAATGGTTAAAACGAAAGGCCGCACTAACCTCATCATCTGGATTATCATAGTTCAACACCAACACCACATCTCCTGCCTTCAACTCCAACTCATCAGAGTCATTGGCAGTGTAATCGTGCATTGCTTTCACCTATATTCACACAAATATATCTCTGGGTCAGTTCTTTTGCTTAAAATTGTGATCAACATACTGTACAAAAAAATAAAAAAAAATAAATAAATTGTTAGTTAAATTAAAGCATAATTTTGCACTCACTTTGAACTGGAAGGCTTCCGGCATCTCTACACTCTCTGTGCTCACGGTGGTTGCCTCTACCGTCTGGATTTTAAGTATAAATGCAAATATAACAACAGAAACACATATATGGATATGTGTATATATTATGTAATATATGAAGAACTAGCATAGAAACAAGAAAATGCAAGTGTGACCAAGTGTGTGTCAGGCTGAAGAGGCCCTGACTCTACCCTTCCGATCTGTAGGTCTGATCATCTACAGGGAATGTAGATGTGCACAATGTGCACACTGACAAGTTTGTAGCTGCTCCTTCAATCCACTAGAGGGAGTCCTAGCCTGAATATTAGTTCTGAGCAACCTTTCAATAGTTTCAGGGTGTGTTCTATTCAGAAGTGATCATCCATATGCCCAGTTCCCTTCTAAGACTTTGCCTTCTACGGTGAGAGTTTCAGAGGATTGAAAGGTGTGTGGCCCCAAGATAACAGTCATTCTGAACTCATTATCAAGTCATTCTCAATGAAAATTCTGTCTGGAATGACCCTACAGTATGGCTATCATGATTGTTCTCCCTTCAAAGTGCCCTGCGAAGGCATCGTTTATATACATTTTTGTCTTATATCTAGCCTGGATCGAATTGCTTTAGATTTAGTTGCCGACTTGGTTTTGGATTCTGGCCTTTGGCTGTTCTTTAACTGCACTTTGTGTTTGTCTACTGTTTCACATCTGAACATCTGGAAGACACTTACAGTTTCAGCTTCTGTAGCAGCTTCAATTTCTGTAGCAGCTGCATTTTCTGTGGCCTGTAAAAGGGAAAGATTGGGGATAAAGAAGGAGAGAGCCAATATAGATTGAGGAATGAGAGGGTGAAATATCAAGAGAGTTGAAAGAGAGAACAAAAAAGGTGCAAATTACACAGCTTTCTTTATAGCATATCATGCCCAGCTATATCTATTACTACTACTAATGCTACTACAGTACCACTGCCACCAGCATTCTCCTAATAGCATCTTCTTGCTCCCATTCAGTGGCGTCCATATGAGCATGCCCTCAGTCTAGCACACCTTTGCTCTTCTTATCTACTAGCTCTATGAGAATTGTACCTGTGCCCCATCATCGTCCCACCCCTGGGCCTGCTGGACAGAACCATTGTCATTCCCCTGCACAGGCTGAGAGGCATCATCCTCCCAGGTGGAATATGCGGCCGGAGCACGCACAGGTTGGCTACCACCATCATCCCAGGTAGCCTGGTTACCATCATCGCCCCAGCTAGAGCCCACAGGCTGGGTACCATCATCGTCCCATGTCTGGGGCGCGTCAGCTTCCTTTTCTGCTTGCTACATGTGGCAGGGGGGTGGGGTAATTAGGGCAGTAGGGGTATGGTGAAGGGGGGGGAGGGGCATGTGGGAGCCAGGAAAAGCATGACCAGGGATCATTCGGAGTGGAGGAAGAATGAGGATCCAGAAAGAGTGTAAAACACAGATGAGCATTTCTACTGCTGAACACAGTGTTGTCTGGAGGATGTGAAACATGCAACATTAATATCATGGACAGTTAGTGATAAAGCAAGACAGACAGACATTTACAAACTTTACAGCTTATGCAGGACAGCTTGCAGTGAGAGGAAATTTTATGGAATAGCTGTTTTGCAACTGTAGATTTATATCTCAAACTATTTGAACTTGTTTTCTCTGCCCTTCAAGAAATTGGAATAACATGGCTATTATTCACAGAAGACATAAAAGTATTTCAGAATTAGCTAAATAATTTAACCTTTTAAGCTCTGAGGGTGTTTTGTATCATTTTAAAGAAAACTTTTCAAAAAAAATTATGGTATAGATTGTGATACATTCTGATATTCTCAACCTAATAAACTGCTGAAAAAAAAAAAAAATCTTATTTTGCTGAATTAACTTTATATATCTCAGGGTGTAAATAAGGTAGCTCTGGATTTTTTTTGCTTTGTTTCCAATCATGTCACCTGTAACTAAGTCAAATTTTGTGTTGATCTGACAAAGCAATCAAAAGTATTAGTATTACAAATATAATTTATCCTAGTGTCCAAAAACTTCTCTGTGGTGATGGAAGTGTGGCCGAAGAGACAGAACACTAAGGACTGACACCTGTGGGAAATCACCTCTAACAGCTGTTTTGTGTTTGCAGTGAGAGTGGAGAGGAATAAAAAGGGCAATCCAGATCGTCGGAGGGGGAGAGGGAGATGCACGCAACAATGATCGTGTGCACATTGAGTGTTATGCTGCAGATCTTTGTAAGTGAAATAAAATTTACGTTGGAAAGCTAGAGACTTGTCACAGTCTCCAAGTGTCCAAAAGCCTCGTATATAAGAACTAATTACACATGCAAATACAACAATGGCTAAAGGTATGCTCTCTCTCCAAAGCATGCAGGCCTGAGTAACGAGATCTCATTCAGTTCCATTCTGTGTCATTTGAGCCATCATTGAGTCTGTGTCATATACTTGGCGCCATCTCCTGGTGGCCATTTGTAATTAGAGTGAACGATCCTCTGCCCATATTATGATGATTTCTACCTCTGGTCGCAGCGATCTGAATCCTAATATGATTGGTTTAGTGTTCCATGATGCTGGACAACGTACTACATTATTCCCGATGAAGTCATTTGTTCTAGGAAAGCTAACGTGTTTTTAGCCAGATAGCACATCCTTTGTGTGTATTATTTAATGATCTATGCATCCGATTACATTGTGTGTGGACTTGTTTTAAAGATAATCACCTCCTCTACTTAATGATATGTGTTATTTTATTTTCTGTTTATTTTTCCATTAAGTTATAAGTGAAAACGAGGCATATAAGCAACACCTGTTTTTACATGTCAAAGACATATACTTAGCTATTACTCGCTATATTTCTGTCTCGGCACATTCAAGCTTCAAGGGTTAAAACAGCTAAGCTTGAGAATCCATTTGAATTAAAAGAGAAGGTGATTTCTGCTAGTATAGACAACTTTGAGAGTAAACATATTCAAAAGTGCACTCACCCCCCATGAATCCCAAGTCTGCCAAAAAACAGATAAAGTATAATTAATGACTGGACAAACCAGATGTGTCCATTTTACTAAGAGATATTCCACAATGAAATCCCATTGCTAATATCCAATCCAGTCTAAAAGTAAATATACTGTAATTTTTACTGTACTGCAATTATACTGTTTATTATTTAATTGCTTTAATTATGCTTCAGTTGTGACAGACCTGTGCTGGGGTGGTGGCAGCCTGGAGTGAGTCCAGGTCCATATCCAGCAGATTAGCAGTGGCTGGAGCATCATACTGACACAAAAAGAGGAGAACAATAAAGAGTTTCACGGTTAGCAAGTTCATGAACTGCAAAAGAGAGTAGACTTTTACTCACTTTTAGCATATTAGAGTTTGATGTTAGCATAATATTCAATACTCTAATGAGCATGTATAATACTGTATAATGAGAACACACACATGTTGAGTGAAATTGCCTTATTCACAAAAGATGCAATGCTGCCTTAGATTTTAGGTATCTTAAAAGATAGTATCAACCTTTTTTGGCTTAGCAACATAGCTAAAATGTGTGGTTATTCGAGCAAAATGTGTGACTATCAAGCAAAATAATTTTAAGAGGAAGCCATAATTATAAGCCATGTACTCATGGTAACTTTATATGTAGCAACAATAGCCTAGACATTCTGCTGACCTGTGTTGGTGAGGTGACACTGATGATTGGAGTAGCAGCCTCTTCAAAGAGATTAATAATGCTCTCCTGCTTCAGGTCCTTTGATGGAGTAACTTTAGGAGGTGGAGGAACAACAGGCCTTAGCTGGAAACACATAAATAAGAAATACGTCTAAAAAAAGTGCAATGGAGGCCAATGTCGTTGATGCTAACACAGAGAGTGATGAGAAATCACTGTAATTTTGTTCACAGGTGCCAGCACAGTTATTGTTTACTGCAACAAAATTCCAGCTGAATGCGTATACACCTCACACTGCTGATGTTGCTCCCATTCAGACCAAAATGAGTGGAGATAAGACTAAAAAAGGTAGCGATTTCTTGAATTAGAGCTAAATGAAAAGGCACAGTGAACACTCCACTGGTCTAGTACAGTATATGGGGTGTTTTGGCTCATGTGGTCGCAGGGTCTCCTCAATAGACATAAGGTTTGCTCAGCAAGAACAAAAATTTGAGGGAACTCTGACTGTAACTATAACACCAGTGATTTCTAAACACATACATTACCTTAGATGGTGATTTTGGAATGGCCGGTGGTCCTCCTGGGCTCAAAGTGTGATTGGCATCTTGTGGTCTGTCACTGAAGCACAAATTACAGATACTGATCTTAATATAGTAACATGTTCATGAAGTGGGATCAATCCAAGCACACCTAACTGGTGTGTACCAGAAGCCTGAGACACATCCAAGCAAGAACTGCATAATAACTACATTGGGGATAGTATCAAACATAACAATATTCATGCAGACCCAGACACAGTTGCTTTCTGGGGAAGCACATTTTTACTCATGCAGTGATCTCAAACAGACTGGAAAGGCATCATCTAAAACAGTGATTCCCAACCGGGGTATGTAAGAAGATTCCAGGGGGTACGTGAAAAGAATTGGATTTTGCTATGTTGAACCTAACAAAATTACATTTATGGCTTAAAATTAAAATAATACAATTAGGGATGGGTAAAAATATTGATTTTCCAATTAATCGTAATCTTCATTTGACCAATCCCGATATCTCTTGTTCTACATATCAATCCCTGCGTCTCACTTTGCATTCTATCCATCCTAAATATATGTGAGATGAGAATTAGTGTATCTCAAATAATTGTATGTTTAAAAAGGTATGCAAAAGTTACTATTTAGATGGTTTACTATTTGTGCTAGATTTTAAAATTGTGTATTCGTTCACGCTTTTTCGGCTAATGTTGCCCACAATCCTTTGCTCGACGGAAGGTTTGCTTTAGAACTACAATTGTAAAATAAGGAAAACTACAAACATGGCAGCGGTAAAACCGACGGTGCAACTCTGTGAAATCAAAATGAAAGTTTTGTTGCTTTTAGTCCATATCTATTAGCTTTACAGTCATCTATATGCTAGTATACTTGTAAAAGTTGACAAAATCCATTTTCAGAAGATATAAGCATTTAGAATCTGTAGTATCTCTGCTCCAGCTAAAAAGACTCAGGAATATCCATGATGTCACATAGAGGTTGAGAAACCTTGTCCAATCAGGTGCTCTGTAGAACGAGAACACACACTCCCCCTACAACTGTTCATACTGATCAACTCATTAACTTGCAAAAGATCAACTGCTCCATTTACATAGAGAACAGAAAAGGGTTTAAGTTATTAATAATCATTATCATCTTACCTGCACGCTTTTATTTACACCTCATTTATTTGTATTGCTTATTGTGGATGCTGCTGTGTGTTTTTAAAGAGTTCTTTCTTAAAAATAATAAATTGTCTGTTCTCATTTAATTTTTTTCCATTTAATTTGTCACTGAACTATAGCAAAGGCCAGATTCTCTTTCAATGGACTGTTGTAATGATGTAATCGTAATGTGACATTGCGAAAGCAACAAAAACAACAAAGTTATTCAGCACAGTGTCATGCAAATGTTCTGTCTTTCCGACTTGGTGTAAGATTAAAGATGTGGTAAATAATCCTAGATTTTTACTTGATGTATCACAAGATAACATTGTTAACGTGATCATTTATTTACTGTTAAATGTGTTAAATTTAATCTGCAACACATTGTGAACTACACACATTTAATGAAGATAATGATAGTGAATTATATAAGCTTGGCTTGCATTAAATACACATTACATCATGCATCATATGTAAAAACATCAGTGAATCATGACATATCTTCAACGATGCGCTGCTTCTTCTACGATAGGAAGCATTGTAGGATAGCGTAAATAAAATGGAATGAGAAATAATGAATAAATGAATCAATGAATGACAGACAAAATTAAATGAGGAACGTTTATGTCATAATAACTGTAACAGGATGATTGACAGGTCAGTGTATGGTGACAGGATGCATGTAACTATGCGTCCAAGGGGTCTTTGGTTTCAAGATGCAGTTGTATGCGTGATAGTATGTCTTAATACTTGCACAATCTTTCGCTACACACGCAAAAGTGTGTAATTTTCCATAACAAAAAAGCTGATACTTTAAGGGCGTAGTGTAAGTAGGCGAATAGCGACGCAGCAAAATAGTACAAAATATGCATATAAACAATAAACATGTAATAAAACATATGTATGCAATATAACATATGCAATTCAAAGACATCATATTTATTTGAATTTGTTAATTTTTTAAAACCTAAAATGTGACCAAAATTATGAAAAAATTCTGATAAAATACAATTTGTAAAATTAATATTTCATAATGTACCAAGTTAGAAGTTCCCCTGTATAATTAACAGCATTAGCAATTTCCTATTTAGGCGAAATGGACATTATAACTAAAATATACCTGAAATATAATTGATTATAATTAGTGCTGTCAGTCTATTAAATTTGTTTATCACAATTAATCACATAATTTTTTATGGTTAATCGCGATTAATCACAGATTTTGAAAGTGCTGAAATTTTACAATAAATATATACTTCTTTTCTTGTCAAAATTTCTTTATTTCCATCTTAGAAAGAAAACAAAACCCATATGTAGCAATATAATGCTTTATTAACATTTTCCAAACAAATCTTTCCACAGTATTAAGACAATGCACTAAAATATCACCAATTCGAGTAACATTAAATGTTTCCCAAAGTCTAAGTGGGAGTTTGACTAATTGAAAGAACAAGTCTACACATAGGTTGCATATTCATTGCAATGGGCATTACATTTCTTAAACTCTCTTCATCCACAATATTAATCTGTCAGTAGACTGTGGCTATCCGCTTTGTTACAGCAATCGTGAAGCTGCGTTCATGATTCGTGTCAGAGCTTCGAGCACCGCTTTGAACTCACCATGAAAAATACTTGATTTCTATCACAAGTACCATCTGAGCTTGTTTTGTACATCAAATAGCGCTAAGAGCTCTTTCCTCCATAATTTTTATTACTGACAGGGAAGCGCTGTCAGAGGTTCTTTTATTAATTAAATAACAACCTCCGTGGCTCTATTACAGGAGAGAGTGTAACGGTCAACTTTAGCGTGTTAAGACAGTACTGTCCATAGAATGTCTAAGGGACCACCGCGTTATGCTATTTTATGCTAAGCTTGTAGGCTCATCTTGGTAGAAGCGCTCTGGTGTGTGTGTGTCAGTGTAATGACCCTGGGTGGACACATTACAAAGGTTCCTGTATTAACGATAAATGCATTAATCGCGATTAAGAAACATTAATGTGCTAAACTTTTTTAATTAATTGCATGCGTTAACACGTTAATTCTGACAGCTCTAATTATAATCATTAATAATAATCATCATTAATGATAATGTTAAATGATATAGTCTTTGCTACATATCTTTGGTTTTGTGTCAATGAAGGGGTACTTTAGCATTACTGATGGTGCTGTGCGGGTACTTACAGCAATAAAGGTTGGGAAACACTGATCTAAAACATACAATGGCAGAATGCAACACTATTGCTGGTTAATTACTGTGTATCACCTACAGGCTCAGGGCTGCAGGCGGCATTGACAAAGATTCCGTATTGCACATGACAAACCTTGCCTAAATGGGTAGCACTTGATGGTGCACAAAAGCTTCAGTAACAGGGAATGCATAGACACACAAGCACACACACACTCACACACAAACCCTCAAACACACAGAGCACTGCAGAGATACCGCTGTTACCTCTTCTGAGCTGCTGATGTCCTCACCCTTTGGCTACCTGTTTTTCTGTGAGAGTCGTGTTGGGGTTTGTTCATTTATTTAATGTTTTTTTTTATGTGTAGTGTAATTACAGTATAATATACTAATAATAGCCATATGCACATCCGGTTTATACATCTTTCTATACAGCATTGTTTAAAATGTACAGTAAACACAGTTTAGGATTAGACTGCATTTTACTGACAATGTACATATTACTGTACATTGTGTATATACGTAAATGTGTCTGACCTGGACATATCTTGATTTTCTAACTTCTCCAGAGTATCATTCAAATTCTGATTAATCTGTAAGAAAAAAATAAGTGAAAACAGACAATATGTTAGACTTCTTTCATTTCAGTTTTTTTCTTCATATTTTGCTATCAGTAATATACAGTAGTTTCATACTTTTAGAGAATTTTTTTCTCTCTTTCAAGAACATATTATATATATATATTATCCCCCTTTTCTCCCAATTTGGAATGCCCAATTCCCACTACTTAGTAGGTCCTCGTGGTGGCGTGGTTACTCACCTCAATCCGGGTGGCGGAGGACAAGTCTCATTTGCCTCCACTTCTGAGACAGTCAATCTGCGCATTTTATAACGTGGCTCGTTGTGCATGACACCGTGGAGACTCACAGCATGTGGAGGCTCATGCTATTCTCCGCGATCCACCCACAACTTACCACACACCCCACTGAGAGCGAGAACCCCTAATCGCGACCACGAGGAGGTTACCCTATGTGACTCTACTCTCCCTAGCAACCGGGCCAATTTGGCTGCTTAGGAGACATGGCTGAGTCACTCAGCACGCCCTGGATTCGAAGTCGCGACTCCAGGGGTGGTAGTCAACGTCAGTACTCGCTGAGCTACCATGGCCCCAAGAAAATATTATATTTAATTTTTCTTCAAAACATTACCATAAAGCTATTATTTACAACTCCTTACTTTGCCCATTTCTCTGTGAAACTTCTCCTCTAGACCAGCCACACTCTGAAATGTGTTCACATAAAAGCCAACACGACTGGAAGAGAGCAGATACAATATCAGCCCTCAATAAAGCAACAGAACAGACAGTCCCAGACTAATGGCCCATCTTATGCATACTGCACACAAAAATAGCAAGGGCCAATCTGATTACACAGGTTTTTAACACATTTTATAAGGTAAGCACTTACGAGGAAGAAATTTTGCAATAGTATGTGATGTTCATGGCACTGAATCTTTGAAAGATATTCAGAATTTTGTTTGAGGGACTTCGTAGCAAGTAAACAGTTTATTATGCTTTGTTTTTAGAGTCGTGTCTGTGAAATAATCAGTACTTATTACTGATGGGTGAACAGAGATACTGACAATAAAGGATACATGCATTTTCCACTAATTTCTTTGGTGTTGTCTGTAAAACCATTCAAGGAGACTGTTACACAATTATTTGATTGTGTTTCAGCTTTATTGCACAGTAGTCTATTATTGTAGTATTATAGATTTCAGATTTGCAATCCCCTAAATATCACATAAATAAAATATATACTGTCTTCTGAGCAAGAATAAGCTATGTGGACAATGTGAACTGCACTATACATCACTAGTCAAAAGTCTGGCTCTGTGGGACAGCAGACATATGTAATTTAATTCTCCATATTGTTTAATCAACAGTATTATATAGAACTACACCTGTTCCACAATGATGGCAGTTCCTCTTGCAAATCTATATTGATCTCCTCAAACACCTTCTGTGCCCTCTCCAACTCTTCCTCTGCCTATTAATACAAACACATAAAAAACATCATAACATGAAATGGACAGCACCTAATCTTATTTCAACTGGTTTCAGCTGTTGAAACCAATTGACCTAAATCGCACTACAAAACAAGCCCTGTTTCATGTCATATATTTAGCCCAAAAGTGCAAGGACTTTCATTTAATTTTTACCTTTATTTATAAAATACTGTCCAGTTAAAATTCTGAATATATAGCGTCCCACTTTATATTAGGTGTCTTTAACTACTATGTACTAATATTAAAATGTATGCATACAATGTACTTATTGTGTACTATATGTTGTTCTGCAAAATTCTCACAAGATTCACATTGGCTGCTAATGAGGTTGAGGTACAGGTAGGTTTAGGGTTAGGATAAGGGATGGGGTTTAGATTAGGGTTAGGGTTTACGGTAAGGGTTGGGGTTTAGATTGGGTTTAGGTTTAGGGGTAAGGTTAACAGTGTAACTACAGATGTAATTAAATGCAGGTACTTTAATGTAAGTACAATGCAACAACACATATACATAATAAGTACATAGTAGTAATAGTAATGGACACTAATTTGTCACCTGACTCCTGGAGAGGCTGGTCTGTGCCACATTATGGGCTGACAGAATCCCCTGAGCCCAGCCTGGAGCGGCCCTTTCCAGCAGAGAAGCAGGCTACATACAGAACAAGAGAGGCCATGAAAAATACATTTAACTCATGCGTGCACAAATATGCACTGACTACAGGGTCAAAAAACAAACAAAAAAACCATTAAAATACAAAATGGCTGTGAGAAATTTTCTGTCCAGTGTTTACCTTGGTGATCTTAATCCCATCCTTTTTCTTGCCTTTGTTTACAGCGGCAAAATTGTGACGGGCACTGTCAAAGTCCACCAGCTTCCGGTCTCGCTTTGCAATACGGGCCTACAAACAATTATACAGATATTAAATAGAAAGATCATAGCATGTAATATTATAAGATTATGCTAACAGGATTCTTTTATCCTGATCTCAGTACCTTGATATCAGGGAACTGGCCCAGGTAAGTGTCCATGGATATAAGCGCATGATCCACCAGTTTCTGATGGAAGTCTGTCCAAAGAAGGTCTGAGTCCTGTTATACACATACAACACTAGAGACTAGAGATCAGGATGGTACAAAACTGTTATTAATACATTCAATTGCAAACCCACACACGTACAAAAACATATCTAACTATAGAGCAGCTGAACTATCCTTAATTTTGTACAGCTATTTAGGATGGAAACTAATTGTAGATCAAGTGTCACTACTGCTTGTTTTGTACTGTAATGTAATTACTGTGCTGTAAAACTATATTGCATTTACATGAATATAATCTACATATAAGACTAAACAATGCAGATTAACATGAATCTAAATACCGTGAATTAAAACCCCTTGAATTACCTCCCATCTGTTTCCTCACTTCTATAATGCATTTCTCACACTGTTTTCAAAGAAAGAAGAAATCAAGAAAAAATTCTGGAACTTGGCACAAATTTATTTTCAGTAATGAAAACATGGTAAAATTACATTTAAAATGGGTAAAATGGGAGTGAATTAGAAATGAAAAATGTAATTAGAAGAGAAAGAAAGAAATAAAAAAGAAAGAAAGAATGAAAGAAAATATGATTTTTTTTACCTCGCTTCAGGGGAACCAAATTTTCATTTATGCAATCTTTTCTTTTCTTTTTTTTTAAGTGCATATTTGGACCAAATTGGCTTCTATTTAATCCTGAAGTGCTCTGAGACTGTAAAACACATTATTCTCTGAAAATGACATATGAATCAAACAATAACCTCGAAGATGGAGTCCACATCCTTTCTGCCATACCAATCAGTCTCATACATGTCATCCAGGCACTCGTAGAGATGTCTAGAAGACTCATGCATGGCTAGGGGAAACCAAGAAAAAAGTATCAGCGAGAGAAGAGGAAAACAATAAAGTAAGAAAACAATCCAATTTGTTTAAGTGCACTTCATCCTTTACTTACTGTATTTATGTGTATATTTGAGCCAATTAATAATCTCACCTTTCACAGCAGTCAAATAGGCTCGAAGATCTTTCTGCAGTTTGGTACCCTCAACCTATGCGAGCACGAGAAAGTGACAAAATTGACACCAAGGGCATAAAACAGGAAAGGGCCTTTAATGCTTAGGACGTATCGCTTCAGAACTGGGAAAACATTTATTAAAACATACATAAATAAAAAAATTAAAAATAATATTTAAAAAAAAAAAAAAAAATATATATATATATATAAAACTCACCAGCTGTTTGTTAAAGTTGATCACACCCTCTTCAAATGCCAGGTCTTTAGTCTCATCGGCTTTGCCAAGCTTTTGGAGAACCTGAAGGAAGATCATCATATTATTGCATATATTTGTCCTATATTGTGAAAAAAAACAAAAACACTTCTTATGGCTTGATATTTCTCCAGTATGTTTAGTAGTGTACAAAGGCTGTTTTTGAAAGGTTGACTTAAAGAACAGAAGAGGAAAACATGTCGTTTGGGAATGGATAATGATAAACCACAACCCAACTGCACTTACACAGAGAGAGTTTCCTTTTCATGATAAAACCTAGGTATCTATATATTCTCCGATATAAATCAATGATCTGCATGATTTAAGACTATTAGCTGCACATCTGCACAGATCATATAGAGTAGTATCAATGTGCTATGACTTCCTTAAGTGACACTTAACTACATACTTCATAAGTTAGCTACACAATATGGATAACAATTATTAACAAGAATTTAGATGGTCTTTAATTATTTGGTGCCTGGCCCTAATTTAAAGGGATAGTTCACCCAAAAATAAAAATGATCTCATCATTTACTCACCCTCATGCCATCCCAGATGTGTATGACTTTCTTTCTTCTGCTGAACATAAAGATATTTAGAAGAATATCTCAGCTCTGTAGGTCCATACAATGCAAGTGAATGATGACCAAAACATTCAAGCTCCAAAAATCACATAAAAGCATCATAAACGTAATCCATACAACTCCAGTGGTTTAATCCACATTTTCAGAAGCGATATGATAGGTGTATTTGAGAAACGGATCAATATTATTATTATTTTTTTATTACTATAAATCTCCACTTTCACTTTCACATTCACATTCTGAAATCGAAAGTGAAAGTGGAGATTTACAGTAAAAAAAAGTTTGAAATATTGATCTGTTTCTCACCCAGAGTGATTGCATCACTTCAGAAGACACATATTAAACCACTGGAGTCGTGTGGATTACTTTCATGCTGCCTTTATGTGATTTTTGGAGCTTTAAAGGTCTGATCACCATTCACTTGCATTGTATCAACCAACAGAGCTGAGATTTTCTTCTAAAAATCTTCGTTTGTGTTCTGCAGAAGAGAGAAAGTCATACACATCTGGGATGGCATAAAAGTGAGTAAATGATGAGAGAATTTTTTGTATGAACTATCCCTTAAAGAGCAGCTGTGGAGCAGTACTCACCTCAAATTGCACAAATATGTTGCAAAGTATTGCTGTAAAATTTATAAACCACCGTCTTTTGTTATACCTTGCATACATCATACATTTGCATATGGTTCCTAAATACTGCACTGACCTTAAAGTGATAGTTCACCCAAAAATTTAAATTCTGTAATCAGTTTTTCACTGCATGACTTTCTTTCATCTGTGGAACACAAAAGGAAATGTAAACATTCCCCTAACGTTAGTGTGTGGTTCCCATTTGGTTATTTTTGGGAACCAATTTCCAATATATATATATATATATATATATATATACCTAACAAACCTAATATTGTGAGTTAGAATGTTAGTCTTAGTCATAACACTTGCAATATATGGAGAGAAAAAAAATGATGCAATGAAAGTGAACAGTGACCGGGGCTAACATTCTGCCAATCATCTGCAATAATCTCCTTTTGTGTTCCAAGAAAGACAGAAAGCCATACAGGGTTGGAACAACATTAGGTTGAGTAATTTATGACAGAATTTTCATTATTGAATGAACAATCCCTTTAAATGTCCTCTTTTTATGATTTTTTTTTCAGTCGAGAGCTTTAAAATACACGTATGGCAAAGTGCGTGATATAAAGAAAGCTCTGCAAAAGTATTCCCACGAAACGTCCTGTAGTGTTTGCAAACGTGACAGTCGCTCATTACTGTCAGGCCGCAGCACCATTTGAAAATGTGATGAAGGATCAGGGCCAGCAGCAGTGCGCGATGCAGCTGCGCTCATCTGAATACTCGCTCAGTGCAAACGTTCAGAAGCAATAAATGCATTGGTTTAAACCTAAAATACATCTAGAGTTGACCACTGTGGTATTCAAGCGTCAAGTGAACGCACAAATCGGCGTACAAAACGCGCAGCTTTTCTGCTTGCTTCCAACTACCCATTTCGCTGCAATGAAGTAAACAGCGAGCTCGCGCACCTTTTTGAATCTGTTAATTCAGTAAAACCACTAATTCAATGTATTCTAGTGAAAAGGGGTGTTTGCTATTCAATATGTGAACGAGCCATCGATATATTTTACTCACTGCACAATTTAAAACATCAGGTTAAGCACGATACAACGACAGTAAGAGAGACTACGCTGAGATCAATGCTAACAGAAACGATGACGGCACTAAATACTATGACGCTGTATTTTAATATAATGGCTAAAATGTCTTACCTTTTCCTGAGCCCTGGTAATTTTTTTCTGTACATTACTCGCTATTTTGCCTGCGGAAACCCCTTTCCCCATCGGTAATTCAGCCATCTTTATCCTTTTTTAATTTGTTGTTTGCAAGTAACCGTTCAAATAAGCATTTATTTAAAAATAATAATAACTGAACACAGTGCTGCTTGCCTTGATGTGGGTGCATTAAATTACAGGCCTTTAATATTCGCCTGTGGAATAGAATGAACCTGCACAAGCGCACACAGGAGACGCATGATCATTGACCAATGACAATAGCGCAGTCTTAAAGAGACAGGACACGATTTGTCATGTCACGCCACGGAGGGCGAAACACCGTAACCCAATACTAATTTACTAATTTGTACTTAACTGTTGTCGATTTTACAATGGTTTTACAGTGAAATGTATCATATAAATATTGAGGTCAGGTCATAGACCTTATTAAGATTAGCGCCATATTTAATTTTTGACGAGAATGAAAACGAGACGGTGAGAAATAGACTTCCAGTCTATAAACAGTTTCAAACTGTTGTTTGAAGCAGTGTTGATAGTTCAGCTTTATTCAGTTACTAGAAAAAATAAAACTCAAGAAAACTCGAATCGTGTAAATGAGATGTCAGAACCTTTATACAGTAGGGTACAATGGGCTAAAGGCATACCTGAAGGAAAATGTTATTTATTTATTTATTTATTTATTTATTTATTTTTTTTTCTGGTCACAAAAATGTATCGCGATTGAAAAAATGTTGCTTTGTATTGAATATTGATGAAGCAACATAATTTATGTGAAAAAAAATAACGAAAGTTTGTTTTGATTAAAATTATTATTATTATTATTATTATTATTATTATTATTATCAAAAAGGTGGAGTGGGAGCCTTTTTTGTCTTTTCCTTGGGGTAAAAGGCACCCACATTTGGGATAAAAGGCACCCACATTTAGGGTAAAAGGCTCCCACATTTGGGGTAAATGGTGCCCACATTTAGGGTAAAAGGCTCCCACATTTCGGGTAAAAGGCACCCAGGGGGGTTAAAGTGATATTGTGTAAATAATAGTTATAGGGGAATTTTTTTTTTTTTATTTTTTAAACAAATTCAGATAATACTTATTCAAAATAACCACTTCTGAAAAAAGTTTAACCATTTCCTGTTAATTTCAAACACATTTTTCATTTAATAACATCTGGGGTATTCTATAAACTAATTAATCTCCATAGTGATTGGATCATGCCAAATACTATTGGACAGTTATTATTATTATTATTATTATTATTATTATTATTATTTATTTATCTATTTATTTATTTATTTAATCATTTAATTTAGTCTCAAACTAAATATAATAATTTCAGGGATTCTCATTGGCTACATAAATTTGCAACATTTTAAACATGATTAAATAATAGATCAAATTACCTCAAAATCTATCTTTAGATAGTACACGCAATGATCTTATGGATCAGGAATATTTTGCAGTGTATTGTGACAAACAGGTGTTAAGGGAAGTACCATGGTAGTTTTTTGTTTTTGTAGTGTTTTGGGAGAAAATAAAATCAAGTGCCTTTTACCTTGGGGGCTTTTAGCCACATTATAACCTACAGTGTTTGCCATTGTACAGACTGTAAGTCCATCCCTTACATCATCCTTTCATTCTCGTCGAAACTTTCTCTGAATAAAGTCTAATGTTCACTATGCTATTTCTTAAAGAACAAGTATCGCGCACCTGAAATTCAGAAAATGGGTTCTTAGAACAATAAAAATTAGGGCCTGCTACTTCAAGCTGTGCCGTAAACAATCTTTAAAAGTGAGCTCACTGATTTGCTTTAGTAGTCTATTTAAATCAGTAACATGTGCTTTAAATACATGAAAAAGAAAGAAAAAAGGGAAATAAATGTTTGTGGGTTGTGCATGGGTCAGCCTCATTCGAGGATTGGCATGAACAAAACTCCATAAACTCTCCATCGAATTTCAACAGATGGTTCTGATTTATTTGCGGTCTGCAAGACTCACATAGCCAGCCTGTTAGTGGTTCATGGATCAAACATTTATTTGAGCACCAGGATTAGGCAGTTCATGGCATTTGGTAGTTTGTGGTAAAACCTCAAAGCACAGCCTCTATGGAAGCTGCAAGTGATGTAATTACTATTTCAAAACCAGCATAGCCATCAGCTGTGTACATAACAATGGTAACATAAGGCAAATTTTCCAGCTCAGCGGTGTACTGGACATAGGCCAAAGATTAAACTGAACATTGGTGTATTTGCACTGTGTGCCAAAATACAATTTTAGATGGAAGAGTGAACATCTGAGCTCACCAGTCTTCATCAATTTATGCATCTCTGAAATCAAGCAAAGTGCTAATGTGCAATGCAATGCAGGTTGTGTGATGAATGCCCAAAACAATGACAGGATTTTTTTTAAAGTCTTCTTGATAATATTGTCAATCAAGCTATAGACATTCCATGACATTTTTGTCCTGTTGAACAATTACAAATGGGAACTGTGATTCCTGTGGCCTAAATAGCCCTGATACTGTGTAAAAATTAAAAGATACTTGAAGCACCATTTGGGGTTCCTCAATTGCCACATCAGTGGAACCCTCCGGAGATCCTTCAGATATGCTTTCAGTTCTCTGAGATACTTAGCCTACTTTTAGTTTCTGCTAGAACTCTAAAGACTGAGAATGGTTGGTGTAGAATACTGTATTCAGTTGACAATTATCGACCCATCTAACAAATTATTCGCCTGGCATCTGAATTAATTTTGTCTGCAGAAATCTAATATTTGACAGAATAGTTTATTACCTCTAGCTTCTTGCTTTTAGAGAGATTAACCTGTCAGTTTTCTCTATTCTAAATTAAATGTATGTGTGCAAAAGCAAGTATGGGGTGTTATAATCCTTCTAGCCAATATCATGCTTAAACAATGAACTACCATTAGATTTAAGAGATACATTTGATTTCAACAATGCATTTTTTTCAAACAGAAAACCTAGTTCTCATTGCAGTTTCAATGTAGCACCAACAGGGCGAGCACTTTGCATGTGTATCTATTCAGAGTATCATGACCAGCATATATGCATCTACAGGGCCGTAGGAAGGTATTCTGGGCCCCCTAATTGTATATTGCTCTGGGCTCCTTTCCTATTAAAAAATACAGTTTAGGATTTGTTGAATTGTGGGCCCCTAGAATCATTTCCACCTTTCACCACACTAGCTACAGCCCTGTGCATCTTCATATAGGAAGAAAAAAGAAACGTTTTAAGGTGTAGACCCTTCTGCATAAATCTGCAAAAGTTACATTAATAAGTCAATTTAGAGGGGTCAAATATCTGAAAATTATAGCAATTAAAACCCATCCGTCTATTTTCCCCCAGTCGTACTTAAACAGGTAAATGTTCTTTTTAAGTAATAGACTGCGCCATTTGGATTCTACACACTCATATATTTATATAAAATAAAATAAAATAAAATAAAAACACTATAGGAGGACTACAACTTAATGCAAGTATTCAGACAAATGTTTTATTTGATGCATTGGAGCAATAAAGTTCTAAGGAAAACTGACAGTATTTTACCTTTTCATTATTATTAATGTCAGTTAATTTTATTACTGCATTTTATTACTGTTTATTACAGTGTGATGTTTGCTAGCCTATGTGGACAAAAAAGTATATATTTCTTTGTGGTTTGAGGGGGAGTTCCTCACACACACACATACACATATATATATATATATATATATATATATATATATATATATATATATATATATATATATATATATATATATATATATAATTTTTTTTTATGCGTATGTAGTAAAAAGCTTATTTAGTGTTGAGAACATTTGAACCTACGTTAAAATCCAAACGATTTTTCTAGTTAGCCACCTATATAGGTTGTTCTGTAGTATTGTATTGATGCAGCTGTTACGCAAGAGGGCGATAGAAACAAGCCGTGCAAATTCTGCCTGTTGAAGCGAGAAGAAAACTAAACTGTGTGTTAAAGGCCTACACCGCACAGACTGTTGACATCCCCTGGAGGATCTAAAACAAACACTATTTGTGGTGTATATTCTTTGGTCTGTCTTTTTAGAGGAGCTTTGAAGCGCATGAAGCTTCTTTGCTACTGATACATGTGTCCTGTTTCAGCACTAGACAGCGCCAGGGACGATAATACAGTTGAGCAAAACCTCTCACGGTGCCACTCACATTTTTGAAATAGACAAGATAAGATTAAAAATGCTCTCATTTCTAAACGGTCTGTCTTTATAAATACGCCGCTTTGTTTGTTGTTGTTGTTGCATATGCTCGTCGCGGATGCTCGGTCACATCCTGGAATATTTGACCACTCCCTGTGTCCTCTAATTAAACTATGAATAAGTATACACTATAGAAACCATATGTGAACACTGACATTGCCCACTTACAGGAATATTGTTTACAATTCAATTTCACTCATATGATTTAAGTATACCCATATATACATTTATAATTGTATAAAGATAATACAGAATGCAGTGCACTCATTGTGCGCCTTTGCCCCGGGACACCCCCGCTGCCTAAGCGAATGGTACACTCCAAAGACCGAGCATGAGAGTCAAAATGAAAACAGTGTGTGCCATCAGATAGTACACTAGAAAGGAAAGAAAACCAGAGGGAGACCAAAAAGCAAGCTTATTATGAAAGGGGAACGTTTGAAAGAATCAGGACTTGTTTTAACGAATGATGTGAACCATTTCCTACTGGAGGGTTAACGTCGTGAAATACCAGTTGTCTTTACCTTAGATCACTGTATAACTTAATGAAAGACTGGATTCTAAAGCATTGCTTTGGAATGGGAAAAGCTTCCACCACAAAGGATGTTAACTGTGGTCACCACGTTCAAACGTGATTTATCAGCGCTTTATAAAAGAAGTTAAAACTACTGATCTCGAGCTGACACAACGGTAAGTTATGACCCCCCCCCCCCCCCAATATCGTATACAGATATGGCGCGCTTTTAATGTAATCGCAAATAAGTTTGCAAACATTCATTCATTCTTAAATATATTGGATGTATATAGGTGGGGATGTGTGATGATGCATTGTAGATAGGTTGGTTGTAGGTTGGCATCCAGTCCTTTGTTCACAATGTATGCTGTGCTATGTACGATTTTAAAATGCTAGAGTACTGCAACAGAAAAGTAGGCAGACTACTTTTTTTTAATGAACAACTGTCACTGAGAATCTTCCGTAATTTAAAACCATTCGTAATATTTTCACTTAGAGACATGAGGCATTGTTCAATCCCATTGTGTGTGTGTGTTCTTTTGTTTAATCGCAATGTATACGCGCCGTACTGGATTGTTTTGTGCAGAGTACTCATGTGTCGCGGGAACAGAAGCAAACGACAACCACAAAAGACAGCCCTCTATGCTTGATGGTTGTGCAGAAACGTTTCCCCCCAAAATACTTAAGGTATTCACAGTGAAAACAAGCAGAACTGATCCCGTGCTGTGGAATTAGTCACGTGTTCATTGTGTTATTGCGTCACGGTAATAATCCTGTGCCCGCGCTTTGCCAAGAAAATTGTATTATTTGTTTCCATTTCATTGCATTAGCGTCGAATGTTACACTGTTTTCACGGTATTTATTGTTTATTTGTGTTTTGTTTACTTCCTTCCTTAGGTATAATTCTGTAAAGATGTCCACAGATAAAGACAAACCCGTAAAGTATTTATCTGAAGATTTGGCTGATGTGATAGATTGGGGCAATGACAGACAATTGCGAAAATAATAGGTGCGAATTCTAAGTAATGTATATACTTGTGAACAACGATTGGCTATTAAAAAAAATTGTCTAAAAAAAAAAAAAAAAAAAAACACCTACAGGAATCCTGCAGGAATTTTCTGCCGTTTTCCTACAGGATTTTCGGCTCATTTTCTTGTAGCAATCGTGCAGGAATATTATGAAGGAATGGAAAGAATTTTCTGCAGGAATTGTCTTACAGGTCATTAAAACACCTTTAGTCCCTGCAAGAATATTGTCCAGGGTAGATTTCAAATCCTGCAAAACATAGCAAGTGCTAAACCGTACACATTGTGCAGGAGTTTTCTACAGGAACTATTTGGGTGGTATCCTGCACGATTTGTCCCTCACAAATAGTACATTTTTACCAAGGAATAATTTTATTTATGGAAATGTTGTCATTATGAATGACATAATCTGTTAAATTCCCAAGCAGCTGAGTCAGTCACACCTAAAAAACAGAGAATTAAACAAGCTGAGAAACAGGACATCATTGCTGACAACTGTGAAAAATAGATCAAAACAATGGTGTGAGATGAGATCCTAACAGTGTAAAAAATATACGTTTTTAGGTGGTATAGGTTTCAGTGGCGTGCACAGAAAGCGTGCTACAGGGGCGCCTTCGAGAAAAGACTTGTTTCCTCACTTTTGTTTGGAACATGCTTTCAAGGGGTGTCCCCTTCCCGCAGCGGTGCCCTTCTAGGGAGCAAAAATGCGGTTTGGAATTTGCCCCGGGAACACTGAAGTGACGTTGCCCCAGAAGAGTTACAGGTCCGATAAAAAGTCCACTCTAAGTATTGTAGTGTACATTCATCAAAAGAATAAAACTCGATTGGTTTTCCAATATCGCATAAAACTCTAATTTCTGACATTTCTTAGTATTAATGCCGGAATTTATTAAAATAACATTATATTAATATGAAAGGAAATGAAGAGAAAGCAAAATAAAAAGTGTCAGTTGTATAAAGAGGATGATGAGATCAGAGAGGAAACAGCAAAGATGACAGGATGAAGTGAAGGAGCAGAGATGAAAGTTTAGAGAAGAGTGATGAGACAAGAAAAAGATTTGAAGACTTTGAAGCACTGTGGTTTTACTGGGGTAATAACATGGTACCAAATGATTACTATATTCATATTTCATGATATTGTAATGGTACTCCAAGGTACTTAAAAAAATACCAAGGTTGTCTAAAAAAACCATTGAAATACCATGGTGCTTTTTGTGATAAATATAACAGAATAGATTTTTATTTTCTGATAATGGAAACAATGCAAAATTAGGATATGTATACTGTATATAATAAAGGAATTACTTAAAATACTCTAAAGGCAAATAAATTAGTTTGGTAAATAAATACTGTTCATTTGTATAATAGATGTTTCACAAAAGCATTTGTCTTAAGATGGTTATTTATATCTTCAGCTTTATTGTGTCAATAGGAAATATAAATGTTAGACTCCCAAACATAACTTTTGCAAATAGAAAAGATTAGAATAGAAGAACAGGGAGCCCTGCAGCAGATGTCATGGCCCCACAGAGCCCCCCACTGAACATCGAGTCAATCTGAGATTACATAAAGAGACAGAAGCAATTGAGACAGACTAAATAGATAGAAGAACTGTGGTGAATTCTCCAAGAAGCTTGAAACCTATCTGCCAACAACCAAGAAAAACTGTCCAGGTGTACCTAGGAGAATTGGTGCTGTTTTAAAGGCAAAGGTGGTCACACCAAATGTTGATTTAGCTTTTTTATGTTTACTGGACTTTGTATAACATTACGTGATAAATGAAAACTATTTATGTAATGTTCAGGGCGATAACGGACGCATTGACTGACGTAACAGACACATGTATGTACAAATGTAAATAGATAAAAAGGTTATGTATGTAGTCTGATGCTTAATAATATGTATCGTTTTAATTGTATGTGTAAACACTACAGCATATACTGCACACTCTAACACATAAAATGCCATTTTCAATATTTGTTTAAAAATAGTAAAAAATATATGTTTTCTTCAAATGGTGTCTCTTCTTAAATTCTTAGTTTTTTTTATGTAAATAATTGTCTTGGTTTTGAAAAGACAGTCAGGTACTTTTACATATAACAGCAGTGTTAATATATGTTATTACTGTTATTACATCAGTATGTCCTCCTGTATATCCTGTAGGATACTGTTTTATTCCTGCAGGAGGTTTGCAGTTGTCCTGTAGAAATGACAAAATCCTGCAGGATTTTTCTCCTGTGCAGGAAGTGTGCTGGCCATTCCTGCATGTCTCTGTGGTTTTTAAAGTTCCATTCTAAAACCTGTATGAATATCCTGCACAGTTTGTCCATGTGTCCTGCAGGATTTCATCATTCCTGGAGGATACCTGCAAACATCCTTCAGATACAATGAAAATCCTGCAGGATTCCTGTAGAACTTTACTTACAACACAGCCCACTTATATTTTAGCAGTATTGACCAAAAAAAAAAAAGAATCAGTCCATGTGGTTAGCAGCTGTGTTTGACACTTGCACTCAGAAATGGAAAAGGCTTGCGGTTCAGACACTGCAGCATGACCTCAGTGTCAGTGTAGTGTTAAAAACATTGGAGTACATTTGGGCCCAGAGGCGCAAAAACCATATATGCAAGGTATGCAATGCATAGGGGCGCCATGTAAAGGGGGGCGCCAGCGGCACACAGTCGGCCCCCTCGACCTTTCCAACATCAACCCCAAAATTTGGACTGTGTGGGCAGGTGCTATTTACAACTAGTGCAATTAGTCATTCCATTCTGTTATTTAATGAGATAACAACATCCGCACTTTTACCATAGGAGAGAGAGTAATGGTTAACTAGCGTGATACGACAGTAAGTCACCGTTTGCGGATACCATACTAAAGAATGGCAAGAGCCGTAAATGGACACCTATCGCAAAATTGTAAGTGACTTCTCTTATAAAACAGCAATTTTATCATAGTAAACTCCACACATAGTTCATTCCAAAAGGATTGTTTAGTGTAAAACATGTTAAAGATTAAGTGATGAGCCGTTTCCTCACAAAAACAGTTTATTTAGCACAATGAAGCATCTCCTCCATAAACATCAATTAAAAAAACGGCATCTTGTTTCCTCGCTAGTGTACTGACCATAGAATGTCTATGGGACTGCCGCATTATGCTATTTTTTGCTAAGCTTGTAGGCTCCCCTATGTAGAAGGGTTCTGCAATTTTTCTAACTGCATGTTAGAAAAATGAACTGCTTTGAATGCGCAGAATGCACATGCGCCTAGAATTATTTGCACTAATTAGTGGGACAACAAGGTAGCAACTAGAGCCCAACCAATATGGGATTTTTGAGACCGATACTGATTACCAATATGGTGGCTGATATAGTTCATTTTTGAGCTGGAATGAAAACAGACCTTTTCTATGTGGATTTTTCACAGATTTTGCACCAATATGACTATGCAAAGGTACTCAGAAGGCTGCTTTCTTAAATATTTTTATCAAATAATATTTGACATTATTATTATACATTGTCAACAAATTCTAGAAATGAACATTGAGAAAATAAAGAATAAATAAAAATCCAATAAATAGCTTAATTAACATCAGTACTGTATGTTCAGTTCAGTTGCTGACCATTAAAATAAAGAATAAATAAAAATAAAATAAATAGCGAAATAAACATCAGTACTGTATGTTTAGTATCAGTCAAATGATGACTATTTTAATACTGCCAATATTTTAATATTTTAATTAGGGGCAGTTTCAGGGATACTTTCAACGGTGGAAAACCAGACTTTTAAATATTACATTTTATAAATGCCATGACTGGAATTGTTCGGTTGAAGAACCAAACTGTGAATCCTGAACAAAACAGTTTGGTGAATACATGTTTACTCATTAGCTTCCACTCAGCTGACAACAATGAAAGTAGCTACATGATTAGCTAGTTAGCTATAAGCTCGTTGTCACAGAGAGTAAAAGATGGACCAGCATTGCGTCTCACCAATTAGGTAACAACGTAGCGTGAAATCAACACTCATTAGACACAGTCCACCACCACACCATTGTCTGCTGAGCTGCAAAAAGATGCTCTGATGTTACCATTCAATCTGCTACATTAATGACTGCACTGACAAACTATAGCTGGCTAACAGCAAACAGACATGAGTGACATGGTTGCCAGGGACAGGGTTAATGTTATATTAGTTATATTGAAAAGGGAAAATTATGGGGTCATTGTATATTAACTTTCCAGTATGTATTTCACAAACTAGTTAGCAATTTACCGAGAAGACACCAATCAACTCCGCACTCAACTAGCGCGCTCTGCTGGAAAAACTACGTAATGACACCAATTCTAAAGCATTGTTTTCTGCATTTTATGTTCTGAAAAAAAATTCATATCTGCGTTCATATCGGTAAACATATACGCCGATGCATCGGTGAAAGGCTAATATTGGCCGACCGATATATCGGTCGGGCACTAGTAGCAACACTCACATTTAAGCCATTGCGGTCACAAAAAAGCACTAGAAAAAGATGTTATCGCCAGTAATCAACAGGAGACGAATGTGGAAACGACAACAACAGTGGATGTATATTTGTATAACTCGAGTCCGAAGGAATATAAAGACATGTGTCTAAACTCCTGAGGAGAAATAGTCCAGTATCTCATATCAGTCGTAGCGCTCATGTATACCTTGACAGGATCGCATTCGCACCAGAAATGACGAAAACATTTAAAAAGGTATACTTTGGGCTTAAGAGTGTATGTGTTGAAACATTTTGCATCATTCTTGTAATATTTAGATTGCTTGTGTTCAAAATTTTTTAATTAATGTTAGGTTAACTGAATTTTGGTTCATCTCTGAAATTTGAAAATTTTGTCTGACATTTTTTGAATTATCCAGGACAGTTGAGTGAAATTGCCTTGGATAGAGGGCTTCTCTTGGCAGTCTTCTAACTGGGTGTAATTTAATTAAAGAGATCGATTCTCTGAATCTTGTCATATTTGAGCAGAGTGAGATTTGACATCAGTAATTATAAGGTATAAACATTCTCTGCAGATATTTTCTGAATAGCTTTTATGCTGACCAGTTTTACTGAACACCTCTAATGTGCCATAGAAAATTAATGTATTCTACGACTGGCCATTGTCTAACCACCTATCTATTATGAAACATTAGTGAAACAGACAATTAAAGCTTGCAAAGATTGCAAGAAAGCTTACATGCATTTTGTTTTACTGAGTTATGAGTCATACCAAGAAATATCCTCATCTGGGTTTCCCGGCTGCACACTCATATAAAAGTTCAGTCATGATGAGGCACAGATGTGTGGAACAATGCACACATGGAGGGAGGTTAAAATAATGGGTGTGGTGGTAAAGGAAAAAAAAGTAAGTGAAGTTGTTTAAGAGCCAGGCACTGTGTTCTGTAATGAAGGCGGTTATGTAATAATAGAGGGATGAAGGGAGCAGCAATGCCCCTTAGAGATCCATGTCTAATTGAGTCAGGCGGCAGCAGACCAAACATTTTGTATTTCATTTGAGGGAGAGTGGAAGATGGAAGGAGAGATAATGAAGATGAACAAGAAGATGTGATGAAAAGAATGATGGTGGACCAGAGGAGGTAAGACCGGAAAGAGACGTCTAGAGAAGCGAGTGGGAGAGGAAGAGAAAGATGATAAATCTTTTCATCCATTTCACTGCTGTTCTGCCCAACAGTCATAGTTAATCCATTACAGTAACATTCTTGATGTAGACTTTAAATTCTGCCCATACTTCGCACAAAATGTAAGAAATTGTCATGCAGTTTGTCTGTAGCAGTCCTTTTTGTGCCAATATATAAGTGGTCTCTTTTGTTCTAGCTGTCTTTTCGCACTGATCTAGAATCAGCTTTCCATCACTATGTTGTATTATTCTCAGATCAGTTGTTCCACCTTCTAACAACAACACAACAGCCTTTGTGCATGGGAAGGAATATTGTCAGTTTAGAATTGTCTCATAGGCACATCACTCATACGTCCTTGGCTTTCAAAAGACTCTGAACGTCTCTGTCTAAGCTTGTCCTCTATAATATGATCCAGTAGAGCAGATGTTCGATGAGTCATGTAATGATATAAGAGCCAAGCAAAGTATTCCCCAGTGTATATTGTACAGCTATCTACAGGGGGACTGGGAAGAAAATTCGGCCCGGGATTTTACATAGAAACTGCCCCAAAAGTTGGGGGGGGGTGGGAGTTTGTTGCTGTCCTTTTCTGCATATCGCTGCCACCTTCCGCATATCGCGGCACCGTTTTGTGGTGCGTTCTGTATAACGCGACGACCCATGTGGACCCATTTCGCGGCCGGCCCACTGGGAAAAGTCCCGGTTCTCCCAATGGTCAGTCCGCCACTGGCTATCTACTGATTCTCTACCATGCCATTGAAATTTATGGTTTAAATTAGCGCATTTTGTGCTGTTTTCATGAGAGATGAGTGTGAATCTTTGTTTGGCCTCACAACGTTCTCTCAAGTGAAAAAATAATGGATTTTTGCTTGAGCCCGAACTGAAGTCATTTCATCATATTGTCCTGCCTTTCATAAATTCCCTCCAGCTACATTTAAGATGTATGATTATTTAAAACTTCATTGTTTATCAGTTTGAGTTAAATTCAAAGCTTCTTAATGGGTCAGCGACGGCTTCATTAACAGATGAGGGAGTTGGTTTCTAGTCATTATTATGAGGGAAGCTTTAATCTGAGAAAAGCCTATTTGGATCTTTGTCTCTCATCGCTTGCTAATATGACAAGAGAACTCCAAGGCATCCGTTCAGAGAAGAGAAACTGGCATTTACTGTGTCTTGAAGATTGCTGCTGCTAGGTTTGACATTGGTGTCGGTTAAAACGGGTTAGAATGGAATTCAATCAGACTGATCTCACGGGAAAATCAGCGACAGGAGGTCGATTGTTTTGTCAGCTAATATGAGTCTATTCTTTTTGAATTTCTGAACTGAAATATCTGAAGCTGGAACTACAGTTGTGCACATGTGGAACAGTACTGAGACCAAAACAGCATTTTTTCACTAACTTATTTGAATGGTTGAGAGGTGAAAGGCACAGTGCGTCTGGTTTTTGGAAACCTTTAAGAAATAATTACATTTATATACCCCAAACCCTAAACCTAACCCTAACATACTGTTACCCTAACAGCATTCTTTCACTTTCAATTACGTCAAAAGCACAGCGAGAGTGATTTTTGGGGCATAAACATTTACCGCATGGTGGATCTTGTTCGGAATTCGGCAACTAGGGTGCGAATTCGACGGGTTCTCAACTAATACACTGATGTGATGTTGATTGAATAAAGAAAGTAATTCACCTGTCATATTAGATCATTTACAGTATATGGCTTTTTCAAATCTTTCTGACATAACCCGCAGTGACAAAACACGATCTTTACATAAAGGTGCTATATGTAATATTTTTACTCTACTAAATCATAAAATGACCATAAGATGTCATTAGAGAATTAGGAAACATGCTAAGTTGAAATACTGGCTTCTCCAATAACAATGCTACAACCAGTATATTCTACTTTGAAGTTTCCATTCCAGGCCAGAATTTCTGTTTATGCAGGCAAACAACACTGCGTGCTGCAGCCATGGAAGCCAGCAAACGAACTGAATCAGAGAAAACAGATTCCACCCGACCTAAAAAGCCTCGCCATCCATCTAAAAACCACCATGACCAGAGGCGTAGTAAAACAAGGATAAATACTGGAGATGCCTTTGGAAGATGGAGATAGCTTAAAGCCCAGAAATCCTTTAAACGGATGCTGAATAGGCTAATTTGCATGTCAACTTTCCGGCAACCCGCATGAGCTTAGAGTCTGGGGCGGGGCACACAACTCTCCAATATTTTGAATTTGGACTGCAGTACCCATTTCAAATGCTTGTTGTCAATCTTACATAAAGCCCCTTTAACACACAAAAAGGGCTCATCTTAAGGCCCCAATATACTTTGTACAAAACAGAAGAACGAACAGGTATGACGTCATTTAGAACAAAATCTGGCCAAAAAGAAGGTGTTTTTGCATTCGTTTCAGTGGTTTGTAACAGCTTGCCTTGGCAAACTTTTAGGAAAACCTCTAACTGGCTGCTAAACACCTTCTTACTTCCATTGGTCCACATCATCGGTAGGTGTGACTTAGAGCTCCACCTGCCTTGAGGCTGACAGCTTATTTTGTCTACGTTGTTCAGTCAGTCAAGTCAAGATGAACACACCGGCATGTAGTTATTACTGAGCTGGTGGTTACCTACATCTGTACAATCGTTCACTTAGAGACATTTTCCAAGACCATGTCATGTGTTTTTGTTTTGTTTGTTTAATTAGTCTACAAAAGGAATCAAATCTATTCAAATAGTCTCAAGTGCCCATTCACTCATGAGCCATCTTCAGCGAAAGCCATTCACACATCTGCCCAAAGTAAGGTATGCCTATCATCATTCTTTTGTCTTTATTCTGCACATTAACACTTTTAATCACTCATCTTTGCAATATTATCAGTGTCATCATAAATTACAATAACAGTGTAACCGGCGCATATTATGGCCACGTATAGTGTGTTAGCGCATTAGCGTCATTAATTCAGAATGTAAACAAGACAAATTAAACATTTCTACTGCATAAATATTATTTAAAATCATCATCGAGTGATTAAAACAGCTTCTTTTACTGACCTGATTTAAATTCTATTCATAGAATGAGGCATAAAGTCATTGATAACACATTTTAATGTCACATTAGTCCTTATATTTAAATGCTCCTCTAAACTCCTCCCACAGAGGTGGGGCTGGAGTCTGATTGTTCGCAAACAGTATACTGTTGCTCGGCTGTTTAAAACTTCTTTTTATCTCTGAATGAAAAATGAATAAGAACTTCTCCAGGAGTATATAGGGGCCTTTATACTTTTTTATTTATTATTATTATTATTATTATTATTATTATTATTATTATTATTATTATTTGGACTGACTGTAGGGGAGATTGATGCACTTAATATATATATTAAGGGTACGTTTACACGACAACGTTTTCAACTAAAAACGGAAAACTTTTTTTTGTGTTTTGGCTGCTCGTTTACACGACAACAGCGTTTTGGGGCCTGAAAACGCAAACTTTTGAAAATGGGTTTCAAATTGCAAGTTGCGAATTTGTGAAAATGATGATGTCACGCGCACGCGTATTACGTGTTCAGTCTATAGGCATGCGTGCAAGTACTTAAAAACAACGATTGAGACATTCAAAACTACAATGTCGGACTACAGGACTGTGTTTGTGCTGCCCAAGATTTTGAGTTTACTGACGCTTCTCCAGCAAAGTGTAGATTTACTGCATCACAACTACGACCAGCGATCGACATCTTCATTTTTTGTATTCACCGCTCTGTGGAAGAATGCTTATGTGCGCAGGCGCGTAGTGTTTCTTTATAAAGTGACATCGGCAACTACTGGCCTGGTATGCATAATACAGCGTTTTTAGTCATTTCCGCTGATCCGTGTGAACGGGGATCGTTTTGGCAACGTTGTCGTCTGTACGCTAAACTTTTCAAAAATGCAAAGGATTTTTAGTACATTGTTGTCGTGTAAACGTACCCTAAATGTGTCTTTTCATCTCCATATATATCTGCTGGATGGCACCCTCTCTTCCCTCAGGCCTGTCTTTACTCTATCCACTTCTGCTTCAGTGGACTGTCAGTGACTCCCACTGCCAAGAATAGCTCAATAGATGCTCTGTATCATCCCCAAGAGCAGCCTGGGAAAATCACCAAAGCATTTGATTTAGACACAAAGTCAGTGCAAGAGGTCACTCAGCCCTTTGTGAGAGGGTTGTGTATTTATGTGTGTGTGCATATGCATATGTTAGCCCCCACATTTGTATTAGGACAAATGGAATTCGAACCTAGGCTTGGCAGTTACGTGCTCACTTTATTTTGTTTGCTCTGATTTACATGTTAACAACTGATTGTGACTGGGGCTCACTGATTACAGATCCACCCACAGCACAATCAAGAACAATCAGAGAGAGATGGGCCCTTATGAAACAATGAAAATAATCAACTACAGAAGATGTTGAATTTTTGGATCAGAAGTGTGAAATACCTCTGATATATGTTATAGAGTTTTCCTTGGTGTGTATTATTTGAAGTCACTAGCTTTTATCATAAAAAGACTCCTCTCCTCTCTTCCTCTCTCTTTTGTCTTGGTTGTGAAAAGTGAAATGAGTTTAGAGGGGTTCACTCAGGGCCTCTCAGCTGGACTTTGTGCCAGGAGCATCATGGAGTGCTCTGTTAGTCCTCATGTTGATGGGGGGATGAAATGTGTGTTTTCAGCTCTATAGTAGGCCATTGCGTTCAGAATTATACAGGACTGATGTGTACTTTTGCAACTGAGTTTGCCAGTTACAGTATGTGCTGAAGTCTGCTGCATTGGCTCTGAGGTGGTGATTATGTTGCTAATGATGATTGCACTCATAATCACTCACTCATATCTGTCAGTATTGCAGATTAATCTTTTATTATTGTTTCTTTAAAAAAACAAAAACAGTAAAAATATGAATAAAATATTTACAATATTAATAATATTTGAAAAACCTTTGTCCACTAAATTGAAGTCAGGTGGTGTAAACAACATGTAAGTTGCCAGTTTGTTGTCAAAATCTTTAGACCCTCAAGACTGTGTGTGAGGTTTTGAAAAATATCATGTTTTGACATTTTTTATGAAAAGGCATATTTTGTCAAGGTCATATGAAGGAACCCTGAGAAAAACTTGATATTCTTCACAATTCATGATATTTGTAAAAAAAAAAAAAAAAAAAAAAAAAAATTATCATGAAAAATACACTCACTGAGCACTTTATTAGGAACACTATTACTGGGTAGGGCCTCCCTTTGCTCTCAAAACAGCCTCAATTCTTCGTGGAATGGATGTTGGAAACATTTCTTTGAGATTCTGGTCCATGTTGACATGATTGCATCATGCAATTTCTGCAGATTTGTCAGCTGCACATTCATGCTACGAATCTCCCGTTCAACCACATCCCAAAGGTGTTCTATTAGATTCAGATTTAGTGACTGGGAAGGCCACTGAAGTGGCTCATTGACAGTGAACTCATTGTCATGTTTATGAAGCCAGTTTGAGATGACTTTTGCTTTGTGACATGTTGTACCATCATGCTGGAAATAGCCATTAGAAGATGGGTAATTTGTGGCCATGAAGGGATGCACATGGTCAGCTACCATACTCAAATAGACTGTGGCATTCAAGTGATGATTGATTGGTATCAACGGGCCCAAAGTGTACCAAGAACCCCCCCACCAGAGGTGTAAAGTAACGAATTACAACTACTCTCGTTACAGTACTTGATTAATTTTTTTAACTTTTTTAAACTTTTTAAGTATAAATGCATAATAGTACTTTTACTTTAGTTGATTAAAAATGAAGTATTCAACTTCGCTACAATTATTTTTCACCATAATTACAAAGTACAAAAAAATACATAATATTTGTGA
Source organism: Myxocyprinus asiaticus (assembly GCF_019703515.2). Lineage (NCBI taxonomy): Eukaryota > Metazoa > Chordata > Actinopteri > Cypriniformes > Catostomidae > Myxocyprinus > Myxocyprinus asiaticus. The sequence goes on from NC_059353.1 coordinate 14,868,159, forward strand.
ATTTTTGGGAAGAAGAAAGTTATAAGCGCTAAATCTGTTTATAAAATAAAACGCGTTTTTGTGTGCGGCACGATGGAAGCCCACAGGGCACATCATCATGAGCACAGCAGCTCTCGTAAACTGCTGCCGGTGTCCTCTCTTCTCTAACTTCTCCAAGACTTTCAGCCCTATCACTATACAAGAACTGTAATACTGTGATTTTCTGCACATTTAATTTTATTCTTGAAAGGAGCCATTCATTCAGGGACAAGGAAACCATCTGAGCATGTTTAACCACTGATCAAACTTCACTTGTTTTTTAGGTAGGCAATTTTTTAACTGTGTCAAACATTAACACAATGTATTTTGATATAAATGTGGAGATATCTTGTTTAATTTCTAAAACAAACTTTTTATATACACTGACGGCCAAAAGTTTGGAATAATGTACAGATTTTGCTCTTATGGAGAGAAATTGGTACTTTATTCACCAAAGTGGCATTCAGCTGATCACAATTTATAGTCAGGACATTAATAATGTCAAAAATTACTATTACAATTTGAATAAAATGTTCAGAACTTCTTAAACTACTTCAAAGATTTCTCATAAAAAATCCTCCACGTGCAGCAATGACAGCTTTGCAGGTCCTTGGCATTTTAGCTGTCAGTTTGTCCAGATACTGAGGTGACAGTTCATCCCACATTTCCTGCAGCACTTGCCATAGATGTGGCTGTCTTTTCAAGCACTTCTAACACACCTTACAGTCTAGCTGATCCCACAAAAGTTCAATGGGGTTAAGATCCATAACACACGGTAGTGCAACCATTTTAAATTTTTGTAATAATAAGAACATTTTCTTGAGTACCAAATTAGCAATTTTGAATGCTTTTGTAAGGAATAGGTGACACAGTATATGCTTGCCATCACGGGTAAAGAAAAAAATGGAATAAATATCACTTTAAACAATTATTTCAAACCATAGTAATATTGGCAATTAATGGTTTTGACAGTATTTTTGATCAGTTTAATGCATCCTTGGTGAAAGGAAGCATTTGTTTATTTCAAGAACAAAAATGTCTTTGTGTACTAAAAATGGAAGCGTATATACTATATATAATATAATTTTCATAAAGTAACTTGTAATGTAATTACTTAAGTAGTTTTTCTGCAAACTACTTATTTACTCTTACTTGAGTCATAATATTTCTCAGTACTTGTACCCAAGTGAATTATTTCTTCAGTAGCAGTACTTTTACTTATACATGTACCAGCCTGGACTGTTGAAACAAGGCAGGTTGGCATGCTGTTAGTGCCAAATTCTGACCCTACCATCTGTGTGCCTCAGCAGAAATTGAGATTCACCAGACCAGGCTATGTTTTTCCAGTCTTCAACTGTCCAGTTTTGGTGAGCCTGTGCATTGCACCATCAGCTTTCTTGGCTGACAAAAGTGAAATCAGATGCGGTCTTCTGTTGTTGAAGCCCATTTGCCTCAAGTTTCGATGTGTAACCAGCCCCTCTGGCACTAACAATCATGCCATGGTCGAAATCACTGAGATCACGTTTTTCCCCATTCTGATGGTTGATGTGAACATTAACTGAAGCTCCTGACCCGTATCTGCATGATTTTATGCATTGCACAGCTGCCACATGATTGGCTGATTAGATAATTGCATAAATAAGCAGGTGTACAGCTGTCCATAATAAAATACTCAGTGAGTTTGAAAACTTTTTTTTTTTAAATGAATGATACAATTCTGTATACTCTCATGTATTCAATGTGCAATTCAAGAAGCTATACTCTGTGTATGATTTTAATGTTGTAATTATGTTTTGAGAGCTGTCAGGTCTGCTGTTGGACATCAGATGACCACCCCACTGTTGTTCTGTTTTACCTTTGACTCAGAATGTAAATGCACAGTGGGCCTGTTGTGGAGCTAGTCATTGTTTAGAGCAGTGGATAAAACTGAAGGATGCTGGACTGCAAGGCACACACACACACACGCACACGCACACGCACACACATATATACACTACCGGTCAAATGTTTTGAAACACTTACTCATTCTTTATTATAATTTTTTTTTCTTCACATGTTAAAATAATAGTAAAGTCAGCACAACTATGGAATAACTTAAATGGAACTATGGGAATTATGTTGTGACTAAACAAAATCCAAAATAAATCAAAACTGTGTTTTATTTTAGCATCTTCAAAGTAGTCACCCTTTGCTTAGAATTTGCAGACATGTACTCTTGACATTTTCTCAACCAACTTCTTGAGGTATCACCCTGGGATGCTTTTTAAACAGTACTGAAGGAGTTCCCATCTATGTTGGGCACTTATTGGCTGCTTTTCTTTATTATTTGGTCCAAGTCATCAATTTCAAAAACTTTTTTTTTTTTTTAATTACATTTTAGATTTATAATGAAATAAATTAATATGGTGGCACAATTATATTTTTGTCTACAAAACTAATTTCAGACATTTAATCATACGCCTTCAGATCAAAAGATTTTTAAGATCATGAGAAACATTTCAGTCAAGTGTTTCAAAACTTTTGACTGGTAGTGTATATACACACAAATGCACACACTGGTTTGCACATGACCATACACATTACAAATACACACCTATTACACTGCTGATCTCATTCAGGTCAGCAGAAGGAGAAAGCCGGTCCAGTGCTAATGGAATTTAGAGCAGAAGCTCTCAACAAGATTAATTAGGTTTAGCAGAGCCATTGCCTTGTCTGTTAAACCACACAGCCCAGACACACACACACACACACACACACACACTGTCATTCACCCCACCCCAACATTCAGCGCTCCTGCCTCTCCGATTTATCTTCCACATACCTCTATCTGTCCCTTTTGTACATTTTACCTGTCAGATGCTGTCTTCAACACCTGCAAGTGTACTGCAGGGAGCTAATGGATGGGGTGTTGTGATTCAGAGTTTAGAGTGCAGAAGGATTACTGAGGCTTCGTTTTGTAGCTTTCTGACCTATTCATGTAGCTCATAGTGGGACTGAAATTATTGTGTATGTAAGCGATAGCCTGCTATAGCATTTTAGAATGAATTTAAAGTCGTATAAGGTCATATAATGAAAAATCTTTAGAAATAAGTGTTTGATGCCAGGCTCTATGAAAACATCTGTAGCTTTCAGAACTGATTTTCTTACTTAGTCCATTCTTAAATGTGCAAAAATGGTTTGTTCTGAAATTTCTAAAGGTCAGTGAGATAAATACATTAACATATGACTGAGACCGCCCACATTTACTCAACAACATCTATGGACTCTTTTCACACGTCCGCGTTCATGAAGTGGAAGTTGTCATACAAGTAGTTGGATAAACTTGAATGGATAAACATAGTTGGTGAATGGGGGACCACAGCAAATACAATTTTTGCTTACCTGTTTGCTCCAACCGCAGTCAGCAAATTTCCTTTGGCACAGCTTTGGTCCAAATAAACAGCTGAAATGTGGCCCAGCTCAGAAAGTGAATGATGGCCCAAACCTGGTACAGATGTTTTTTGCCAGAACTGAACCAAAACAGTGCCATAACTCCACCAGTAGAAAGCCAAATTAGTAAAGCTTGAGTGGCCCATACATGGGCCTTATGTGTAATTCTTGTTTGGCTGAGTTCTATTAAGGCCTTACTGCCCTTATGTGGCCCAAATTTGGCTGATAGACTAAATGCCCGTATTTTCCCCGAATTTAACCCTATGAACACCAAGCTTACTCAATACTTTAATTTACTGCACAATAAATCAAACATAAACCACAAAATTAAATTACAATCTATTTTATTTGAAGTAAAAATAGCATGTTAAACATTACAGAAGTGTGTTGATGTTGGTAGTAACGTTGGAAGTGGTTAGAATTGTCTAATGCATGATGTGAGTGTACTTACAATCATTTTTATTTTTCATATAAGATAATGTTAAACATATCACATGAAAAGTGTATTAAAGTTGGTAGTCATATTAGAAAAATCTCACCCATGGGCAGTATCTTTTTCACTCACAACCTGTTAGGAAGAAAATAGAGTTAGATAGAGTTAATAGAATTAGTCACAGATCAGACACTTTTTATAACACATCATCTACAACACCTAACACTTTTGGTCCTAAGTTAAAAACAAGAAAAAAAAAAAAAAGTTAACGTTTTCCATGGCTTGCCATAACCAAGCCACACATGGCTCTCAGCTACGTGTTGTCATCTGGGCCATATACCTCAATGCCAGTTGTGACCAAAGAGAAAATTCCCTCCAAGATTTGGCAAAACATATATAGTGAAAGTTTGGCCCACATGTGTTTAGCCATGCCAGATCTAGGCCAGGTGTGACAGCTAACTTCCACATTTGGCCCAAAGGTTCTTGCTATCTATAGCAAAAGAAAAAATCAACAATTACACGTTCACAGCTTTGCAAAAGAAGATGAAAATATACAGCGCTGGATAACAGCAGTAAGAAGAGAGAAATAGGCCAAATTTTCTGTCACTCTCTCAGCAGCTGTGTTAGAAGCCTCATCGCAGCTATGGTAACTGATTTTTTTAAACGTATTCCAGGGTAATATAATACAAAATACAATGTTATAAATTTACACTAAATATTGGAAATTTTGCTAAATTTACATTGTTAAAGAAGGCAGAAACGCGTCATAACAGGTCTGTGAAAAGGGTCCATTGGGTGTTTAGCAATTTGGCTTGCCCAATCACAGTGAAGTGAAAAGGAGGAAGGACAGATTCTACTATTTCTAAACACCAGAAAAAGATCCTATTATCTTTTTATTATTTTATTATACTTTTTATTATATATTATTCCAGTTAGTATAAAATTAACAATAACAGTATCCTTCCAAAGATTCCAGCATCAGGAAAGAGTGGCTTTTTTATTTTTTAAAAAAGATTCCTGATCATTACATTTTAATGCACTCAGTAATTGTTTCATCATTTAAAAGGTTTTACTCCTAAAGAAATTAATTGCAATGTCATTAACACTCACTTGAGATTAAGACTCCAGTCATATCAGTAACCTTTTAAAAGGTGTTTAATTTTACATGGAGAGGGTCCCCTCATGGGGGCGGCCATGTTAGGATCGCATGACCAGCTGAATACTTCTCACTTAATCTCAGGAACTGCCCTGTTATGGGACACTTTCACTCATTGATTAAAATAATCATGGCTGTGAATAGTGAATTTCTATAATGGCATCTGAAACTGAAAACGATTCTGTTTGAATGATGCTGCATCTGCACCGCTGTCGTCCAAGACGACAAACAAAACAGTTGTTGAGTGCACCTTTAACTTGAGCACATTGTGGATGGTTTGTGCCAGGGTCACAAATGAAATAAAGGAATTTACGAAGAGGCTGTTATTGAAGTATAGGGCAACATCAAGTATAGTGACCTAACAGCAAACCATCAACCTGTGAGTAAGTGTTGTAATTAATTTAACACGTGAAAATAATGTTTACATAAAAGTCTTAAAGGCAGTGTTTCAAAAATATTCTGTTTAATTCTAAGAGAGAGTGTAAAATGCTTAGGCCTATGTAAAAGTGAAGTATGACTGTATTTACAGCTCAAAACTTTAAAATTATTAGTGGGCATCAGGGAAAAAATATGATATTACCCCTTTAAGATTTTCATCAAGAGAAGGGCTCTTTTAATATTTTATTATACGTTTTAAACAAGTAATTATTCATTACTTGAGAAATTCAGACTCTTTTTTTTTACGTCTCTTTATACTTAATACACAGTGTAGAAGCATTATGTCTGTTTCTCTCCAGCTGGATGGGTATTTACCTTATTTTGCCACCTGTGATAGTTGTGCCCAGTGTTCCACATAGAGCAGACATGTGCACAGGGGCATGATGCATGTTTAGGACCACCAGATGCCTTGTGGTTGCTGTGATAGATAACCTATTTACACACACATGTGGCAATTTTACCATAGATCTGGGCTACTATTGCAAATTGTGATTTTATTCCAATGAGGGTTAACTCAGAAAACATATTAACCTAATTGCTCATTATTTAAGATTTAAGGAGCCATAGTCCGGTGGTATGACTCTTATTAAGCATGCAAGGGTACCAGGGTTCAAACTCCTAGGCCGTTGTAGAGACAAAAGGGCTGTATTCAAGCCCATCATATTGCTTGTTTTTGTTCAGCTGGACGGCTGTTTACATTGATCTGCTATTTTCCATCTAATAAGTAGCACACATCCATATACACATGCGTAATATATTACACGTGCATACACAGGTCGAGCTTCATTCTGCTGACATTTTCTCTGTGGGGCTTTTAGCAGGCTGTGTAAAATATTCATGTGAATTTGCAAGCTCAATAGAGCCGTTTGTTCTACATCATGACTGACATCTACACCTGAGGCAGACAAGGACTGGTTGCCCATGGTCTGGAGTGAACAGGGACACACTGAAGGTACCATCAGGAGATACAACAGAGATTTTAGTTTTTTAGTGACAGGAATGAAATAGAAAGACAGCTTCTTTGCGCAAGAGAGAGTTATTTGGTATAAAATAACGCTCTTTAAATGTAGCTATACCTGAAGGTATTTTCCCCAAGCTATTCCAGTGGTGAAATTTCATGTTATGTTATCTCTCCAAGTGATGTACATCCAAGTGATGTATTTCTCGCTCGAGTGCTGAGAGTTGTTGTAGAGTGTTGGACTAGATCGATTTCTTTTTTCTTGTTGTAACATGAACCTGTTTGAACTGTGTGCTACAAGTTTACCCATGCATGGATGAAGGTAAACATGGCTTAGTAAAACAATCTTTCTCCCTCAAGGTATTTCTCTCTTTATTTCAGTGAAGGAGAAAGCATCTATCATAATCTCTCCAGTCTCAAAGTGAGCACAGACTTTTTCATCTTTTCGAAGTCGTATTTGTCTGTATCTGCCTTGTTCTGTGGCTAGAATAGAGGTCACTGAGCCTGTATTTGGTAAGGATCCTTCTCTGCTTTGTATTTCTGACGATGAAGAGATATTCTGCCAGATCTCTCTCTTTCTCTCTCTCTCTCTCTCTCTCTCTCTCTCTGTCCCTGTCTTTCTGATTACTCTGTTGGCTTCTTAGTCTCTTATTATTTTCCTATTTCATCCTCTCTTTCTCTGTCTCTACCTTTCCCAGGCTTTCCAAAATTGGCCAAGTTGTTATTTGCATGTTTTGGGTGCAGAAGAGGAGGGGCTTGCTTAAGCCTAGTGCACACTGCACGATTCAAACTCGTCTCCTTTGATGATTTGAGTTGTCAACTGGTCTGCATTGAGAAGTCTCAGATTGTGCGCACTCCTGCGACACGTCCCGACTAGTCGCAGATGCTACGACAGATAGACAAGATAGATGTCTTGTCGTCAGGTGTGCACTGTCCCGACGAGCGAGAAACGACAATGAGCAACAGCCAATGAAATATAGAGAGAGCGCAAGAGGAGAGCAAGGTATTGGGAAGCAACAAAAATAATTAGAAAATAAAATAAAACATCACCGACGTCTCCCTATCCACTTGTTTTTTTTTTTTTATTTTCAGCTGTTTTTTGTATTTTTTTCCATTCTGTGCAAATCAGCACAATCGGGCCGTTCTTTCATGTTTGTTGACATGTTATCACGAATAAACTGTGCGTGAATGAATTTCGTTATTGTAATTTTAAGATGCGTTTTGGGCGATCCGTTTGAAACGGGATGACGTTGAAGACTGCTATAAAAGGGTCCAAACTGTTCTGAGATTCTTCCACTTCAAACACATTCAGGTATGAGAAGCACACTCATTAGAAGCTCAGTTAAAGGTACTGCACTAAAATAACTTAACGTTGAAATCTGAACACAACCCTGCTGAAAAGACCAGCATTGCTGGTCACCAGCTTATGTTGTATTTTGGATGCTGGTGTGCTGGTGTCCCCACCAGGCCTTTAAACTAGCTTAGCCAGCTTCATCAGCATGGCTATGCTGGTCAACCAGCTAGATAGCACCAAAGCAGGACTAACCAGCATAAACTAGCCTACACCAGCATGGGAATTGCATGCTGGTTAAGCTGGTCCCTTCAGCAGGGAAGTGGTCAAAAGAGAAGGACCAGTGTAACGGTGATGTGTCTGGCTTGTACACTTGTGATCGGATCACCCAAAACGCATCTTAATACCAGATGTACACAGGGCATCAGTTGGGGATGAATGGTTGAGTAGTTGATACACCCAGTCTGCGATCAGTCATGTAGTCATCTGTGAGTTGCAGGGCACTGACTGCAAGTGGTGCAGTTGGCTTTAATGGGGAGCGATAACTCTCCAGCACTGAAAGACTACAAGGCAGGCTGAAACATTGATTGGTTCTCAGGCTGTTGCCATGGAGGCAGGTCACTCTCATCATTGCAGCCAAATGGTGTATAATTGGTGTATAACATCCCAGAATCCCACTTTTGTTATGACAACAGACAGGAAGTGGGGTATTGTTATGTCAGTTATATAAAGGCTTTATTTTCTAAAACCGTTCTCGCCCCAAAACAAATTAATCTGCACTCAAGAATGTGTCATCATACAAGAGCTCTCTTGGACATCGTATGTCTACTCATTGCCAGTTTAAGGCTGCCCTTAGGCATCTGTCACAGAGCTGAGAAGATAAATCATTCTGAACTATATGTCATGATGTCTGAACATTTCTGAATTGTTCTACATGCTCTAAATATACAGTACATAGCACTGGTGTTGCTGGCAATGACAATTACAGTTTACGTTAAAATACAGTTCTGCTTGTCTGCAGATTACAGTTTGTGATTCACAGATTAAAATAATATGTCTGTATTCATTAATCAAACTCGCTTTTTCTGTTAGATGCACAGTAAACGCCAAAACGCATTTCAAATATTTAAATATTTTATTTGGAATTAGACTAACAAACACTGTAGAGATTGGATCAAAGCTGGATATGTTTAGGTGCCTAATGGACAGCGTTATGTTATTCCCCGGCTTTCATCAGCTTTTAAAGTTAGATAATGTCATTTCAGGTCTTCATCAAAGCATCACGAGAGATAAAGTGTACCACTCAGAGTAGTGGAGAGGATGTTCACAATTTTTCTAGTACCAGTATTCCCTTCATGCAAAAATAGGCACTTCTCCCATGATTCCAGAAGAGTTTTGTGCATTTTGGTATAGCAATGTGTAAATTCCTTCCTGCTGTTAGTTATCCGGGGGAAAGAGGCTATCTCATGGAATGGGAACCATTGCATTTTCGGGTCAAAGGAGGGAGCGGGGGGGGGGGGGGGGGTCATATGGCAAAACGATCAAGAGGAGCCCCCCACCCCGGTCTGACAAAGAGACAATTTACCAACCCTAAGAATCAAAAAGCCCCTCCAAAGAACGCATCATAGTACTGGCAGTGAACTATTGTATCAAAAGACTGTTTAATTATATGTGGCAGTTATTTCCTTTATTGTGAAACAGCCCATTGGTGGTTTTATGGAGGCTTGTTGTATATATTTTTCTCTAGCAAACAAAATCTCTTACTGACAAACAGCGGAAGTCATTTGTAGTCAGATATTTTATTTATCATGTAGGAGAAATTCTATGAAGAATCTAATACAGTGTTTTGTAAAACATTTTATGTTCTGTCCCTCGGGCTCCTACATTAACAAAGTACTTAGCTCACCATGTTACTTTGAAGTACACACTCGCAAATATTGACTTTTCAAAAATGCAAATATGCTCAGTGTGATGCACTTAAAAGTAATTAGATAACTGCTGTCAACCAAAGCAGGGTATATAATCCACTGGCTTAAGTTTTAAATAAGAATTATAAGCCTTATGTTCTTTATTTATCTATGCTTACTTGGCTCTTTTATGTCAAGGTGTTGATGTTATAGGTTATTTATACCATGTCAGCTGGTTATTACAGCAATAAATGAATAATTCAAATTGTTTCTCAGTATATTTTTGTCATGTTTTCAAGTAAATTCTGTGTAATGGAAATAAGAAAACACTATCTGCCAATGAGAATAATACACTTTTTTCCCCCTTATAATTTTAATTAAGTTTAGTTTTCTCACCCAATTGGCAAATCATTTTTCTTGTTTTTAACATAAACCTTGCTCAACTTTGTTAGATTTCTCTGAAAATAAGACTTAATTTCTTTTGTAATATTTCTTCAAGTAAATGTATCTTATTTTAAGTATATTTAGCTCTTTTTATAGTAAAATAGTATGCAAAAAATATTTTTGCAGTTTTTAAAAAGTTAAAAGAGCTTATATTTTTAAATAAAGTGAAAACATTCATTTCTGTGATAGGAGACATGATTTGATTTAATGGAGTTGGACAGCAGACAGCAGCAAGATTGGCATTATGCTGTCTGATATTGTCAAAATGAATGCTTAAATGTGATCTATAGTACTGTGAAAAATTTTAGGCACTTGTGAAAAATGTTGCATAGTGAGGATGTCTTCAAAAATAAAGCCCTAAAAAGTTTTCATTTATCAATTAACATCATACAAAGTCCAGTAAACAAAAAAAAAAAGCTACATCAATATTTGGTGTGACCACCTTTGCCTTCAAAACAGCACCAATTATCATAGGTTCACCTGGACACAGTTCTTTTTGGTTGTTGGCAGATAGGATGTATCAAGCTTCTTGGAGAATTCACCACAGTTCTTCTATCTATTTAGGCTGTCTCAACTGCTGCTGTCTCTTCATGTAATCCCAGACTGACTCGATGTTCAGTGGGGGGCTCTGTGGGGGCCATGCTATCTGTTGCAGGGCTCCCTGTTCTTCTATTCTATTCTATTTGCAAAAGGAATGTTTGGGAGTTTAAAATGTATATTTCCTATTGACACACTAAAGATGAAGATATATATAACCATCTTAAATCAAATGTTTTTGTGAAGCATCTTATGTGCCTAAGACTTTTGCAAAGTATTGTATATACCATGTTTATTTTGACAGGTAGACTCAAACTGGTAGACTGTCATGAGTTAATATCTGCACACTCTTCTTCTGATCTCTTTGAACAGGTAAATTGCTGTGGATAGGAACATCTCTGCATCCTCTGTCTTCCACATGACCCCACTCTCCTGCTGCTCTCAGCTCCTGTGAAAACCATAACATTCTCCAACATACACCGTCAGCATGACATCCACTCCACAGATTCTGGCCTTTAAGCTCTCCCCACCCTCTCAGGATGAGAGTTCAGAGCGTCTGTTCAACTGTGATGAGAACATTGAACGGCGTTACGAGGTGGTTCCGTCTGTCGTCTGCTCCATGTGCTGCCTCTTTGGCATCATCTACTGCTTCTTTGGTAGGTTGCAACACAGGCTGGATGTCAAAAGGTTCATGAATGCACTGATTATATTAAGATGATGATTACAGATGGCAGATCACTGGTTTGGAGAAACAAAGATTTGCATAAGAAGTATTACTAATGGGGGCCTGGGTATCTCAGCGAGTATTGACGCTGACTACCACCCTGGAGTCATGAATTCGAATCCAGGGCGTGCTGAGTGACTCCAGCCAGGTCTCCTAAGCAACCAAATTGGCCCGGTTGCTTGGGAGGGTAGAGTCACATGGGGTAACCTCCTTGTGGTCGCGATTAGGGGTTCTCGCTCTCAATGGGGCGCGTGGTAAGTTGTGGGTGGATCGCGTAGATTAGCATGAGCTTCCACATGCTGGGAGTCTCCGCAGTGTCATGCACAATGAGCCACATGATAAGATGTGCAGATTGACTGTCTCAGAAGCGGAGGCAACTGAGACTTGACCTCCGCCACCCGGATTGAGGTGAGTAACCGCGCCACCACGAGGACCTACTGATTTGTGGGAATTGGGCATTCCAAATTGGGAGAAAAAGGGGATTAAAAAAAGAAAAAAAAAAGAAATATTACTCACTCCAAACCAGGTCAGATTCTGGCATGACATAAATGCATGGGTATGTTTTTGCCTCATTATGACAAACATAATTTTAGTTGTGGTTATTTAGTCAAATTTAATTCACATAATAACATCTACACTGGTGGCCAAAAGTTTGGAATAATGTACAGATTTTGCTCTTATGGAAAGAAATTGGTACTTTTATTCACCAAAGTGGCATTCAACTGATCACAATGTATAGTCAGGACATTAATAACGTAAAAAATTACTATTACAATTTGAAAACATTTTCAGAACTTCTTAAACAACTTCAAAGAGTTCTCATCAAATAATCCTCCACGTGCAGCAATGACAGTTTTGCAGATCCTTGGCATTCTAGCTGTCAGTTTGTCCAGATACTCAGGTGACATTTCACCCCATGCTTCCTGTAGCACTTGCCATAGATGTGGCTGTCTTGTCGGGCACTTCTCACGCACCTTACAGTCTAGCTGATCCCACAGAAGCTCAATGGGGTTAAGATCCATAACACTCTTTTCCAATTATCTGTTGTCCAATGTCTGTGTTTCTTTGCCCACGCTAACCTTTTCTTTTTGTTTTTCTGTTTCAAAAGTGGAATTTTCTTTTCAATTCTTCCCATAAGGCCTGCACCCCTGAGTCTTCTCTTTACTGTTGTACATGAAACTGGTGTTGAGCAGTAGAATTCAATGATGCTGTCAGCTGAGGACATGTGAGGCATCTAATTCTCAAACTAGAGACTCTGATGTACTTATCCTCTTGTTTAGTTGTATCTGGGCCTTCCACATCTCTTTCTGTCCTTGTTAGAGCCAGTTGTCCTTTGTCTTTGAAGACTATAGTGTACACCTTTGTATGAAATCTTCAGTTTTTTGGCAGTTTCAAGCATTGTGTAGCCTTCATTTCTTAAAACAATGATTAACTGACGAGTTTCTAGAGAAAGCTGTTTCTTTTTTGTCATTTTTTACCTAATATTGACCTTAAGACATGCCAGTCTATTGCATACTGTGGCAACCCAATAACAAACACAAAGACAATGTTAAGCTTTATTTAATGAACCAAATAGCTTTCAGCTGTGTTTGATATAATGGCAAGTGATTTTCTAGTACCAAATTAGCAATTTAGCATAATTACTCAAGGATATGGTGTTGGAGTGATGGCTGCTGGAAATAGGGCCTGTCTAGTTTTGATCAAAAATGATTTTTTTCATATAGTGATGGTGCTGTTTTTTACATCAGTAATGTCCTGACTATACTTTGCGATCAGTTGAATGCCACTTTGGTGAATTAAAGTACCAATTTCCTTCTGAAACAGTAAAATCTGTACATTAATCCAAAGTTTTGGCTGCAAGTATAACTGTGACAACCAGACAAGGGTGACAAATCCCTGTTCCTCTCTATTAGATAAGCTTTATCAGTTTCACTTGACTGTGAAATGTGCTTTCGCTGCCCATTACTTGCTCGGGGAGTAAGAGTGAAAGTGAGGATTCAGGCCATTTCCTTTATTTTCTTTCTGTGGCATTCAGGCTCCAATATGAATAAACTGTTAAAAACAAGTTATTTATTCTTGCCCCCCTTCTGCTTCTCTCCAAACACCAATTTGGACCATTACTGACAATTCTAAATTGCATCAGTTAAAAGCCAAACATCTCTGTGAAAAGAGATGTGCAATGCATTATGAAAGGCTCCTGTCGATTTAAAAGCTACCTTTTTGTAACTGAATGGACAGAATGGGCATTAATGACAAAGAGCACCAAACACCTTTAGTAACTGTGCCTCTCAATGCAGCTTTGGTGACTCTACTTACATGTCTCCAAACACAATATTTATCTCTTGGGTTTCAAATAGAGCTATTTGAGTATTGATTGACTGTATCTTTAAAGTGTTTTGATGCTGTAATATGCAGAGACAACATTAAAACCTCCTGAGACCCAAGCATGACTGCTTTTTTGATTTGTAACTAGTAGCCTCTAAGAAATATATATATTTTTTTTAGACCAAAGAGTTTTCATAAAAATGTATGTCCACATATGTGGAAAGTGGAACTAAGTTGTGAAATTGTAAATAATATCAATCTATAGAAAGTATTTTTTAATACAGTTGTTTATTATGTTTCCAGGAGTGTTGGTTATTCATGTTTTTTCAGAAATTAGCATAAATAATTCTGATTCAAAGTAATCGGCAGCATCATTCAATCACTGCCAACCATGGTAAAATAAAATTTTGCATGAAAAATTCTGAATCTATTTACTGATTACCATTGTCCCGTGTCTGCCAAACATTATCTGTAGTCTGAAACTCAACTTTTGACCAGATGTTAGGAGTGAATGCACTTGGTTGCATAGGAAAGCTATAGGATGATAGCTTGCTCTCTTGCTCCCTAATTAGGGAATGACTTAAACTCCAGTATGCGGTCTATCTGCACTGGTCAAAAGAACAGTTTGAAATGCACCTAATTTTCATCCTAACTCCATACAGCCTCTGAAAACAACATTTTCCAGATTTTGGATGCGTCCATTGATTCTCAGTGTGATAATGCACAGTGAATATAGGATATTTTCAGGAAAATTAGCCTATAGTCCTTGTATGTGGTCATTGTGTTTAACAGTGTGCCGTTTTGCAAAAAAAATCTATGAAATTTTTTAAATGGCATATCCGATGAAACTAGAGACTCTTCTTTTAAAAGTATACATCAGTGGTTCCCAGCTCTGTTCCTGGAGGCCCCCCAACACTACACATTTTGGATATCTCCCTAATCAGACATGCCTGATTCAACTCATCAGCTCATTAGTGGAGACTCCAAGACCTGAATTGGGTGTGTCAGAAAAGCGAGACCTTTTGGGGGGCCTCCAGGAACAGGGTTGGGAACCACTCGTATACATGCGTGACAAGAAGGAGGGCAGGGCCGGGCCGTGAGTCCGCTCGGCCGCCCCCCAATCGGGCTAATTAACCGAGGAGAGGGATAAGGCGGCATTTCGCCGGATGCGGCATTTCGGGAGAGAGAGAGCCACACGCAGCTGCCGTGTGTGTGTTTGTGTTTAGTGTCTTTTTGTTTCATTAAATATTACTTTGAATGTTCAGCCAGTTCCCGCTTCCTCCTTGCCCATTTGAACCTTGTTACAACATGTTTTAATCTAAAAACGTAATGAGGTTTCTTACCAGATGTTGTTTTGTTGCCGTTTCTCCCAAAGACAAGCTCAGATGAGATCCGCACCATGTTGTTTTGTCACATGACTCGGTGCGTTGAACGTTTAACCCTTTAATGACAGCCTAGAATCTCCTGAACTGAGATCAGTTGGTTTAAATGAAATGAAATTATGCATAGCCTATAGCAAAGCCAAAACGTAATGTCCATGCATGTGGATGTGGGTTCTCAGGAGGATAAGTAAATAATTTGTTGGTTGATTTTACCTGCAAGTGTAACACTGTGTCTTTATGGTTTTATCAAAACATTCCTTAGTTTTTTGAGCAGCTCATTCAGCCTGTCAGAGCAACATTGGCTCAACCAATGGCATGACTTTGGGGTGGGACTATCTGTTTGTACAACCAGTGATAAACGGGGACTTTTCTGGACTCTGTTTCAAAACAATGACTCTTTTTGGAATTCCATTTGGTGACACTAGTAGTGCAGAAATTATACATTGAAGTTTTCTAGTACTTGTACAATCTTTTTTGTGGGTATATACTGTACACCAGTGGTTCCCAAACTTTTTACAGTGGCGTACCCCTCCATAGATTCAACATACTTTTGCGTACCCCCTCTCTAACGCATAGATAACATTCACACAATGTAATTTGAAAATATGTATATTTGACACAGTTATCTTATATTACACCCTTATATTAAACATGTTATATTTGTACATGTTTTGTACATGTTATATTAATCATATACATATTGATTAAATGGCTTACCGATTTAGATAGGTATGCTAGATATGATATAACTGCATGACTTGAAAACTCCCCCCACATTGCGTCACGTTATGCAAGAATAGCCTTCGGTTCTGTGCCTGGAATTGTGCATCATTTCAGGTACGGCATTGCCGGCTGACTTCGAGCATTGCGGGTATCTGTGCAATTGCGCGGTCAGCTCAAGGTGCTTTTTATGTCACATTTGACATTGTTAGCAAGGTTGAGCTCATTTGCTGAAAAGACATCATGCAACAATGGAAAAACAGGTCTCTAGCATGCAAGCAAATGTGAGTAAAAATTACTGCGTGTGAATGTGGAAAATTATTTGGCCACACCGGATGTCTGACACCTGTCATCAAACCTTATGAACTTATACCATCAGAATCAAAACTCCCTATGCATCTAACCTTAAAAACAAATTACATTTTAAACTGCGAAAAAACAAACAAACAGACAAACTAAAATCATGGATGACTCACATGTGCAAGTCTGGCAAAACAGTGAAGTATCAATTTTACTTGCTATCACAAAGCTATGTCACCTATAAGTATTCTTGGCTAGCGAAAAAAGATACTTGTGTGATGCATGATGCATGAGTAGGTGCATTTTTATTAACCGTAAAAGATAGGGTTATTTCATTGCATATTTATCTGACCATTATGACACACCCATTTTGGTGTTTCTACACTAGGGGGCACACAAAATTATTTTTGCCAGTGAGAAATGAACTGGGTTTGAATGTTATTTTAGACTGTGATGAACTTAAAAGAACGGTAAATCTCAGAATTTTATTTGCGTACCCCCATTGTCACCTCACGTACCCCAGTTTTGGAAATACTGCTGTATACTATTCTTCTTATTTCTTAATGTTAAAATAATGCCAATTATTCTTTGTCTCTATAACCTTTCTATTTTCCACCACCTCCTCCCCTATCCTGCCCTTTCTACCCCTCTTCTTTCTGTCATAGGGTACCGCTGCTTCAAGGCCGTAATGTTCCTCACAGGTCTAATGTTTGGCTCCATCATCATTTTCATGCTCTGCTATAAGGAGAGGGTCATGGATACTCAGCTAAGTGTGGAGGCCAGTGTGGGCATCGGCCTGGGCATTGGCACTCTGTGTGGCTTGGTTACTATGCTGGTCCGCAGTGTGGGGCTTTTCATGGTTGGACTTCTCCTGGGTTTACTGATGGCCCTTGCCTCTCTGGTGGTTCTGGAAGAGTTTTACCACCCGAGGACAGTGTGGCTTCCTCTGGGTGTGCTGCTGGGATCAGGCATGCTGTTTGCTGTGCTCACGTTGCAATGGCAGCGCTGTTTTACAACCCTCTCCACTGCCGTCTTTGGATCAGCCGTGGTTACGGTGACTGTGGATTATTTTGTTGAGCTGTTCGCTTTGACACGATACATCTACGAGAGGGTGAAGGTGGATCCACCTCGCCCCGTGTGCTGGTTCACGTGGGTGGTCATGGGAGTTTGGCCCGTGCTGGCGCTGCTTGGTGTTCTGATTCAGTGGAAGGTCACGGGTGAAGGATATTCACACACAGAAGGTAAGTTTCAAAAGCCTCCATTACTCCACATTTTGAATGTTTCCCTTATCTTGCACAGCCATTTCAGGTCATGTAGTCTCTTCTAATGGACTTACTAGTAAAATCAAGTTTGTCAGAAAAGGGAGACATACAAAATGTTTAGGAATGGGCTCCTCCAAGACCAGGATTGAGAAACACTGATTTATGGTGTCTAGGACAATTGAAAATAAGCTTGGTGTAACAGAAAAATTACATCATTAGCAAGACTCCAAAATGGGATGGCCTTTATGGACCTTATGAAATAAGTTTTCCCCCTGGGTATCCAGTGCATTTTGGGGTAATGAGCAGGGTTTTATGGCTCTGTTCTATTTATGGGTGTCCCCGTTAATTACTTGCTGTGGTGGTGATCCTATGGAGACCAGACTGTCTCAGCTGTGCCCTGCATACATACTCATTCTGAGACTTTTTTGGGAAGGCTTTACCTCTGTGAATGGGGATTTTCAAATTGCTTCATCGCTGTCTTTTAGAAAGCAACCAACATGCAGGGCAAGGGAGTATGCATGAATAGTTCCATGGGTTTGATGTCGTCTAGGTCCCTTTAAGACAAATTAGTCACGTTAGTCTTTCTAGCAAGTCAGTCCTCTGGTGGCCATCTTTTGAACAATCTCGGGAGGCTATTTACAGTCATGAAAGTGCAGCACCTATCTACTTGAATGGGGAAAGACTGAAATCTCCGAAACGGTTGACCAAGATTACGATCAAAGACATATTTCAAATCAGCAGTAAAATCTGACAACACTGGAATCATAAAATGTGCAATTTTCCCAGCTTGTATAGCTAATGTGCATGCATGTTTTCAAGTTGATTGACAGGCGATGTCAAAGGTGATTGGCTTTTTTACCTGTAATGTGGTACTTCCTTTCTACATCCGTTGACCATTGGGCATTCCAATTTCTCCCATTCATTTTAATAGAAGTGGCCTGTCTCTGCTAAATAGTCTCTCAAGTTAGTTCAATCTGCAGCCATATTGGTAACGTCTCAGAGCAGCTATTGCCAGTCATACAAGTAGCATATATTGTCTTGAATGGGGAAAGACCAAAATCTCCAAAACTGTTAGTCAAGATAATGTTATAGTAACATATTTCATATCAGTAATAAAATTTGACAACAATGTATCATAAATTGGGCTTCTGTGATTTTTTTACTGGCTGGTCTAGCTCATGCGCTTGCTCGTTCAAGAAAAAACAAAGAGGTGATTAGCTCTTTTAACTGTACAGCAGCTTCCATACTTACAGCTGCCTTATTGAACGTTATGATTATTTTTATAAAAAGGGCATTGACTCTTTTTAAAGGTTCTTTTAACTGCAAGGCAGCAGCCAATTTTAGGGTCTGTTCCAAAACCTAGTGAGCTTCGTATTTTTACCATACTGTGTGTGTGCTATACATATTTACGTTCATTAGAGTATTGTGTTGTTCTTCTTGTTTCACCAGTATTGAAATCATTTGTGAGTTGAATCTCCCGTTCGCTGCACGTGAGGAACACTTTTTGAATGACGTGTGGAGTTGCTGCTTGTGAAGATGCTCCATTTAATTTAGGATGCTGCCAGAGGCAGAAAGCAGCGAGGCAGCTCACTAGGTTTTGGAACAGACCCTTAGTGTGACAGATTCTCCGATTTATATACAGTAAATACGAGTGGTTTCTCTCCTAATCTAATAAAGTCTATGGTAGAAGCCACTGTCTTTGACTGATAAGTAAAACCACACTAAATTGTGGGTTGTTAAAAATGGATGGCACTTAAGAAGGCCTTGAACAGTTCTCTTTAAAAGCACACATCCATACTCTTCTTTATCAAATGTAAGACTGAACAAAATGGAACACAGAGATTCAGAATTAAAGTGTGTACTGGGAGAACAGGCAGCCACAACTGGGAGTGGTTACCATGGCTACAAGTTGGGCCCTTGTTTGGCGGAATGGGGGAGGGGGCTGTTATGAGGAAGGGATAGAAAAATAGAAGCGAGGGTGGGAGGAGTGTTTGCGAGGGGGAGAGAGAGAGAGATCATTACATGAATTCCCTGACAGATGGGCCACGAAGCTGTTGAGGCACAACAGAGGGACTGAATGGGCAAAAATACTCTGTCTGTTTTTAATAATGACAGAGAACAGAATGTTGATTTAGCCTTGTGTCAAAATACTCAATGATTTGTTTAGCAGCTTGGCTTTGGACTATCGTGTGAGCAATCCAGCCAATACTCACAGCATAAAGTAGTGTCTTTACATTATAAGGAAAATAGGAGCAGAGAGAAGAAAGGTTACATAAAGCCTCTGTCTTGCAGTCAAGATACTTTGGGGCCATGAATAGAGAGAACATTTCTCCCATTTTCACTCTCATTCCTGTCGGCCTTTCTAACTATTTGGTCTTGTTTCTGGTAGTGAATTCCTTTGCTAAAAGTGCTCTCTCCTCTCCTTCCTTTTTTTGTTCATAAAGTCTTCATCAGTCACCAGCAGAGACGAGTGCAGTTAATGCGAATTCGTCAGAAGGTAGAAAGAAAAGAATGTAGAAAGAAGAAGAAAAAGCCACAGAAACAGCCACCACAGCAACAGAAGTACCATCACCCCCCTCAGTCCAACCCTCGTCCACCCAACCCTCCACCCAAACTCCAGCATCCAGAGCCCATCCACCGTCGGAAACCCAACACCACTCGCCGCTTTGATGGAGACATAATTTCTCCAGTAAGTATCATCTGTTCATATGTCCATCCCACTACATCAGTCTCCATCTGTGGATTTCAATCTCAGCTATTTCAGCTAATGTCTATTCTGCCACAAATCCATCTGACAATTTACATAGTTTTTTTCTTTAGTGCCACATTTAAAATTAAAAAATAAAAATGTTTAAAAACTACGATTTTGAGAATAAAGTCATAATATTTTGAGAAAAATTCGTAAGGAAAGTAACATCAAAGTGATGTGGTGGACAACAGCAAAGTGGAGACTCTCAAGTCTTTGGATACAGTAAACAATACTAACCAGGGAGATAACATTGGCTATGCAACTTTGTTGTCAAGTTGGCCGAGCTGAATTTGTGGGAAGTTTTTGCGAGCTCTGTGTTCATGAATGAGGTATGCATTAGTTCAGAAATGTTCAACCTGTGGGCGCCTGGCAAGGGAGGCATGAGATATAGGCTTGCACTCAAGTGAACTGCTGTGAATTATGTAGGTCCATTTAAAGACATTGTACAGCATGTGGTAACATCCCCTAAATTGTAGTATTGTTTTAAGAGCAAAAACCAAGCATCACCCACGCCGAGCGGGACTGCATGAATGTCTGTCTGGTTCTTTCTCCTGAATAAATTCATTTTCCTACTAAATCAGTGTCTGGGTACTAATATTAACTCTGTGCTGATGCGCCAAAAGACCAAGGATTTATCCTAAAGGACATGTCCTAAAGTATGATTTAACTAAATCTTCCACATCCATTTCTTGCATTGATGAAGCTGCTGGCTTCTCAAAATGCTATGACTTTATTCTTGTAATTTGACTTTGTTCTCAAAATATTATGACTTTGATCTCATTATTCTATGAATTTATTAGACTTTATAGGCTTTATATTACTTTATTCTCGTAAAAGGCATGTAATGAGATTAATCTCAAAACATTTGGACTTCATTATCATAATACTAGTGGCACTTTTTGTCTTTTCAAAAATCTATACAAAACTTAAAACAGTCTAATCTCAGATTGTGTTACATGTTCACTCTCCTATCTCTTTTAGAGTTACATCCAGAACTTTCGTGACAGGCGTGCAGACAGGAGGGGCTACTCTCACAACAGGTTGATTGGTGGCTCACACATTGTAGATTTAGACTATGACTATGGCTCCCAAGTGCCACTAACAGCCCAAACAGGCCCTGCAGTGAGAGGTTGACCCAGTTCCCCTAGAGATGCACAGCAGCAACCAATCTGAGAACCAAGAACGTACTGGCCGGATCAAATCAAATGGCTCAAGGGACTCTTATACCCAAACCGATTTGCCATGTTCCCATGCATTTTTTGCTAAGTAAGTGTGATGCTGTTGAGGTTGCATCAAATGAATTGTTTACCTACAACACAGAGTGTTATCATTTGCACACCACTGCCTAGTTGTGCTCTATTCTCCTGCATATTACTCTATTTTGTAATGCTGAAGATGGGTGTAGTATGTGTATCTGCCCTTCTGAGGCTCTTCTACCCATAATTAGGCGGCTGTCTCACTTTGTTCAGGAAGAATGGTCTCATAATCACAGCAGCCGTTTTAAAGAAGGTACATTATGTTCAATCCGAACATGGGACCAAATACGGCTTTGACTTTTAAGTGACTAAGTTGCCATATAGCATGCATGGGTTCTGCAGGATAGACCATTCATATATCTGGTTTACAGAGTCAAAATTTTATGACCTGTTAGACATGTTTCAGATAATACGATGTTTACAGCACAGGCAGGGAAGTATGTACCATTTTATAACAGTTTCAAATGGCTTTATCTGCTCTGTGTCAGGACCTACGCAATTTCTGTCAAACCATGTAAGGTGAAAACAAGCTCTATTCAGCATGAGCCTATTGCTGAAACCACAAATAACAAAATGTCCTGTGTGTTTATCTTTGTCAGCCAGTGCATGTTGGAAAAAGTGCCACCATTACTTATTTGTGAAGTAGCGATGCATTGTTTTCATTTTTATAAACCTGTTGTTAGATGTCCTATTTATGTCTGTTGTAGGCTTAGTTAAAAGTACATAGCGACTGTTTGCGTGGCTCCCAGTTAAATCTCAGGGGCTGTGGTAGCAAGGGGAGGCCTAACGATGTAACTGTGAACACTTAAGGGTTTTGTATGGATGATTAAAAAGTGTCCTTGTCTACTGTGAGAGAGTTTTGAAAGTAACTAAGGGACTAAAGAAAGATGCCTAGGAAGGCAGAGTGATTTCACACCCAGTTTCTCCTCTGTGTTTATCAGGGCTGTAAGAGCAATGAAGTCACAGTCTAATCTCTTCCTCTCTTTGGAGTAGTGAAAGGGCTCAAAGGCTTAAATTCCTCTCTGTTTACCATGTTTTAAAGGGACAGCTTGGATCTCTAGTAAAATTTTGTACATTTTCCGAATGTATATATGCTTACATGCAATTCTGTATCATTGCTAGTGCTTTGATTAATATTTTTTAATGTTTTTTTTTTTCTAATCAGTGGTTACATCTGTGTGAAGAACTGTCCTTTTGACAAATGTGTCATTGATAGTCATTTGTAATTATAATTTATTTCTAATTTATTAGATAAGGACTTCAAGTGGAACTCTGTATGTAATTAAATTGATGTTGACCGTTATTATTATTATTGAGCATGAATTTGTACAAACTTTATGACCATAAATGTTGTGCTCCTGAAGTCAAATATGCTTTTATGTATTGTGTCCATTTCCCTCTTAATACACTGCTGTTTAAAACGGACGAATTTGGTCTTTTTGAAGGCGGAAGATGCCTTTGAGGCACGGGGTGAAACATTTTAAATTGTGTTCACTAGTTACTGGTGGACATGCCCAGCAATGAAGGCAAAACATGCTCAAGTACCTCTGTGATACACTGCATAATTTTCCATTTTAAAAATAAATGTGCAAATCCCTGCAGGGGCAGAATTCATTTACTCTGAGGAAAATAAAAAGTAAATCACATTAAAATGGATTGCTGTTTCATCTTATTTTATTTGTTTAGTTGCATATTGATGGAAAAAGCTATGAAAATGGTTTCAGCTTTGTGATTTCATTTAAATTATCTAAGATCTCTCACAATGCACTCTTGCAAGCTGTAAAATACTTGCTTTTCTGCAATGCCCTCATTCGTCTTCTAGAAACATAAAGAAGTCTGTTTTATATCTTTCGAGTCATCTCAGATAGTGGGGCTCAGCTAGTAACGCTTCTCTTTCATTTATGAGTGCTTGCCCAGCATGCATGTTTTGTGGTGGTCCGGACTCTCTTGATTAGAAGACGCTATCTGTTGATAGTTTTAGCATGATTATATGCTCCCAATTATAGCCTGTTTTATACTCTCTGATATTAATATGTCTGAGATCTCTGAGTGACTTGTTTCCTGTTATCATTTAGAGGGAGAACCCCACTTTCAATCCAATGACAATTAATACTGACAACCAGAGATGATTTTTCTCTAGTGAGAAGAATTACACCAATGAAGTTGATTAGATTAAACTTGAATTCGATTCATTTCTATAAATTGCAGTAGTGTGACAATTTTGCATTCGGAAATGTTACGCGTGAAATTCACAATTGCGTGGATTCCCATTGAGATGGCTGTATTTTGCCCATGGCATTTCGCCGTGCAAATGTATGTGTGACCGTGCCTTTAGTCATTTTGAGTCTTTTGATTTATAAAATACATATACCACTAATTATTAGAGTCAGAACCCCAAAGCAAAGAAACCTTGAATTCAATTTAATAGGAGAAACAGTGAATCTTTATTAATGTCTTTTTGTAGAGGTGGAACACGATTTCTCAAATATGACCCAACCACATGTGCACGTGTACATTCATACAAACAGAAACTTTGAGATCAACTGATCACTTTCAGGACACTCCTCACTGTATGTGTATCGCAGGTCTGATTCCACTCAATCTCTCTCTCTTGTTCTTTTGCTCACTTTCCTTTTGTCATTGTGTTTATCCACACTGTGGTCATGGGTCATGACAAATCTGGGTGTGCATACAAAACATGAGGCCATCAGTGAAAATCTAAGTAAGGGCTAGAGATTTGATGAAATTAAAATCTGTTTCATGGATTTTAAACGATGTCCTGCTGGTGCTGTGTGGACTCACTGACGACCTAAGAGAGTGAAAAAAGGGGAATGGTTAGAGATGTTTGAAGATGTCAGTGATGACTCACATGCACAGAAATGGAAAACTGGCCACACATAAATATGATGAAAACACATGCTATACAAAGTAAATCGTTGATATAAAGTCATTAATCAGTAATAAGGAATAGAGACAATTGGGAGAGGCTTAAGTTACAACAGCCTTTTTCTTGCAGCAAATGAATAGTGGGAAAGTACAAGGACACATTTTTTAATAAACTAAGTTCTCCTTTTGAGTTGTCAAGTGAGGAATTGAGAGTGTGCAGTGATAAAACGCTATGAGTTCGAGCAGAACGCTTGCAGAAAACAGATATTAACAGTGAGGATTGGAAGATTTTGAGAGCCTGTAGTGCCTCAGTGATCCCAGTGCTGGTTAATAGAAAACAGGTTTGGCTCGGGAACAGGAAACAGATGAAACAAATGAGCCATGGCTCAACTTACACACTGAGCACTAAGGGTGCGCATAGCCTCACTAGTCCTAATTTAGAGTGAAATGGAAAATTATTTTGATAATAATGATTAAATGTAGCCTACACACTATAAACATACATATGCATGTGTGTGGATAACATCACATAAATCAGCATGAAAGTAATTCATATGACTCCAGTAGTTAAATCAATGTCTTCAGAAGCTATATGATAGCTGTGGGTGAGAAACAGATCAATATTTAAGTCCATTTTTACTATAAATTCTCCTCCCTGCCCAGTAGGAGGCGTATGCTTTCACTTTCACATTCTTCTTCTTGTGTTTTTGGTGATTCATATTCTTCATGCATACGCCTCCTACTGGGCAGGGAGAAGAATTTCTAGCAAAAATGGACTGAAATATTTAACCCTTTCTCACCCACACCTATGGATTTAAAACTGGAGTCTTATGGATTACTTTTATGATGCCTTTATGTGCTTTTTGGAGCATCAAAATGTTGGCAACCATTCACTTGCATTGTATGGACCTACAGAGCTGAAATGTTCTTCTAAAAATCTTCATTTGTGTTCTGAAGAAGAAAGAAAGTCATACACATCTGGGATAGCATGAGGGTGAGTAAATCATGAGAGAATTTTTATTTTTGGGTCAACTATTCCTTTAACACAACAATTACGTCAAGAGATGACAAGCCTGTAAGCTAATGTTTGTTGATTTGTTTGTGTATTCAGTTTACCTCGCCATCACGGGTCTCAATGGTCTTGATCAGAACTGTTTTCTTAGAGTGGACCTCAGATGAGCGCTGTGGCTGGTGAAGGTGCTGCTGCTCTGGGCTGGTCTCTATGGCAATGCAATTCACAATATCTGCATCAGTAAACTAACACTTAAATAGTAACTATAGAAATATCGCATTATTGATCAGGGACTGAAAACGTTCCAAGGAACAAAAACGAAAAACAAAAACCAACTCAAAAAATTTTCAGAAAGTAACCGAAAATAGGAACAATGTCCCATTCAGTTGTTCCGGATGTTGATAACCAGTAAATAACTGGTTAATTTTGTTCCGATATATATTTTTTTTTTCATAAAACCAAAGTCTGAATGGTTTATTACAGTAAATTTGGCCAAAAAATTAGGCTTCTCTCTTTTTAGTTGAGCATGAAAAACATGTGCTCTGATTCTGAAGAACTGCATCATCACACATTTAAATCATATCACATATTTAACAAAAATATTGAGGTAAAAAGTAAATTTCTCAATTATTTCTTCACTGAATTATTGTTAGAAATGATTTATTGGTACTGATTTGATGATGCTGGGTTCTGACCAAGAAGCAGATCTGTAACTAAATCATTAAAATAAAATAATTAAAATAATATAATTCGACCCGCATAAGATGACATTTAGTACAAACACGCCCAAACGTTCGATTCATTTCAAAGAGAGATTTTGGTTATTTATTGATTTAAATTACAGATGTATTTTTGACATATTTTAAATATTTTGGGGGATATATTTAATATAAAAAAATACATTTATCAAAAAATACTTTATTTTATATAGGCTATTGCATACTTTGCTTGTCATGAGTTCTATGCTGATAATTCCCCCACATGGGGATAAATCATTTAATTGCTTATTATCCCTTATTTTGAGCGTGTTTTTCCAGAACAGATGGATTATTATTTTTGTATTTTTTTGGGGGGGTTCTTGAGGTATCTGGTAGCATTGCAGAGTAATGTTATTATATATATATATATATATATATATATATATTATTTAATTTCATTCTAACCGGTTACCAATTGGAAAGGAGGCAGCCCCCATTGTGGATGAAAATGGCAGGAGTTTTGATCAAAGGCCTCAGGAGAGGTTTACAGGTTTAAAGGTTGTAAGCTTAAAAGGTATCTTTTGTGAAAATATGAGCACTCACCTCTAAAACTCAAGCTAGAAAATGACTGCACAGGCAGAGAAATCCTGCAAAACAAACAGAAATAATTATATGAATCCTTTTACTAATAAAATATAATAATAACAGCAATAGTTTGCTATCAGTTCACATTTTAAAACAAAACCTATTTTTTCTCAGTTTCCTGAATCTCTTACCTGCTCTCTTCTCCTTCCAGCAGCTTCCTGTAGGTGGCGATCTCAACATCAAGTGCCATCTTTACGTTCAACAGGTCCTGGTACTCGCGCAGATGGCGAGCCATCTCATCCTTCATTTTAGTGATCTCACCTTCCAGGCGGGCAATTGTGTCCTGGTAACCACCGGCCTCATGACCCAGCCTTTCTTCCATCTCCCTCATCTGCCTCATCAGAGACTCATTCTGAAGGTAGATAGACAAAAAAAAAGAAAGAGAAAGAGGTGAAATTAAGGTGCAAAAGGAAAAAATAGTTAGAGGAGTTGAGAACTAAGTGCAGTATTTAAAAAAAAACTTGAGAATAAATTTAGCTAGATATTTATAGAGACAGTGGTTCACAGAGAAAGTGGTACTTGTGGCTCTTTAATGAATCAAATGTACTCATGGAGCACCTGGGGAAACAGGCTTCATCATTAGTTTTAAGGTGGAATCAGCTCAGCTCAGCAAATATTTGTTTTGGCTGGGATATAATAACTTGATTTAGAGCCCGCAGGTCCTTTAAAGACTTACGGTGCCCTTGAGAGAGTCGATCTCACAAGTGTAGGACTGAATCTGGTGACGGAACTCCATGGACTCCTGCTTGGCCTGTCTCAGAGCATCATTATTCTTGTTTACTGCCTGGTTCAGATCTGACACCTGAGGGAGGAAGACGATAGGTTAGGAGAGGTGGGGGGGGGGGGGGGTGCAACTGCTGTGCATTGAACAAGCACTACACGGACACCTTTAACGCTTGCGGACTGTCACCATGTCAACAACTCCAATCTCCTGCTGAAAGTGTATAAACGTGCTCCTCCCACTGGACCCCATGGGAGTTGTAGGCCCCATTGTATGAATGTACCCGTGCGTTAATGCGCCCCTGGGTCTAACCCACTGATACACACACCTGAATATAGCCCTTGTGGTTACTGAATAAACACAGCATTTGAAATACATATTTCTGTCTATAGCTAAAAAATTCTAATACAGACCTTGGATTTATACCACTCCTCAGCCTCTTGGATATTCTTGGCAGCAATCGCCTCGTACTGCACGCGGATGTCCCTTAGGGCAGCAGTTAGGTCTGGCTTGGACATGTCCATTTGGACCTGCACCTGAGTCTCCTGCATCTGGTTTTGCAGCTCACGGATTTCCTGATGGAAAAGTTCAACTTATGAAGACGGCTAAGTGTAGGAATTTGATGCCTTGTAAGGCTTTTTATGTCCACCACCCTGCTCACAGCTGTGTCTAAGAGACAGAGAATCTGTCTCTGTTTAATTATAGGGATGCATCTGTTCCACAGTTTTACACTGCCCCCTCACTGTCAGTGCACAGCTGACATGCACCACACGTATACACAGGTGACCATTTCATTCTAACTTGTCAAATAAAAAGCAGAGCATTTGAAGACTTTGGCATCAGAGCCCTGTCAGTAAAAGGTAACTGTAGGCTATGTGTTGTAGTATATTGAGAAAGGGGATTAGGGTTTGCAGGCAGAGACAAAGAGTGAGCAGAGAGCTTACTCTTGATAAGCCCAATAAATTATCAAATTCCGATTTTTTTGGTATCTAATGGAGATGAGCAATCAATCACTCATAGTCTTGGAAAATGTTGAGGAATAAGTGAATAAATGTGACTTTAGATGTGTACAGTGGACAGACCTCTTCGTGGATCTTCTTGAGGAATGCAATCTCCTCCTGAAGCCCCTCAATGCGTCTTTCCAGGTCCAGCCTGGACAGAGTGGCAGCATCTACATCCTATAGAAAGCACAAAAACAATAATAATAAAATCATTTTCATTCATTCTTCAAATTCAGTTGTTTTATATTTGTATGTGTGTATCTTTAAAAGAGAGTCTCGTCAATCAAGTCTAATGTGTCTACCAATGCACTTTATTGGAAATAAACAAACTTTTGCTGAAACTAAAGGTTTTCCAGGAACATATGATAGAAAGAACATACAGCTCTAAAAGCAGAGAGGTTGTTCTCAGCTTCCTCTTTCTGGTGGATCTCCTCCTGAAGTCTGTGGAAGACATAGATATTAAGGTTTAACAATCTTAATGTAAGCATGTAACGTCTCAACTTCCAGTTCTGTCATGACATAATTTGAGAAAATTGTTGTAACTAGCCTGTTATGTCCTTGACATTTTTAGTAAGATGATTTTTAATTATGTATATTGTCATTTGTTCTACAGGAATTCCTGCATGGCCAGAAATAGAGCCAGTCCTAACGGTCAATGTGTCCTAAACGTCCTCAGTCTTTGAAATATGCTGAGGAGAGCTCGTGATGTTGGCATTCCTTCATGCCCGGAGATCAAGATGGAACATTATACTCTCACAAACTGCTTGGAATCACACATTGCTTAGGTTTAATGTAAATGTCCCTGACCTCTCTGAAAGAGGTATGTTGTTATGTGCCACATACTGTATCTGGTTTCATGAATGTAATTGTTGGCAGTCAGTTGGAATCTGATATTTTCATCAGAGAGATGAAAGGAGTCATACCATAAATAATACCATGCCAAAGCTGGTGACTCTGTGGGCACTAGGAATCTGTGAAAGACTTCAATTATAAAAATTAAGTTTTAGTTAGTTTTCAACCAATGCTGAATATCTAGAATTTACACTTTTAGCTGTAAAAAGTCATTATGAGTTCATTATAATCTCTATACATAATTTTTAAACAGTCCTCAATAGGTTCACTTTAAGCAATGTCTATGAATAGCAATTTTTGTGAGTAGTATTAGGACAGTTATCATTAATCAGGGTTGATAACGTTGGGCAGTCCCAAGAGAGTCCCTTGAGTATAATGCATGTACACACACACACACACACACACACACACACACACACTCACACACACAGTGAGAGACTATGAGTGAGATAAGGGTTATTTTAAGGCATATGAATTCTTAGTGCTGGGTGGTATATTGAAGAGGATAATAATAGCAGTCTAATCTGAGCAATGTGTAATATGACTCTGGGTCCTCTTGCAAATGGCAGTGACACTCACATACTGTTTCCAACATCATGCACAGATATGAGTTACACCGGTGGTCACTGCTTGACTTGCATTCTGTCTTGATGTCTGAGGTGGTCCTGAACCCTTTCTTCTTCAAATTCCTCGAGGTAATGTGTCTGGTGTCTATGTTTTAGGAATCTGGCAATTATGTCACTGTCATATTTAGACAACTCAGGGAGTATTTTTATCCAAATTCTTTTCCAATTCACAACATTCTTTCATTGCCAAACATCATGTTGCACTTTAATGTTTTTTGAGAGAAGATCAGTAGTGAGAGAGTAGTAAGTACATGTCTAATAATGTCCTTTCAAACTCAATGACATGTGCATGAGTTATGAATGCTATCATGACTTTAGTTCTAGTTTATGCTATGTGACTTATTCCAGACCACATGCATTACATAATAAATGTCACTGTCTGGATATTGAAGATCAAAACAAGTGTTAGGCCCCATCATCTATGGCAATATCTCACCACCTCAACCTTCTGTAATAACGAACATATGCTGACAAACTGTTTTTTTAGTAATGCAATATAAAAAATTCAACTTAATTCTGAATCAAAATCAATAAATCTGAATGCTGACTTCAAAAGGCTGACAGATTGTCATGTAGAGTCCTAAATCTATGTCTTCTCACCTTAGTTTTAGTTTTTGGAGGTCATCGGCCAGGTTGTCCCTCTCTATCTCAACGCAAGATCTCTGATTGGTCAGTGCATCTACCTGTCTGCGTAGCTCTCTCATCTCCTCCTCATACATCTCTGCGACACGTGTTGGCTCGCGGCCCCGCACACGTTCAATCTCTACCATCAGTGCTTGGTTCTGCTGCTCTAGGAAGCGCACCTTCTCAATGTAGCTGGCGAAGCGGTCATTCAGATGTTGCAGCTCTGCCTTCTCATTTGTGCGTGTATTGAGGAAGTCCTGGTTCATGGCATCGGCCAGGTTGAAGTCCAGCTTCTCACCAAGGCCAGCGTAGGAACGGACCATTGAGCCGCCACCACCAAAGGAGGAGCTGGAAGCACGTTGGCTGGAGTAAATGGGAGCTGAGGAGGACTTGGTCATCTCATAAACTCTGGAGGACAAACGAGAGGACCCAGAAGAACCACGGCCAGAGAAAATTGAGGAGCCCAGACCAGAGCCAAAGGTTCGGCGGTAGGAGGAAGCCGTCTCGGCAGAAGCTGAATAGGTCTTACTCATGACTGGGCCTCTGAGGTTTGGACTGTGCACAAATGTTGGGTCGCTGAGGGCTGTGTGACAAGAATGAGGGTCAAGTGGCTAAACTAGATTATATATATAGTGTAGCTCCCACCCCAAATGCCCCCACCCACTCCTTCACATTCATTCTTTCACTGTTCTCACCCCACACATTGGCCCCCAATTCTGTCCCTCTCTATCTTTTCTTGAACCTTGCTTCCTCAGCTGTCATGGGTCAGGTTTCTAGCAGCTGGGTGGAGCAGATGGATGGTGGTTAGCGCTGATGGGGCATTAGGTGGCGCAGTAGTTCCAAACTTTGAGTTACAGGTGACTTCTCTCTTATGCCATTTCTACTTGATTCAAGATTACTCATCATGACATAGTCTCCCTACTAATGGTAGAACTCCTGTTAACTCTGACAAACGCATGCATTTTGTGTATAAAGAGTTGCCATATTTCCTTTGCTGAGAAAACCAGGTTTCTCAGTGGCTGAAAGGCTGTCTGGGCCAGGCAAACAGGAAGCAGAAGCTTTTAATATCTGGCTCTGAGCCCTGAACTCTTCTCGATTGTAAGACTGATGGTAGTAGTTGAGGTTCTATTAACCAATTGTGATGGACAATATATTTTATTTACATTATTTTTTTATTTATATTCTCTTGCTTACTTTAAACTCAAATGCCCATGTATGATTTTTAAGACAATGTGCTCAGGCTGACTGGTAAAGAATATTGATTATTGAAAAGGAAAATGGATTAAAGTGTATATAATTCTGTTAACAGAGTATGTACCACCAATGATTTTGCGCACTGTGAAGTGTTTTCCCTGGTTTAACAGTTCATTTCATGCTTTTGCCTATGAAGTTTAAATCCTTTTCAGAACAACACTTTGTAAACTTTGTGTTTGGATGAGGATGACTTATTATTTTAGAAATATCACACCATTCCTGCACTCATAGAGGCAGAACACTATTCTTGGTGATTTTGATTTTTACAGGTCTCTCACCTGTTTTTCTCTCTGGTGGAATGTTCCTAATTTGTTTTACTTGTGTCATAACCTCTTAAATTGCACCTGGGAAATCAGAGGGATGTAACATTGTATTGGTGCCATCAAATACATGTGATCCCAAATAAGAGCTCTGACACACCAACCCCCATAGCTCTGCCCTGTTCCTCATAGTGTTACTCCTCAGCTGCTACTGTCACAGATATTAATAGATTTCCAGTCTGAACCCCATCACCAGAGTGCTTTCCTCAGGGCCTCTTGGAGAAAGAGTGTATTTGATGGGGCAACAACTCCAACAACACTAAATTAAGAGTTGTTTATACAGAATAAAAAACAGGAATCAAGGTATATATTTCAAAGGATATTTTAATAATAAAATTAAGTTTATTATTTTATATGATATATATTTAAATATACACTCACCAACCACTTTATTAGGAACACCTGTACACCTACTTATTCATGCAAATAACTAATCTGCAAATCATGTGGCAGCAGTGCAGTGCATAAAATCATGCACATACAGGTCAGTAGCTTCAGTTAATGTTTACATCAACCATCAGAATGAGGGAAAAATGTGATGTCTGTGACAGGCTGGTTTGAGTATTTCTGTAACTGCTGATCTCCTGGGATTTTCACATACAACAGTCTCTAGAGCTGACTCAGAATGGTGCCAAAAAAACAAAACAAACAAACAAAAAAACATCCAGTGAGCGGCAGTTCTGCAGACAGAAATGCCTTGTTGATGAGAGAATGGCCAGACTGACAGAAAGGCTATGGTAACTCAAATAACCACTCTGTACAATTGTAGTGAGCAGAATAGCATCTCAGAATGCACAACACGTCGAACTTTGAGGTGGATGGACTACAACAGCAGAAGACCATGTCGGTTTCCACTTCTGTCAGCCAAGAACAGAAAGCTGAGGCTGCAGTGGGCACAGGCTCACCAAAACTGGACAATTAAAGACTGGAAAGACATAGCCTGGTCTGATGAATCTCCATTTCTGCTGAGGTACACAGATGGTAGGCCCACTGCAGCCTCAGCTTTCTGTTCTTGACTGACAGAAGTGGAACCCGACGTGGAACCCTGTTGTAGCCCATCCGCCTCAAGCAGGCCCGGTTCTAAGCACCCTCCAATGAATCGTAGAGCACCCTCAATTGCAGACCAGGGCAAACTGCTGCCCACGGATCGATTTATCATGAATGTTTTTTATTAGATCTTTCATTTATCTAGCTTTGGGACCTATCATGCATCCACAAGCATTTAATATGCTCAGGGTTGCCAGATAATAGATGCAACACCCCAATCAGAGATTTACATGCACAAATAGGAAATATTTCACCTTATGTCATACTTAATTTATGCAATCTGGCAACCATGCATGCAAGTGTGCCCACGCTCTCTCCTCTTCGGAAACAAAGCTTAAAGTGCTCAATAGTGCAATATAATGTTAAAAAAAAAGGGTGATGCAGCCATTCCGTGTCCATTCGTGAGGCTGCGTGTGCTGTTTAGTGCCAAGTCTGCGAGCAAACCTTTCAGTGACGAACTTTAGTAAAATCCCAATAGATCTTCGCACCATTCGCACAAGGAGGGGACATGCGAGCAATTTCAGCGACAGATCATGTGAAAAAAATGAAGCAGTAAATGTTTTGTACATCAAAAACTGTTATTTACGTTGTTTTAGTATTTAAACATGATTTAATATATTTAAAAAATGTGTAATTACGATACATCTCCACTTTATACAGAGCACCCCCACTATTTTCAGAAGCACCCTCAGTGATTTTGATCTGGAACCGGGCCTGGCCTCAAGGTTCGATGAGTTGTGCATTCTGAGATGCTATTCTGCTCACTACAATTATACAGAGTGGTTATCTGAATTACCGTCACCTTTCTGTCAGCTCGAACAAGTCTGGCAATTCTCCGTTGACCTCTCTCATCAAAAAGGTGTTTCTGTCAATACAAGTGGCATAAAATACAGCTCCTATCTACTTGACTAGGGAAAGTCAGAAATCTCCAAAAGGGATGGTCAAGATTAAAATCAAAGAACATAATTCAAATCAGCAGTAAAATATGACAACAATGGTATTATAAATTGTGTTTCTTTAGCTCAGATTACACTGAAAAACACTTTTTCAGGCAGGACCAGCAAATGCACATGTGCGTTTTTGAGTAAACTGACGATGTTTGTATCTAAAAGGTGATTGGCTCTTTTACCTGTAAGGAGGGACTTCCTTTTCTACATCTGCCATATTGGGTGCTCCATTTTTCTCATTCATTTTAATACAAGTCCTCCATCTCGGGCTAAAAAGTATCTGTTAATGCACAACAGAACGGCAGGCCTGTGGATGAAATGGGCCACCTGAGCGAGACAGAAAATAAAATCTGGCAAGCAATGTGCATGCTGTGGGCTGGGCTCACTCCAGAAAACATAAAAAAGTGGCCATTATTTATGGATTTAATGTTGTAACCCTGTAATCACTTTGTTTTCTGCAAAGAGCTCTGTTACCCAGCAGAATTGCTTACAGTGTGGAATGAGCAAATGATATACTGCACCAAAAAAGGCTGCAGTATTCTACAGAGCATATGCTGGGTATCTACTATATCTCACAATCCAGTGCATTGAACTTGACCTTTCATTTACAATGAGACAAGAAGAAATATCCAAGTAATTAACCAAGATAAACATGTCTTATATATTTTAATCATGCAAAATAAAGTTTCATACCCAGTAAGAGCCATTTATGTTCAGTAAATGTATGCTTCTGAATTTTGTGTAGTGTGTGTGTGTGTGTGTGTGTGTGAGTGAGTGAGAGAGAGAGAGAGAGAGAGAGAGAGAGGCAGGGTGTGTAGTATATTTCTGACCTAAGGAGTAGTGATGTACACTGATGAAATTATGTAAGATTAATTTCAACAGTCCCAAATATAACCTATTGACAATAGTGTTCCGATATACACTTTGCTTCATCATGCATTAAAAGTCTAAGTTATTTGTGGCACATTATGATGTAAGGTTCAGGAAAATCCCAGAGGCACAGAAGAATTCTGGGACAGGCATGTGTCAGCAGGGATGGCTGTTTAAAAATGAATTTTGACAAGGTCAGATCACACAGTTTATGTTGCCAGGTAACCACAAACAGAAATTCAGCATTGCTCCACTATTAGCTGTGTCTATGCATTTGGCAGTTTATATAATGTTTGTGTGTTGTTTATTTTTAATTCATTACTTCAATTTAAACTGAGTCAGTGAGACAAACAAAACTAAAACTAAATTTAGGATTCAAAAAGCTAGCAACTGAAATGAGTGACTTTGGAGGACAAAAGCTTTGAAGTGTTTTCTTTTTCAGATTTTCATTTACTTTGTGTGGGTAGAATTCTGAAATGAATTTAATATAATTTTTATTTATTTATTCTTTTATTTATTTATCTTGCCATTTCAGTCAGACCCAAAAGAAAATACTTTCATTGTAGTGTTATTGTAACTGAATAAGAAGTTTAACTAAGACAAAATAATTCTAAATCACTTCATTACAGAACACTGAGACTTAACCAGAGACAATAACATCTGTAGCTGTCCTGTGGTATTGAGGTTTTCTCTTGTGTTACATCAGATTATTTAAATTGATCCTGCATCAGTATGTCCTGTGCAGATGGTTTGCCAACATGGGGAGGTGGTAGTATAGATGCCAGTGGATTGTGGTGTCTAAATGCCAAGACATGTGACACCAAGAGTCAGCGGGAATTATGGGAAATGATGGGAGGTGCCCAGTGTGTCGTCTTTCAAAAACACCCTACGGGTGCCTCAGCAACCCACCAAACAGACATACACAGATTCCAACAAGGTGAAATGCCACAGGGGAAGGGTGAATGAGAGCAGGACAAGGGACAGTGGGACATTGTTTTAAAGTTGTAAAATATGTAAGGGTTCCTCTGTAAAACATAATATTCAGTTATGCCTTAATTTCCACCTGGGGATGAATAAAGTACTATCTGATCCTGTCCTATAGTATATTGCAGAGCTTGAGGCCAAATTTCATTAGACCTTCACATTTCAAATAACTCGGAAAATCACACACGAGACAAATTAAGAGAAAGATAGTTCAACATATTAAATAAGTGGTAGTTAAAAACGGAATTTATAAGTGAGGCAAAATAACATTTATTTCTTTATTTTAACATTTGGCACTACACATGGGAACGTGGAATTAATATTTTTATTTCAGAATTCAAATATGTGCTAGCATCCTAAAGGCAAATCCATAACGTTTATAAGATTAGCATATAATCTATAATTTATTGTACTATGTTCCTCATAGGGTGGGTGAAAATAATACTACACTGACAATATCTGGACAGTTGGTGGCACCACAGTTCTGCAAAATACAAAACCGGGGGCAATCCTCACACACTAAATTCCTTGAAACATACTCAGCTAGAGTAAACACAGCAAATGCTCAGTAGAGTTCTTTGTCTTGGAAAAAGGAGAGCATTTGTTTCAACAACAACAACAAAAAACGATTTTAAGATATAAAAAAATATCTTACTATCTTACACAGAGGCTTGTTGCTACCATACAGGATTTCATCATGGCTGTAAGGTTGGGGGCAACTCTAAAATAGGGTACAACGGGGCCTTAAGAAATGTGTGCTTTATTCTGGTCACAAAATGTATCAAGATTGAAAACATTGATTTCTTTTTATTGAATATTGATGGAGCAACATCATTTGTGTGAAGAGAAATAATAACGGAAGGTTGTTAGTGGTAAGGTGGTTAGGGAGCCTTTTACCCCAAATTTAGGGTAAAAGGTCCATACTCTTGTGGTGATATCGTGTAAATATAGAGACAAGTTATAGAGCAAAATTTGCCAACTAATGCAAAGAATTTTGAGACACCAACATGATTTTTTGAGTAACAAATTAAGATAATGCTTACTCAACATACAGTAACTACTTCAGAAAAGGGTGCACAATTTGTTAATTTCAAACACATTTTTATTTTTTTATTTCTTAAGCATTATATAAACTCTATAGTGATTTGATCAGTCAATGTGAGCCCATTTTGAAAATGTTTCATTTAAAACAACAACAACAACAACAACAAAAAGATTTTCAAGATGGCGCCAGTGTGTTTGTCGGGCAGGACGTCATTTGGTGGTTGTGTTGCATGTTTTAACCATCGTCGTCCTGTTTCAGTGTTTGTCTCTGCATCGAGGTACCTCACTTCACTTCTATGACCGCGATTTCCTTCTCAGCTTTCGAAACTCTGCTGTGGATGTATCCAGCTGGAAGTGGAGGGGGCAGAAGTCATCTGATTTCCCATTCATTGCACGTTTACCGGCGGACATCTGTTGCTTCCCGGACTGCTCACTTCATCGAAGGAAACGGAAAAAGAGACGGGGCAAGCGAGGCGGGGTGAGGGTGAGACTAAGAAGGGCTCTCGGCTGCGGGGGCATATGTTTCCGATCTTCCATTTCAGCGCCCAGCTTCATTGCGCTACAACGGGGGGTTGCTACAATTTTCCGGAACCGTGTTGTGCAGTTTGGAAGTGCAACTATTTAAAATAGATATGTATAGTTTTGTCCCCTGTGCACATATATACAGACTCCTAACTGACACCAGGAAGCACACTAGTATTTCTCCTGTGATGGCGTCTCCACACTGGCTTCCAGTTAAATGTAGAATTCAGTTTAAGGTGCTTTTGACTGTTTTTAAGGGTCTGCATGGGCTTGCACCTGATTACATGTCGGAACTTTTACAGCAGTATCAAACCGCTAGATCACTAAGATCTTCACAGAGCCTGCTTTTGAGTGTCGCCAAGTCTCGTTTGAAATCTAAAGGAGATCGTGCCTTCTCTGTTGCAACCCCTCGCCTTTGGAGTAGTTTGCCTCTTCATCTTAGATCCTGTGGTACAATTGAATCTTTTAAATCTCAGTTGAAGGCTCATCTTTTCTCTATTGCCCATAACTGTGTCTAGATGCATTGTATTTATTCTCGGGGTTATGCTTTATACTGTCCACGTGTTTTAAATGTGAGTATATTTGAAATCTTTCTTTTTTTATTAATGTAAAGCACTTTGGTCAACATGTGTTGTTTTTAAATGTGCTATAGAAATAAATGTGATTGATTGAAATCTGTTCTCACCACCTAATAAAAACCTAATACATACTACCCTTTCACGTATTAGACAGTTATTAAAAAGACTTTTGATTTAATCACCCACCTTGAACAAAACTGAAAATGACAAATAAGTATTTTGTCTCAAAATAAATGTAAATTTCAGGGATTTGCATTAGCTACATTAGCCTTTAGCCCTGCTGTAGCCTTTGAGATAAATTGTGTGGCTGAATTTAAAATGTAATCATTAAAATGTGTAATGAACATGATTTCAACAAAATATCTAGTTGAACCAGGGCGCAAAGAGCAAAACTGTTGAGGCTTGGACACATATTGTGGACACTGAGAGGGAATTTATTTGAACCTCATTGCATTTAATTCCCTGTCTTGGAATTTGTAGTTTATTTTTTATTTGTTTATTTTTGTGTATTTATTTTCACACAAAATTATGTACACTGAATGCACGTAGTTTGGCATATGTAACGCACACAAGTGAGCAATCTTTTTTTAAATAAAGGAAAACAATGTTTCACCAAAAAATTAAAACAGAAATCTAGTTGAAGATCAATATATTTTGTTACTTTCAGTAAATTATAATGTAGATGCATACTGAAGGAAGACTTTTGCTTTAAACACATGAAGACTGAATTAGTAGGCTACCATATAAAGGCAAAATCTATTCAGAAATATTAGTAAGTATTAAAGCAATGCTACTTTGAGGTGTGTTTATATAATTTATTTTTCAAGAGTTAAAATTGCTTCTAACACCTTGTATTAAATGTGATATTACTATCTTTTTTTTTTTTTTTTTTTAGGTGTATTAAATAAATATTCCGGGTTCAATACAAGTTAAGCTCAATCAACAGCATTTGTGGCATAATGTTGATAACCACAAAAATTAATTTCAACTCATCCCTCTTCTTTAAAAAAAAGCACAAATCTGGGTTACAGTGAGGCACTTACAATGGAAGTGAATGGGGGCCAATCCGTAAACGTTAAAATACTTACTGTTTCAAAAGTAGAAACACAAGAAGTAAACAATATGCGTGTTAACATGATTTTAGTGTGATAAAATCGCTTACTAACTAGTTATATCCAATTTTACAACATTGTTGCCATGACAACGTAACACCGTAAACACTAAAAGCCTAAAACGACTGTAAAAACATCAATTTAACCAACTTAACATTTCAAATAATATATGAGTTTTAACAGAATGAATGTAAGTGCTTTTATAAAATTATAATCTTTACATTTCTTACTTTAAACCCTCTAAAAATCGGCCCCATTGTAAGTGCCTCACTGTAACCCAGATTTTTTTTTTTTTTTTTTTTTTAAAGGAGGGGCAAGTCGAAATTTATTTTTATGGTAATCAACATTATACCACAAATGCTGTCAATTGAGCTTAACTTGTATTGAACCCGGAATATTCCTTAAATGGTACAGTTATTTTGGGATACATATAAATGTTTCTTATACCAAAGCTATGGCAGGTATGTGAGATACAGAGCCATTTCTGGCCATTTTGGCGTCATATGTGAGAATTGTCACCCTGGTGGAGTTGGTGCCTTAGGCGACCGCCTAGTTCGCCTGTGCCTAGAAACAGCCCTGGTGAGTTATGAAGGAAAAAGTGAATAATGTTACAATCGCCCCCTACTATTGCACTAAATTAGTGTCATCAGCCACTGAGACGAATGTCTCATAATGAATGTTGGACATCACAGGAATATTTTCAGGAATAAACATATGATTGTCAACATTAATAGGCCTAAACAACTTCATTATCTCACGTCGACAAATATATTTGTTGATGCATTTTTATATTGTAGCATACAGTATGTAGGCCTATTTGTATTTTTATGAGTCCACATACATACTAATTTTCAGTGTAAAAAACAAAACAAAAATGTATACAAAAACAAGTAGTATTTGTTATTGGAAATGATTTACCTTTTAAGGAATACATAATCTGATATGTAGGCTATTCTTTCCGCAGACAATGTGTTTTTATTTATTTATTTATTTTTATTTTTTTTGAGTGGAGAAAAATGAAAAGCAGAAGGATTCCAACATCTTCTGCATTATCCAAACATAATGTTGTTCAGCCTGAATTCCAGAATTCAACTGCACATCCTGCCCAGTCTTTCATTTCACTGGTAAACCAGTAAATATTGATGTTTGGGCTACTTCCTCCTCCATTCACGACTCTTCATAAATCTCTTGGTCTCTCTGTGACGTCATTGCGGGTCTCCGCCACAGGAAGAGCGTGATTCCCGCTCCAGATCCGCACCACAAATTCGGTGCATTCGTAAATGTCTCCGTGTGTTTATGACCACCTAAAACTGAATCCTATAGTTGATTTGCCTCACCTGCCGCGTCCATCACTTGTGCTACAAACGTTTAGCACAAGCCTGCGGCAACGATAGACAAAATGTGGATTTAAATCCCTGACGTACGTAAAATAACGCGTGCTGACTTCAGTCCCGTGGACAGTTAAAATGATGCATCCACCACTATGGAGAGCCCTGTTGTTGATGACCGCATTCTACCAGCTTGGGATGGCAGGCAAATACGGTGGGTATCTATTAGGATCGCTAACAGAGACACTGAGAAATAAAATGAAAGATGCAAAAATATATTCACAGTTTTTTTTTTTGTTTCATTGCACATTCAGACAGACTGTGAATTGGTTCGGTTTTAAGGCCTATTACAATTACTTATGGCTGGATGCTCCTAATTCTGCCATTTTGTAGTTGCTGTTACTTGCAGATGTTTTGAGCAAAAACAGAAAATGCTGCAACGCGTTTGCATTTGTATTGCGTTGTATGACGTGTGGGATCACGTATAAGATGCTTCATATAGGCTAGTCTTGTCATTCATATAAATCAATTTGTGAGATATCCACATAAATTGTTCAGGTGTTTGCTCGAGTCTAAAAGAGAGACCTGATTTGCCAAAACATTGTGACCTCTTCCCTTAACATGCATCAAAACCGTTATGATAAAGCGAATTGCTTTCAGCTCTATCACGCAACTGGTGGGAAAGCACATCCTAGAGGAGCCGTTCGGTGAAGAGCAGCGTTTCAGCACCACGGAGAGGGACAGCATTGCTATTCGTTTATTTTATAAAACATTTATCCACTTAATCTAGCATTCCCGAAGGTCTCATACCCTTCAATCCAAGCATTATTTGGTTAACAACAAAAAGACACATGAGGGGCCGTTCACACCAACCGTATTTTTGCTGTTTTTCTACGTTAACACGCGCTACGGGCGTCTTTGAACGTTTCGCGAAGGAACGCCACATTTGTGACTTCAAGAACTTCTTCGCTTCTCGAGAAACCTGCTTTCTGTTTCATTCGTTGCGCTGCGTCTAGGTCTGAACGGCCCCTTGTTCTCGGAAACGGGAACAGTGACCCATTTGGTTTCTGAAAGCTTTATTAGATGTTATCCAATAAGTCTTATACATTTGCTGATTCGTCATCACTGTGTCTCTCGGGCGCTTCTTAAGAGCCGTCATAACGATTTTCGTAAGGTTGCTGTTAGTTTTGTTTTTATTTATTCATGCGTTTACTACTGACATAACTTTACAATAAGGGTCCATTCGTTAACATTAGTTAATGCATTAGGTAGGCCTATGAACAATATATATTTTTTACAGCATGTATTTATCTTTATTAATGTTAGTTAATAAATATACAATTGTTCATTGTTAGTTAATGTCAGGGGCGTAGCAGTCATTTTAAAAGTGGGGGGACACAGCTGACAGTATGGCTCGTACAGACCCAACACTTACAGTGCAGTATTTATATATTACAGTATATATACATTAATATGCAAGTATGATATAATTATTATATTAATATATAAGTATTATATGTAGCTTTATTAAACAGGTTCGGGAAGAGCAAATTCATTTAATCCGACCACTCACACAGCCAGAGTAAGAGTATATAAATAGCTGCTTACCTCTATGTAGCACTGAGAGTTTCCGGCATCCCACCATCTCCCCATCTCCTCCTAGGTATTCCATCAGTACTAATCCAGTGCGGGGCGGGAGCCTCGAGCCCTTCGCCAGACAGCGAGCCACACATCTTTACAATATCCTTAATACAGGATTACATTAACTGCGAACTACTGAAATACTTGTAGTATTTGTAGTATTTTCAAGATTCAAGTATTGCAAATTAAGTGCAAAACTTAGCAAAAATAAAGGGTATCTTGTGGAGCACTTGCTTTTGTTTCACACATGACAATAAAAGACTGGGCACAAGCTGGTCCTTGAATAAATGATTTAATCAATTACAATAATGCCAATTGTGCATGTGCACAATTTAATTTTTTACATTGCATTGTGGGATTTAAATGTATCCAAGTGGCTCGAGTGTTTTGACTACGTTCACCAAAATTCGTTCAGATCTATTTAATGATTCGTTCAGTGACCATTTCTGGTGATGCCACCTGGTGATGTCTTGTGTGAAATGAGTTAGACACTCAATCGACGATCAAAAGAAAATTTTAACCCTTTAAAATGTGTATGTCTACAGACCTACAAAGAGATTTTAATAGAGATTTTAAGCATTTAAAGAACAAAGCAAATCTATTATTTCCCTACTGATTGTGAGCTGCTGTCATGACTTATCAAAAGACAACAATAATAGTCTTATAATAATTATAATCAGTTTCAATAATGGCTGTACATTTTCATGTATAAAAAAAGTGTGTCTACATATCTATTCACTTCAGTAAGTGTTCTAAGAACACAGAAGATCTTTTTCCTACAGTTTGTTGACTGCACACCAACATAGAGTTAAAAAACAGGAGCTGATATTAAAAATAGCTTTACATATTTAACACAGATCTAGTAATCTGCTTAAACTGGCAAAAACAACCGATCAAACTATTACCTCACAAACATAATGTAAAAGACTCATGTGCTGATATAAACTCCATTTACAATATGTTCTTAAAAGAAGGATTGTCCTTCGTTTTTTTTCTGCAGTGCATTCCACGTAATGCTGCCAATCAAGGATATGCCGATAAATAACTCTCGTTTGTGTGTTCCGCATATCTAGATTATTAATTTAGATCAACATCAGTGGTGATAAAAAACATGGATAAATGAGCATTGTTGAAAGCAACTTTGTAGAAATGAACAGAGCCGTTGGTTAGACTCTGACTGACGGCCTATTACGTAATGGTTGTTTCGGCTTATGAAACTCACCTGTAACTGGCTGGATGGTTGCTCAACCCAAAGTTACAAAACGCAAAGAATTCTGTATACAAATCCACCATTTGGACTCGGTATGGGTTTAGCTTGGAAAAGTGCGGGGGACCGAATCAACTTTTTTAAAGAGTGTGGGGGATGTGCCCCCCATGTCCTCCTTGGCTGCTACGCCCTTGGTTCATGTTAGTTCATAGTTCAGCATTAACTAATGTTAACAAATACAACTTTTGATTTTAAAAATATACTACTACTGTATATGTTGAAATTAACCTAAACTAAGATTAATAAATGCTGTAAAAGTATTGTTCATTGTTAGTTCATGTTAACTAATGTTAAAAAATGGAACCTTATTGTGAAGTGTTACCGTTGCATTTGTGAAATGTTGCAGCTCCAGTTTCGACTTGTTCGTCCTTTGCCTCTAGTTGCCTTTATTTTTCCGAGAGCTGGTTTTGATATAGTTATTGACAAATACGGTCTTTGCCATCCACCCTGCCTTTATTCCCACAGGTGCCCCTCCTGTCTCTCAGTTTCTTGTGTTTTCCCATTTTGTCTTGCTTTTGGGGACAATTATGATTCACAATGTCCAATGCAGACACATACCACTGCAGGAAAGAGAAAGTGTCTTGAGAACATGCATATAGCTAATCGTGTAAAAAGATAAGGGTTTAAAGAATATTATCTAGCGTTTTAGACTTGAAAGAGGCTTGATATAAATGGAGGTTTGAGAATAGATATGTTTATCTGAGTTTAAACTCTGGTAATGTTTGGTGTTGGTCACTACTGTATGTTTTATACAAGAGGTGCAATTTTCATCATTAATCCAGTATGAGTAAAACCATGTCCAAGGCTGTCTCTGCATAATGTGATAACTAAGGAAAGGGGAAATGTGAGTTTGCTACTGAGACTGGTGGATATCAGCAGCTTACCTGTCAGTTTGCTTCCCTGGAAAAGAGGTTTTAAATTATGATAAAATATCACACCTCTTATTCTGAGGTAAACTGGGATGCATAAAATAACTAAAAATTAACTCTTTGTAAGAACTGTGTTCAGTAACCTTCACTCTTAATAGAGCCAATCAGTTACTAGTATTGCTACTTGTTTTGGTTGTTGTATAATTCCATTTAGAATGTTTAGGTAACACCTTACAGTAAGGTTCCATTTGTTAACATTAGTTAACAACATTAGTTAACATGAACTAACAATGAGTAATACTTATTAAGTATTAGTTATTACTTATTAATCTTAGTTAATATTCTGAGTTCAATACAAGTTAAGCTCAATTGACAGCATTTGTGGGATAATGTTGATTACCACAAAAATGTATTTTGACTTGTCCCTTTTC
Source organism: Myxocyprinus asiaticus (assembly GCF_019703515.2). Lineage (NCBI taxonomy): Eukaryota > Metazoa > Chordata > Actinopteri > Cypriniformes > Catostomidae > Myxocyprinus > Myxocyprinus asiaticus. The sequence goes on from NC_059353.1 coordinate 14,912,767, forward strand.
TTTAAAAAAAGCAAAAGTTGAGGTTACAGTGAGGCACTTACAATAGAAGTGAATGGGGCCAATTTTTGGAGGGTTTAAAAGCAGAAGTGTGAAGCTTATAATTTTATAAAAGCACTTAATTATTCTGTTAAAACAAATGCATTGTTTGAGCTGTAAACTTGTTTAAAATGTCATTTTTGCAGTCATTTTAGGGTTTAGGGTTTTTTGACATTACATCGTCATGACAATGTTGTAAAATTGGTTATAACTCGACACAGAAAAGTTAGTATGTAATTTTATCACACTAAAATCATGATAACATGCATATTGTTTATGTCTTGTGGCTATACTATGAAAAAATAATTTTTTTAACGTTCAAAAATCGGTCCCATTCACTTCCATTGTGTCTCACCGTAACCTCGACTTTTGCTTTTTTTAAAAAAAGGATGGGTAAGCCAAAATTACTTTTTGTGCTAATCAACATTATGCTACAAATGCTGTCAATTGAGCTTAACTTGTTTTGAACCCGGATTATTTCTTTAATGTTAATTTCAGCATATAGAAATTTTTTGAGGTGTATTTGTTAACATTAGTTAATGCACTATGAACTGACATGAGCTAACGATAAAAAATAGTTAAAAAAATGTATTGTTCATGGTTTGTTCATGATACCTAATGCATTGACAAATGTTAACAAATGGAACCTTATTGTAAAGTGTTACCCGAATTTCAACAAAACAGAATGCTTACTATGCGGCACACCCTTTAAACTCTCCACATCTGTTTTTATGCCAGTTCTGGATTTATTCTCCTCTAGGTTTATCAGCCTGACTTTTTATCTATGTTTGTCCTGCTCTGTTCCCCTGACAGCAGTGCTGTTGGCCAGCCTGGTGATTCCCACACACACACATCCAGGCACACAAACATGCAGACACACACACACACACACACACACACACACACACCCATATACACACTCAAGCATAGTCAGGTCATGCTCACTGGCAGTTGCGCCTTTTTTATTTGATCAGCTGTGTTCAGCTCATGCCCAGAGCTTTTCTCCGCACCTCATCGTTCCACGCAGCAGTTCTGCATCTTAGGGGAAACCAAGCTATCTACTGCAACTATTGGCCATCATGGATGAATGATTTGTGTCATCGATCCATTTTGTTTCAATAATGCTTAAATGTTTTGGATATGTTTGGGTTTTTAAGCTGTAACTCTTGTAACAGACACAGAGAATTAAGGAGAGACAGTTTTGACAAGTTTGTTTATAGTCCCATGCTGAGATGAGTGTTGGTGGAGGAAAGGTCAGTTAGACAGTCTAGTTCAGATTAAATGCTCAGTCTAACCCTCAATACACAAATACAGTTTCACATATCCCTCCATTATGTTCAATAATTGTATTGGACCCTTTTTTTATTGTAATTTGTCTGGATCTTATGCCTCCTCATTTTTCTCACTCATTCTCTCCTTTTCACTTCTCTCTTGCACACAGGCTGTTTATTTGAGAAGAGGCTGTGCTCTAGGGAGCAGTTCTGCTCTGATGGTGAGTATCACACTAGGGGGACAGTATTGCATGTCGTTCACAGATATAGTAAATCTCTGTAGTTCAGAAAAAAGGATAAGGCTGACTGATGTTAGAATAGCACGTGGTGCTATCTCCTGTGTCCTTCCTCTTCATGTTTTGCTCATGATGATTTAATCACCAACTATGGATCATCACTTGACACCACAGCTCTGCTACATCCTGCTGCTCAGACAACAGGAGACACATACATGTGGCTAAAGAATTTACACTCCAGGAACTTTTGCTTCACTCATTTCATACTAGTCAATAGTAGCAAAGATGTTTTACGTAGTCCACTTGGAAATATAGTGGGGTCCAAAAGTCTGAGACCACTAGTGAAAATGCTTCTATTTTGCATTCTTTTCTACACTGAAAAAAACTATTTTGTGGTGAATTAAATATAGCAGAAAAGATTAAGTACTTTCTACATTGAATAAGTTAAAGTGTAAACTTGAAAATATTAAGTAAATTCTACATTTGTACTCAATTCAAACATGTAAAAATAAGTAAATATTATTTAAGATTGTTTGTTGTATTTACATGCGTTATCATGTATGAAACCTAAAGGAGAAAACCATGTCATATTTATTTGCTAATTTGAGTACATTTTACTTAACTTTTTGAAGTTGGTGTTCCCAGCACACACCGAGCTTTAATAATGAATGAGCTTGCATAGTTTCACCGTTTGCAAGTTGATTTACACCAATTTTATTGTTAATTTTGTTGTTAGCTTTGTTGGTAATTTCTTGTTTTGTGAAGTCTGAAGTTCATTTTCTACTTAAAATAACCAGTTCATGATCAAAAGCATTACTGTATCTGTTGATTGTTACATTCGTCGTGTTTCATGCACCAAGTGTTGAGGTCTGCGTGCGCAGCTCTGGATCTTGTTTCTATAGCCATTAAAGCAAGGTGTTCTTGTCCAATGGACTACAAAACATGCATTAAGCTTCCCTGTGGAAGGCTTGTGTGTGGCATGTGGTACATGATTAAGTACATTAAAAAAGCATTAAAATGCCAGTACACTTTTAAAAGCATGACTTAATTCAGTGCTACATTGCTTGAGTAAAATGTACAAACAAAAAGTGAGTAAAATGCACTTGAAACAGGTTATTGCAAAGTTAACTTTACTTGAAAATGTGGTCTGTTAAATTTACTTGCAATTTCTGCATGGACATTGTTTCCTAGGTCACTCCAAAAACATTTTCACTGTAATTTAATATATATATATATATATATATATATATATATATATATATATATATATATATATATATATATATATATATATATATAATTCAAACAATATTATCAGCCTAACAGTTTGAGTAAAATGGGAAAAAATTAACAGGAATTTTCTTACACAAATATCTTTGGTATGTTTCCCTTTTGCTTTAATGACAGCATGCACTTAAGCTTGTTTTGACTCCACAAGTTTGTCCAAAACTTGGTGATCCATTTTATCCCAGCATAATTTGACAGTGTTCCAAAAAGCATATTTTGTGCTTCAGTGTATGCAAGAAAGCTGACCTTTTGTACAAATGAGTTAATAAGTTCATTGTCACAAATCTGCTTATTTGATTAGTGACATTGAAGTGCACAATCTTAAATATTTATTTGAATATTTCATATCATAACTTAAAAATATCATAAAAAACTAAATCCCACGATGTGGTCTCAGACTTTTGGAACACACTGTAACAAGACATTCTGAAATAAGTTCTGTAAACAATACTGTATGTCTACAATCCTACACTATCAGCACTGACTAAATGTTGATATTTTTGTCTTACGGTTTTAGAATGACCCCATATGACTCGAAGTGTTTTAATGTAGTAATCTGAAGATTCCAAACCAGTACTGTTTCACATATCCCATTGATTTATACCCCTCTCAGGGATTTACCTGTGCATGTATTTCCACAACCCTGAGCCACTAGTATTCTGTCACCTGCTCTTCTCTCTCTGCATCAAGTCCCTCCCACCTCTGCTCTATGTCCCCTTGGTAACGGTGACATCATCAAGCCCATGGAAGCTGGGTGTACACCCCCACAATCACTGATGACTCACTGCTCGGTGCTTACACACAGAAACACATATCTGCCATGCATCCAGACACAATCATACGCACGTATGCTCACATTTATACCCATATATTATATTATATATATATATATATATATATATATATATATATATATATATATATATATATATATATATATCTTTACTGTTTTATTTCTTTTGGGCAAAAGGGGTTTAAATTATCTTGGTAAAATAACTAGAGATTCCTAAAGCCTTCACTTTATCCTTCATTCTGTCATTCGTTTCTTTTGTTTGGAATGATTTCATTCAATTCTGTGAATTCTGTGGCTCTCAGGTCAGAAACAGATTCTTACAAAAAAATAATAATTAAGCATGTATGTACGCAAGGGAGTAGATTTGTCTTGAACATTGGGGGGGGGGGTGTTGTAGGTTGCATGTTTCCATTGATCCCCCCCCAATAGAGCTCAAGACAAAATGCCCAGTAAAAAAAAAAAAAAACACCTTAATGAATTATTTTTTAATCTGTTTTCTTGAATTTGATGTATTTCATAATATTTTATGTAAAGGAAGTTACAAACACATGTTCGGGTGGAGCTTTTTCATCTAGGCCTGCTAATCATATCCCAAGGATATATAAACAGCTGACAATTCTTCCAGCATCCCTTTACCTCCCATCTCCACCTTTTATATTGCATAACGCCTAAACCAATTATTATTAGTTCAAAATTGTCTTTCTATTTCTTGCTTTAGTCAGATAGTTCAGGGGGGGATCTCAGAACATGAAAGGAACATGAATTCCTTTGAGCCCAGTCCTGTGCTCAAGCCCCTCTGTTATGGACAGCACACCAGTTCTGTTTACCTTAATGCACTCCAGGACTATATGTTGTTTTCGTGGTTCCCTCTGGTGTATGGGGGCGGGCTGCTCTGCTCACCGGCCTGGTACGGTGTGTTACCCAGTCTACCTGATTCCGCCTGCCTACCTGGTGGCGTTTTCAGCGTGGTTGCTGTGGATGGCGCTGCTGTGCTTTGTTATGGAGGGATTTTGTGGCATGGTGCCTGTCATCATTGTGTGTTCCTGTTCGCCATTTGGTGTCCTGGAGTTTGTACAAGACTTGGCTCTATGGCGTGGGAGATGCGGGTTGGCGCGGGTTGCTTGGTGCCATCCACTCCACATGGGATAACTCTGGTCATGTCATTTTTCCCCCTCTGCTCATTTCTTTTGAACTGTTTGATCGGACTTGTGCACATCCACATTTTCACTTTGGACTATACATTTTACTACTGGATTGTTATGTTGTGCTTTTGTGGACTGTATTGTTTTAGTGATTTGTGTTTGTGTGGACTATTGTTTTTGTGTTTTATTTTGATGTATTTATGTTGGTTGTTGCATGTAAAGCGCTTTGAACTCGGGAAAAGCGCTATATAAATTAAACGTATTATTATTATTATTATTATTATTATTATTATTATTATTATTATTATATGAACTAGTGAACTTGTGAGTTATGGGTTTAGTGCATAAATCATTTAGGGACCTGTAGCTGTCAGATATCTGTATTAGAAAAAATATGTCCTCATAAGGTAAAATATCCTTTTGAAATTCAATTACAGGGGTCAAATATTTCCCCTAATAAAAAAGGTAATTTCAGACACTTTTGTAAGTGTGTGTCTTTTTGTGTTTATGGGTATAGACAAGAATGGCACAACAGAAAAATGTGAGCAATCTGTGAATCTTCATATAGCCTTGCCTTCTGAGAGACCCAACAAAATTTTTTTTTAGTTTATATGCTTTGTTACTCCACTTTTTCATTCTTTTACTGAAATTGTGGTGTGACATCATTCTCCTGGGTGTCTTCTATTACGATGAATAATGTACTGTGTATTTTCATGCCCTAGGGCAACTGATCTATCTCCCCCATAGTGCTCTCACATCTCCATCTGTGCTATAAATAGCCGTGAGTCATATTCATGGGCAGACCTGCTCTGAGATGTAGAAAATGGCTGGGTTCATGTTTGGAGCTCATTTGTGTTAGGGGATCAACTCAGCCCTTCAGGTCTTTTTTAAACCACACAGCTGGGGGTTAGTCAGGGATGAGTCAATGGTATATGTGTGGGAATGTGTGTGGGGTGGGCTGAATATGATATGGGTGTTTGTCAATCAAACAACTGGCTCATTTTTCATTTATGGCTTATTTTGGTTACACCATATTTCACAAAAGTGTTTTAAATTATGTTTTACATTTCATTGTTTCTTTTTTCTTAATATTTGATGGTCATCAGTAACTTTTTAACATGATTTAGTTCATAGGTTCTTCACACAATGATTGAACAAAATATTAGAAAAAGGAGTTTTTATGAACAGATATCTTTTCCAGCTATTCTTTGGTGTTTGATACGTGCTGAATCTAATCTATGCATGTATTACAGACCGCATATTTGGACAGTGTCAGAGCTCCAGACATGATCAGGTTCAGTACCAAGTCTCTGTTCCTGTTCTTCAAAGACTACAGGAAGTGCTCAAACAGTTGATGATTCAGGGTAAGTAGTACACACACACTCACACACACTGTTGTTAATATTATTATTGTGCTTTTTTAACACATGAATAATTGAATAATGTAAAATAAGGTACAAATACATTGAATGTTATTATAAATAACAATATCCAAGAATTTCACACACCATTGCACTTGTGTATATGGCTGTGTGACAATAAAGTGATTTGATTTGATTTTGAAATAAGTTAGATTATAATATTATTTCATTATTAATAAAAACCCTGTTTAAATTCTAGATATCAGTGAAATATAAGAGCACCCAAAATAGCTAATGTTTTCCTGGAGCTCAAAATGACATTTAGCTATCCCTAACAGTTGTGTCCTGTGTAAAACTGTATTAAAAACATTAACAGACAGTGGACTGACTTGCTAGAAAGACTTTGATCTAGTGTAGCGTGCAATGCATTATACAAGATGTATCAAAAATAATACTGTAGCATAATATTAAATGAAATCATGACAGGAAGATTATTCATTAGAATTATGGAGAGACTAATGGACAAAACTTTGAGAGAAAAAAAAGCAAGCCAAGCCATTGGATTAAGAACTTCTCAGTGTTGTCCAGCTGTATCGATCATAAGCAGGATTCTGCATCTGAGGTTTCAGACTTGTTTTCAAGGAGAAAGCACACCCACAATCAGCCGACATACACACCGACTCACTCCTGTAGTAAAGACACCAGCAAAAGGATCTATTCATTAAACGTACATGCTTTCATGCAGTGTTTGTGCATTTGTATGCATGTGAACAGGATTCTCCTGGCAGGATGACATCACACAGCACATCATTGCTAAGGAGCTGAGCCGCATTCCTCACACACGCACCCAAAAGACCCAGAATGCACAGTGAGTACCGGAGGTGTAGTAGAAACATGGAATCAAAATATTGAAACTGCACTTATATTATTTTCAATGAATGCTTTTAGTTTAAGTGTGTGCTATTGAGGCTGGAAAACCTCATTTCGGGGCTCTTGTCAGACTTCAGACCTTTGATTTCAATGAAATGAGCAGCTACATCTTGTAGACGATTTAGTGTAATTGACTTTTTTTTTAGGCCTTCACAGCCTGCAGTTAAGAAGGTCTATTCCAGCTCTAACTCTGAGCCTGGTCCAGCACAGAGCTATATGGATTACATGATTCTAGACCCCCGTCAGTCCTCATCGCTTAGGATGCAGGCCCTACCTATGGACCCCTACTCATACCTGCAGGTAAAACTGGGGCTGTAGATAAAGAAATGCACATTACAATGGAAACACAAATATAAATGTACTGAAAAAGAGTTATCAATACCTTTTCCCACTCATTGTACTCATTGTTCCCAAACAGGAAGACATGACCCATTCTCTCCATCCTCACACCAGTGTGGGATACCAGCAACCCTCCTCTCGAACTGGACCCCAGCAGAGAGATAGAAACCGTCAGCTCCTGGAAGATGCTGTCTCTCTCTACCTTGCCTCTGCACAGCCTTCTTTTCGCCAGAGGGGGGCAGCAGCACTCCCTGCCGCCCCATACTATGAAGATCTAGACTTTCCATTGGACTATGGAGAGGACTACACCCTACAGGGGCAACCCCAGCGCACAAACAAGAAAGTCCCTCAGGACTACAGCTCTCTTGCTGAACTTGATGGTGAGTATCAATCTGGTGGCATCTGGCTTTTTCTGGAAGCTTCAAATGAAATGCACCTTCAGAACTACTGAAGTCTGAATGCGATTTTTTTTTTTATTTTTATTTTTTTTCATTAGATTTCTTTATTTTTGTTGAAAAATACATTTACCTTCAGCAGACACTTTTATCCAAAGCAACTTAACAGCACATTCTAACTATACATTTTTTGGTGCATGTGTTCCCTGGGAATTGAACCTTATGACTTTGTCATTGCTAGCAACATTCTGTACCAATTGAGCTACAGGAACACTTGCAATAAAACAGAACTTTAGGACAGAATTTAATTCAACATCAGTAAAAAAACAATTAGTTGTTAGTAAGGATTTGTGTGCTGATGTTTTCATTGTGCAGTAGTAGGTTGAATGTGTGTGTGTTACAGAGGACACACTGGCGCAGCTGGCCACTCTTTTAGAAGGTTTTGGGATAAACCCACGAGACCTGAGCCCTCAGCAGATAAAAAGACTCACTCTACTGTTACAGCTGTTACAAAACATGGAGAAAACAGGTAAAGCATGTCCCTGATACACTCAGAGATGTACAGGTATATGCATTGAGATGTACTGTATGCATTGCCACACTGCATAAATGATGTAGGGAGTAGTCACTGCACCTAATCTTAAAGAAATAGTTTACTGATGCCATCCCAGATATGTATGATTTTCTTTCTTCTGTAGAACACAAATGAAGATTTTTAGAATAATATCTCAACTCTGTAGGTCCTTTCAGTTTAAGTGAATGGTGGCCAGAACTTTGATGGTCCAAAAAAACACATAAAGGCAGCACAAAAGTAATCCATAAAACTCCAGTGCTTAAATCTATATCTTCAGAAGCTATATGATAGGTGTGGGTGAGAAACAGATCAATATTTAAGTTCTATTTTTACTATAAATTATCCTCCCTGCCCAGTAGGTGGCGATAAGCACGAATGCAAACCGGCAAAAACAAAAGAAGAAAAATGTGAAAAGGAAAGTGAAAGTGGAGATTTATAGTAAAAAAGGACTTAAATATTGATCTGTTTCTCACCCACACTTATATCGCTTCAGAAGACATGGATTAAACCACTGGAGTCATATGGATTACTTTTATGCTACCTTTATGTGCTTTTTGAAGCTTCAAAGTTCTGGCCAACATTCACTTGCATTGTATGGCCTACAGAGCTGAAATGTTATTCCAAAAATCTTAATTTGTGTTCAGCTGAAGAACAAAAGTCATACACATCTGGCATGAGGGTGAGTAAATGATTAGAGAATTTTCATTTTTGGGTGAACTATCCCTTTAATCATTCAGACCATATGTTTTTCTATTATTACTTGTTGCTTTTCTAATTTTTGTCTTGCTCAGATCAATCCCCAGGAACAGTCACAGTAAAAGAGGTAGGTTCTGTTTGCCATGTTATTATTTATCTGATTGCTAAAAGAACCTATTAACACTTATACCAGGATTTGTTCATAAACACTGCTTTCAGAACATAGTTAAATGAGTCATCTAATTATTTAAATAACGCTGGCATATATCATAATTCTCATTTAAAAACCTTAAAAATTTAATTTATTCATTTGATGAGTGCACATTATTTCTTGTGCTTTATCTTTGCCCATATTGGTTTGTTTCCTTGACAGACAATTGTAGAAGGCAGTGATGAAGTGACACAAAAAGGAGCCAAATCCCCCTCACCTGTTTCAGCTCTGCCCTCTACCCCAACATACCAGCTGACCCCTACTGACCCTCCTTCCACACCAGCCCCTGCAACTGTGCCTAAGGAAGACCGTAAGAGCACTATGGTCCCCACCCTGTCAGCAAAAGACTTGGATCTGAAAGAGAAAACAGCCAATATCCTGACAACCGCTAAGGATGGGACAAATACCAGAGAAGTGTATGGCTATATTGTCACTAATCAGAGGTAGGAGTCAGTTGTGATCTGATTTACATTGGCACCAGCCTTCACCAGCTTCCCATAAATCAACCTCTGAAGACTTTGTTTTAATAATTAATTTTTAATTAATTAATTTTAATTAATAATTAATTTAATTAATTAAAAAAAAAAAAATTTAACAGGGCTAATGCTACACAGTTAACTTTGGTGGTGGAGTTCATGAAATCCATCCTGATAATTTTCAGACTCAGTAATCCATGCTCAACAGCAGTGTAAATAAGGCATCTATCTGTTGCCATGAACCCCTTGCCCTGCATTATTTTTACATTTCTTAGTATTAGGCTGGGCAGGTTTTACAGTTACTTTTTGTCTCAGAGTACAGTAGAACAGCTTCCTGATCAACCATTAGAATTTTTTTCTTTCCTGCTTTTAAAGTAATAAATAAATTGAATCAGAATAATGAGCATTGTAGTAGCATAGTAATAATGTGATTTTGCAGTGTTATAACAATAGCAGGGTTCTCATGGTCATGGAAACCTTGAACATGTTAGGGAATTTTAACATTTTGATTTCAAGGCCTGGAAAAGTCATTGCAATTAATAAAATATGAATGTGCTGTGTAAATACAGTACATATATATATATATACACACACAGTATATCAGTGCTGGGTAGACTGAATTGTAATCTGGTATTGATTACAAACTACATGACAAAACTTTTAGTCAGTAACATAATATCTTGGATTACATTATTAAGGTAATGTAATCTGATTGCTTTTGGATGACTTCTGACGTAATTCTTGTTCATTTGATGTCACATGCATTTGAGTAGGATAAGCTTGTACCATTTTGACATAATGTTGCTTAAATGCATTACAAACGCCATCCATGTGTGGTAACAGATTAGACCAGGGCTGGCAATAGGATGACGTTATCAGATATCGACTATGTCGATTTGGACACTCATTTACAGACGATGATTGACAATATTGGTAAATGGCAAAACAAATTATCAAAAAGTCATCAGATATATTAAACTGTAGCCCAGGGTATGAAATATGCACCTGCCATCTGCCAAATGCGACGAGGCTGAATCCAGCTCCTTATTCACAAGCTCCTCATCCAAATGCAGATATTTCATGCACGAGTAATTTTGCTCATCTACCTGCAACAGTGGTGGCCATCCAGTAAGATGTCTTGAGGTAACACATGACAAGAAATGCATTTAAACACAAAGACACATGCATGAAGAAACACACTTTATTATATTTTTAAGAACAGACAAAAGAAAAGTCTTTTCTGTTTCAGTCTGTTCTGAAAACAGTTTGCAAGAATAATGTCATCTACGAGAATGCTGCAAATGACCTCAGAGGATCTCAGGAGGTGCTTAAAGTTTAGTTCGCTTTATTTCTACGGAGCAGTTCGAGCTTAACATGCGTTTTGAATGTGAAAACAAACTCTGCAGGTTCGCTCATATATTTCTTTGTATTAAAGAAACAAAGACGAAAGTGACTAAATCATAAAATAATACAAGACCACGTTCACCTTGAACCTAAAATTGAGTTGTATTTTCTTTTCTTTAGGCAGCATTAACTGTATTAACAAAACACAATACAAACACAAATTCAATAAGAACACACATTTGGCAGCATTATTTTGGGAACACAAGAACATTTATTAGGCTTACAACTAATATAAAAACTAGTGTTGACTATTCGTTTAAGCGATGTAACAAACTGTTTTAGCTTTGAAAGTAGAAATTATGTGGGTTGTGCTGAATGTTTATGTATCAATTATTATTATTATTATTATTATTATTAAATTTACATTTATAATTATCTTTAGTTCTTAATTTTTAGGCTATTAGTAATGTCCCACATGTTGACATAGACGAATACTTGCGTGATGGCAATGAGGCCGTTGGAGATGGTAAATGGATTTGGGAAGGGGATTATATAAGATTTTTTGGTCATTTCGTTATTTTAATTGCTTTTTTTGTTTCGTTTAACCCTTAAATGCATGGTAATTTTCCCAAACACCATTACATATTCAGGTCTTTAGAGACCCGGCACTTATATCCATCAAAAATGGAAGTACAAAATGCCCAGATAGTGTCAAATTTGTAAAATATTTTCAAGACAATTAGAAAACAATAAAATAAAATATATTTTGATGTTGTATTTTTCATAAATGAAAGAGATAATGCAACAAATCAGGACAAATCAAGAACAGGATTCATTATATTCACACTGAAATTTCATGAGATGCAACTGGATGTCAAACACATATTGAGCTACACAAAACACAAAATCTATACATGTATAATGTATGTGTAACTTATGTCTAGCTTATGTGTATCTTATGTGTATTTTCTCAAGCACTCAGGTCTAAATAGATGCACTACTTACATAATTTCAGTGGTACACCCAAATAACAATAGTCATTTCAAACTGTTCATGCGTTGTACTTGCTGTAAGTTTACTTCGATGTTGTTTCTTCGTCAAATAGCAATGTCAAATATAAATCAATCAATCACTGAAATATCAGTGCCACCTTGAGTAAGAAATAACATGTATGTGTATACGCATATAAAATACTGATAATTCATCATTGTTGATAATTCATTGTTGCACAGAAAATGTAATGAGATATAATATTTAACTGTATGAATATAGTACTCATTTCTCTTGTAATACACAAAGAAATAGATATCCTGTGATAGTAAACTTAAATAGATATGAAATAATACAAAATAATTAAAATAAAAAAACGACACTTACATACCTAGTGTCTCTATATACACTTTGGTACTTAAACCATTATTTTATTTATTTTTCAATTTTGGATTTTTTTTGTGTCACACTATTTATAAGAGATAGATTGAGGAATACTAAAGAGGTGTGGGCACAACTCCAAAAAATGGATGTGGTAAATCTATTTATATGAGGTAAAGGGGATGGAATTATGTCTCGGGTCTCTAAAGACCCGAGGCATGCTTTTAAGGGTTAAAGTGCAATTTGAATTAAGAAATATATTTTGTTTAAGGTTTGTTTTTTTTTGTGTTTCAATAAATTTATTTTATTTTTAAAGCAAAATCAATAAAGCAAAAATATTTAAGGACCCTCAGCAGGGGGTTGAAGTTATAATCGGATATCACAATATTTTTTACGGTGATTATCGCTAAAATAAGTTTTACATATCGCCCAGCCCTATAGACCAGTTATATTTGTGAATCAACATCACAAAATTTGTCGCAAAAGCGCATTAATGTACAATTTTTAAGCTAAGTACAAAAGAAATTCACAAAACTAAAACTAACTTTACCGCACTAATGCAATCGATTCAGCATTTTAAGACAAAGAATTTGAGAGATCAATAAATTGTAAGTAATTTACAGCCTTTGCCTGATTAATATGTAATTGTGTAATCCATAAAAAGTAACTGTAATCTGATTATGATTATTTAAAAATATAATTTAATCTAATTACAAGTACTACATTTTTCTAATCTTATTACATAATACAGATGACATGTAATCCATTACTACCCAACACTGTATATACTGTATTTAGTGTTATTCTCAGCTCTAGAATATTTAATGGGCTACAAATTGTTTTTGTAAATGCAATCTCTATAAATATAACGGATGACTGGAAAAGTTGTGGAAATTCATTGGTTAAAAGGTGTGGGAACCCTGTATTAAATTATATTTGTTTTAAAATCAAGGTATATATGGGATTTATTTAATTGAGTGAATCATGTGTAATCAATATACTAATTTAATCTTCGTTTAAGAAATAGAATTAAAGGAACAGTTGCTCCAGTTCATCATACTTCCTAAAAATTACCTTACCTTATTATTACCTTTCCCCTTCTTATATTATAGGTTTTAAGAGGATTTATAAAGCAAAAATGATTCTAGATCAGCTTTCCTTTATTGAGACATTTGCAAAATATAGTCTAGATGTATTTCTGTTACTATGGCTGAATGTTTCTTGAATTGTATTTATTTTATTTGTGTATCTAAATGCTTGTAAAGAAAATGAGTGTGACGTCTTCCTGTGTTTTCCCGCCAGTCCTTTAAGTCTGTATGATGGGGTGAAACTCTTAGAGACCCTGGCAGAAAGAATTCATCTCTCTACAAGCAGTTTCATCAACATTAGGTAAAGTGTGTGTGTGTGTGTGTGTGTGTGTGGGTATGGGTGTGTGTGGGTTTGTGGGTGGGTGGGTGGGTTTGGCTGGTTTACGAGGACTTTTTTTAGGTTACAAACTGGTTAATACTAGGGTTTTATGCTATAAATGTGGTTTATGAGGACATTTCTAGTGTCGCCATTGTTCAAATCTCTTAAAACATACTAAACGATGTTTTAGGGTAGGGTTAGGATTAGGGGATAGAATCTATAGTTCGTACAGTATAAAAATTATGATGTCTATGGAGCGTCCTCATAATGATAGCTGCACCAACATGTGTGTGTGTGTGTGTGTGTGTGTGGGCAGGTTTAAGTGGATAACGAGGACATTTGTTTAGGTTACAAACTGGTAATTACAAGGGTATTATGCTATAAATGTGGTTTATGAGGACATTTCTAGTGTCCCCATTGTTCAAATCTCTTAAAACATACTAAATGATGTTTTATTGAAAATGTAAAAACACAAAGTTTTTTGTGAGGGTTAGGGTTAGGGGATAGAATCTATAGTTTGTACAGTATAAAAATTATTATGTCTATGGAGCGTCCTCATAATGATAGCAGCACCAACGTGTGTGTGTGTGTGTGTGTGTGTGTGTTTGATTTGCTGGACGGAGAGAGACTGAAAGATCAGTGAGTAAAGACTGAGAATAAAAGAAACAAGATCTGTTTGTCTCTGCTCATGTCTGCAGTGTGGTGGGTCCTGCCCTGACGTTCAGGATCAGACAGAACTCTCTGAATCTCAGCGCAGAGGATGTGGCCAATAAAGCTGGTAAGTGACAAGCCCTCTCATTTAGACCATTAATTTTACATCCAGCTAGATGGGGAAAAAAAGTCTTAGTTCTTCCAAGGTATTTAAGCAGGTATTATTCATTTAACAGCACACACGCAAACATTATTGCTTTTACATTGCAGTAGCTGAGAAGAATTTCCTCGAGGGTGAGACAGGTTTTAAAATTGTCCAGACTGGAGTGGGAGAGGTAAGCATCTCTCTCTCTTGCTTTTTTTTTAAAGTCGTCCAACCACACACCGCAAAAGCCACACATTCGCCCTGATCGGCAGGTTTGTGGATTAGTGATTATGTTAATTGTTTGGTATAATGAACCACTCTCTCCTTGTAAGTCAGCAACCAAATTGGCCACACAGGTCATTATTCTCTAGAAAACAGCCCTCATCAAGCAAACGGGGTGTCATTGAAATTCATAGATTCTACAGTTTGTCCATCTATTATGTACAGATGATGTACTGAGATATAATTCCCCTTTCTCATGAATCACTTTGGTGTTTTATACTGAACTGAACAAGGAGGGCATTTCAAATGAAATTTTTTTTTAAATCTCTAACTGTCTCCACTGTACCGTTCTCCCATCTCAAATCCTTCTGCGTTTTTTCCTGCTGTGCCTCATTTCTCTCCTTCACTCATTCTTTCTCTTCTTGTCCCATGCCATTCTCCCCTCTGCCATTCTTTTGCCCCTTCTCTTTTTGTTACCTCTGTCTTTGACCCCTCCCGGTCCTCCCTCGTTCCCCCACTTTCTTGGGTGGCTTTTGTGCTTGGTGCATATTGAGGCATTCGGCTCTCTCCCTCGCTTGCTCTCCTTTCACTTTGTACAGCTGTTGCAGGCCCTTGAATGCAGAATAATGTCTTTTGTTGCATCCGGCTGCTCATATTTTTAATTATTCTTTCTTGTTCCATTGTGGGCGTGACACTTTCTTTGCTCTGAAGTGCACGGTGTATGAGCGAATGAGTGTACGTGTGTGTAAGAGTGTGTGTGCATACACTCTCTCTCTCTCCTTTATCTTATAATTTCTCTCTCTGCCTCAGTAATGAGACCTGCTTGCACCTGACAGTTTTTTGTCCACCTTTTATTGGGGATAAATGCTTTTCTGCATAGGCTGTTTTCTCTCTTTCTCTGTTTCTTTTTCATGCTTTTTCTCTCTGTCAGTCTCTTTTTCCCCTTCTCTTCGTTAATTAAGGTTTTTATCTTCCACAGTGACACACATAGTAGTGCACTTTTTTTTTTTTTCTAAATCCTGTTGATGACATTTATATTTATTGGATAACATATACAGACAATATTGTTAATAATTTGTCTTTTTAGCATAATTTATCAATTTAATACCAAACACATCCGACTTCACATGCACGGAAAAAAAAAAAATCACTCTTTGACAGATTCAATCATGGACAGTGGTTCCACAAGGTTGAAATGAGATTTCTTTACTTCAAATTACTATGTTATCTCAACACAGACACTTGGTGTAGAAAGAACCTAGTTGAATTGGGTAAACCCAACAAAATTAGGCATGCCGATGTAACTCAAATAAATCTCTTTTATTTCTTTGTGTACTAATTAGTGAAAGTGAATGTTAGCATGCGAAACATATGCTGGTTGGAAGTACAGAGTGTATTTTAGTATCAATGCTATGGTTAATAATAATAATAATTCCTTAAATTTATATAGCACTTTTCTAGGCACACAAAGCACTTTACATAGTATAGGGGGAATCTCCTCAACCACCACCAGTGTGCAGCATCCACCTGGATGATGCGACGGCAGCCGTAGTGCACCAGAACGCCCCAGCTATTGGTGGAGAGGAGAGAGTAGAGTTATAGAGCCAATTAATGGATGGGGATTATTAGGAGGCCATGATTGAGAAGGGCCAAATGGGGGGAATTTGGCCAGGACACCGGGGTTACACCCCTACTCTTTTACGAGAAGTGCCCTGGGATTTTTTTTTTTTAATGACCACAAAGAGTCAGGACCTCAGTTTAATGTCTCATCCAAAAGCAATGCCTTTTTACAGTATAGTGTCCCCGTCACCATACTGGGGTATTAGGACCCACACATACCACAGGGTGAGAATCCCCTGCTGGCCTCCCTAATACCAAGTCCAGCAGCAACCTTAGTTTTTCCCCAGGAGGTCTCCCATCCAGGTATTGACCAGGCTCAACCATGTTTAGCTTCAGCGGGCAACGGTAACCCCCAAAACTCCAACATAACAAACTCTTCTAAATCTCAACAAACAAAACATTAAACACTAACAAGCATCCCCCTTTATATTCATCTTGCACAGACACATAACATAACACTTAAGCCCAGTTTCATTAATGCTACATTAACACTACAAAAAGTATTCATCCAGTCCCAACTCAAATGGATTAAGTAAACTTCCATTTTACAAATGTAAATGCATAGAATGTATTGTGAATTTTGTTGCTTTAATTCATTTTGATTAAGCAAATTAAACAAGCTGCAAAAATCTATGCCTATTTATTTTCATATCAAACTAAATACTTATTATTCTATAAATCACAGGGTGCATCTTCAATATCATCCCCAATTCTTGTATATCTGATACAATTATTCCAGATGTGAAGGCTGTGTATTTGTGTCCCTGCCAAACCATATTAATTACAAACCCCTTTTTTAGGCCCATGGCACTTTAGTTACACCCCATTCGTTGTGCCCCCTCCTGCTCCAGTTGCTTTTGGCCTGTTTTTTTCCCTTCTCTCTCTCTCTCTCTCTCGCTCGCTCTCTCTCTCCCTCTCACGGACGGCCTATCCAGGGCATCAATGCCACCCCCTCCCCTCCAACGTTTCACCATCAGCAACATGTGGAGCTGTCACTATGGCAACGCCGTTTGATGTGACAAGTGTCGGCGCTGGTTGAATGGGGCTGAGAGGCACCGAGGCCTTCATACGAGTCAGACACAGCTCTCGGGGAGGCACTTTCTCTCTTTCCCCCTCCCTTTTCTTGTCCTCGCCGGTTATTTTCACTCATTTACCTTTGCGCTCTGACTCTACTTGTATGGCACTCTTTCCCTCCGTTGTGGTTTCTCACCGCTGGAATGTTGAGCACTGGCTACTTTGAGGCACTTGTTTGATGTGTAGCTCCAGCCTAAGTTGTCCGACTGGGACGCGTGGACTTTGAGGAGGCTGAAAAATGTGAAACTGAAGACAGTCCTTCTCGCGCTGATGTAGAGATGTGTGCGGGTGAGTTCTGTTCACTCTAAACACTCTTCATCACTGATGCTGTAGGCCTTAATGGACTAGGTAAATGCTGAGATACCAGTAAATAAATCCGCTGTATTCTGCGGCTATTGTGTTTTGCATACGTTTATGTTTGACACTAGGATGTGACCAGTCATTCGTGTCTAAAAGTCATATTCCACGCCGTTCAAATTTAACATTAGCAACAAACTTAGGCCTATAAAATTGTTAATTTCCTTATGAATAATGTTAAATAATGTAAAGTATTTAAATAGATATTGGCTACTTGTCGCGTTATTAGTCGATCGATATATTGATGCCATTTATCGTGATTCCAGTTTAGTCAACACTATTATAAACACTTTATTTACAGTGTCCTTGTTATACATATTACATGTATTTACTATAGTAATAACAGTAAATTATGCATAATTACATGCAACTAATCCTAAACCTAACCCTAAACCTAGTAAGTACATGTTGTTAATTAATATTACTCAGTACTTATGTATGTAATTACACTGTAATAAGGACACTGTAAAATAAAGAGTAAACAACACTTTTATAAACACTTTTTCAGAACACATTTTATTAGTCCCCATGTGTATTTATGGAAGCATTAAATTGACTTTTTTTTTTTTTTTTTTTTTTGGCTAAATAAAAAAAAAATCTTAAAGCAGTCTGATCACTCGTCAAAAATCATTGGTGACACTCGTACACTTTTTAAAATTATAATATGAGTTAAAGGCTGGGATATTTAGTCATGAAAATGCTGATATGTTATGAACTACTGTTATGTCAGTATTTTGTAAAATATGTAGTAAGCTTTATCCGTTCTGTACATTTCTTTCAAAATCCTAAGAAATGTCTAAAATATAAAGTACTCCAGTTACTCGTCAACATCATACTAACTTGTGAAAAATATATTTAAAAAAAATTCCCTCTCTCTCTCTGTCTCTCAATTTTACAGGGGTCAAAGTAAATTATGATTAGTATGCATTTAATAGTCTGCATTTATAAACATTTTGATACATATTTAAAATATTTATGTAAACAATACTTGTCTGTTTTATTGTATAACTGTATACTACAAACAGCAGATCTTAAATATAGGTTGGCATTACAGTAAAAGTGTAACTTACTCTTTTGCCTGCAATATTTGGAAAAGTATGATGAGTAGAAATTATAATAATAACAATTAAGCATATGCATTTGACCACAGTTAACCCCTTTAGTATTAAGCAGCTTGGCATACACACAGTACTGTGGTGTGTGTGTGTGTGTTCAAGTGTTCATGAAAATTTTTTGTTAAACCCTTTTTTTAAGAGCCGTGTGCTATCTTGACTAGTGATGTCAGGTGGACTGGTTGCTGTGGTAACAGGGCAGAGCAGACTAAATGAGAGAGATGATGTAATTTGTTTGTAGCCGTTGCAGGTGCACTTAAGTTTACACTATTTCTATAGGTTTCGTGTACTCATTTTCAAAGGGATTTTTGTAAATTTTATCTCCTACTCATGTGCTGCTAAAATCCCCACTCAGTGACTAGAACTGACTGGATATAATTTTTTACATTACGGTAAAACATTCAAATGATTGTTTTAGTATTTTCTAGTTTCCAAATAGATCGTTTAAAATAATTTTAACATTGCTAATGGTATTGTCTTTGCTATTTCAAATATTAGTTATTTGTCAAACAAAAACAATTGGTGTGAATGTTAGTACACTGAAAGGTGCAGGACAGAGAGAGAGAGAGAGAGAGAGAGAGAGAGAGAATATTCCTATATAACAAAAACCCTCCAAAGGTTTTTTGTTTTTGTTTTGTTTTTTGTTTTTCAAGCAAACTTAATGAAAATTGAAATTTACTGCACACCATCTGCTGTGTAATATAAAGGCAGAGACACTACAGCGGTGATGAGAATCCTGACGAGTCATAGCTTGAACGGTTCTATCAGATAACAGTCTTGCTGAATTGTGAAATCAATTCACAGTGAGTGAATGGACCAGAAGATACATAATGGGACAGACAGGCTGATGAAATCTTATATCAGCGAGAGACTCAGAGATGGCCGACGCTCCATTTCTGACTCTGACATATCGACTGTGCCTGAACTGCTATTGTGATTCAGTGTGCGAAGCTCTTGATGATCTTTGCCCCTGAGATCTTCCAAAACAAACAAGCACACACACAGACATGCATGTGTGTTTGTGTGTATCTTCTTTTTCTGTGGTTGAGGTCAAAGGGCTCAGTGGAGGTCAGAGGGGTCATGGGGAATGGTGGAGGGGTCCTGGGACCCTGAATCCTATTTTCCTGCTTCTTGAGGAACAGATGTTAAAATTATGCAGCCAACAGCTATTGTGATTCTAATGCACATTTGTATTTGTTAGTATGTTTATAAAGAGTATTGCATTGTGTAATTTCTTTTTTTTTTTTTTTTTTTTTTTTGTGGCAGAAATAGACCATGTAATTATATGACCTCTCTTCTGAGATTTTTCTCAAGTATATCTGCATGCATCACCCTTTCTGGACCCATTTTACCCCTCCTATGCAGAGTTCTACTCTCTCGTACTCTGTAACCATGCTTTCTTTCCTTCCACCCCTCTGATCGGTTGCCTCCTCTCCCGTTTTCTCTGCTCTCTCAGCCTTCATATTCTCTGCCTGCCCCTCTCAGACCTTGGGGGGCCTTTGTCCTCTTGTCCTAAACCAGCTCATTTTTCCTGCCTGCTCCCGTGCTTCATTCTAAATGCCTGTCACTCTTCCTTTCGGGGCCTCTCCAGAGTAGCAGGTGAGGCGCCCCACACCCCTTATCTCCTCCCCCATTGTCCTTCCATCCAGCCACTCACCCTTGCCTCAAACCACCCCCTCCCTTCTTCCACTCCTTCAATCTCCTCTCCAGAACATTCTTCTAGCTTTTCAGGAGAAATGGCTGAATTTGAGTGGGAACAAGAGGGACAGAATGAAATGTGCGAGGAACGAATGGAGAGTGTGTGTGCATGTGTGAAAAGGGCAGAAAGAGATGGGGAACAAGGGGGAAAATGGTTGATACATTTTGAGAAAAGGATAGAAAAGGAGGGAAAGCATCTTGACCTCTTTATGGTCAGAAATAAGTGCTCATTTACTCACTCTTTGCAGCTTTTAATGGCTGGCTGTGTGCTGCAGAACCTGTTTAGATGGTGGTGAGGTGTCAACCTAAAGGTCTGTTCCACTTATTGCACACCGTTCTCAAAAACCAGTGGGTGCTTGGGTGAAAATTACATCCATTGTAAGAATGGGTTGTTAAAAGGTTAGCCTGTAAAAAAAATCCTGATTTGATCCACATAAAGATGGTAGGCTATTAAAGGTTATTTAGTTCACCTAAAAAGAAAAATTCTCTCATCAGTTACTCACCCTTATGCCATCCTAGATGTGGATGACTTTCTTTCATCTGTTGATCACAAACGAATATTTTAAGAAGAATATTTCAGCTCTGTAGGTTCTCACAATGCAAGTGAATGGGTACCAAAATTTTGAAGTTCCAGAATGCACATAAAGTCAGCATAAAAGTAATCCATAAAACAGATCAACATGTAAGTGCTTTTTTACTACCAAATTCTCCTTCTTGCCCAGTAGGTGGCAATATGTGCGAAGAATGTGAATCACCAAAAACAAAAGAAGAAGAATGTGAAAGTGGAGATTTATAGTAAAAAAGGACTTAAATACTGATCTGTTTCTCACCCAAACTTATCATATCGCTTCTAATAATATAGATTTAACCACTGGAGTTTTTATGCTGCCTTTATATCCTTGTGGAGCTTAAATATGTTGGTCCTACCACCCCTGGAGTCACGAGTTCGAATTCAGGGCGTGCTGAGTGACTCCAGCCAGGTCTCCTAAGCAACCAAATTGGCCCGGTTGCTAGGGAGGGTAGAGTCACATGGGATAGCCTCCTCGTGGTCACTATAATGTGGTTCACTCTTGGTGGGTTGCGTGGTGAATTGTGCGTGGATGCCGCGGAGAATTGCGTGAAGCCTCCACACGTGCTATGTCTCCGCGGTAACTCGCTCAACAAGCCACGTGATAAGATGCGCAGATTGATGATCTCAGACACGGAGGCAACTGAGATTCGTCCTCCGGCACCTGGATTTAGGCGAGACACTACGCCACCACAAAAGGGGAGAAAAAAAATAATAAAATAAATTATGGTCACCATTCATTTGCATTGTATGGACCTACAGAGTTGAAATATTCTTCTAAAAGTCTTCATTTGTGTTCAGCAGAAGAAAGAAAATCATACACATCTGGGATGGCATGAGGGTGAGTAAATGATGAGAGAATTTTCATTTATTGGTAAACTACTTCCTTTAAATTTATCTGGAAAAGTAAATAGTCAGTAATATGTAAAGCTCCATCATACATAAAATATTTCACAAAAGATTGTAGTCAGTAGAAGTAACAGTTGATTACAACACTCTTTATGCATCTTCTATAAAATGTAAAATGTTCATGTTGAGTTTTCTCCTTTTAAATTTGAGAATTATACACAAAATACAGTTAATGCTTTTATTGGCTTTGGTTGATGAGAGAGAGAGAGAGAGAGAGAGAGAGAGTATGTCATCTAATTTAAATTAATGTAATGTAAAGCAAAGATATTCTTGATTTTTAAAAAATCCTAATTCAGGATGATATTTCAGTGTTTTTAATGTGGGAATTTAGAATTTATAAGTTTAGTTATTAATTACATGGGGTGGCACGGTGGCTCAGCTGAAAGAAAAAGTTATTAATTATACAAAACAAGCATATTTTTACTTGAGAAATTGAGTTGTGTGATGTTATTATAGTCCTCTTAAAGCCTCACTGAAGCGGTAGTTTATTTTGGTACAGAGATTATTTCCTTTCATTTTAATACATTTGATCAATTATTAATTTCCATAATATTATGTAGTTTTCCATACATAAAATTACCAGCATAGTAAAACCCTTAAATATGAAATGAATATAATATGTAATAAAGGTGTGTTAGTATGTAGGTACTAAATACTAAGTAAGATTCTTCAGATTACACCACATATGATTAAATTGAATGATTTATGCATAATGATGACAGCATATCTCCTTTTCTCTCATTTCCTTTCCACACTGTGATGGCCACAGATTACATTGAGCTTTCTGTTGTTGCCATGGTAGCGCTATGGCCTGTTCTCCCCTGCTGAGGCTCCCAGACACCATGGCAACACCAACAGGCAGGGGATGGAGACACGGGGGCAGAGGGTTGGGAAAGCGGTTGCATGACATCAACAATCATTGCCAATCAGTTCATTCTCTTTTCTTGTTTTGTGATGTAGAAAGAGTACAGATAAAAGAGAGAGAGAGAGAGAGAGAGATTGATTGAATAAAATAAATGAGAATCCCCTCAGAGTGATTGACCCTGCATTGTGTGGGGGATTTCCTTAATTGTTTACTTGCTGGTAATTATTCAGAGGGGCGGGCGGGTCAGTGACTTTCTTTAATTATTTCAGGAGTTGAGAAAGGCTGGCACGTGGCTGTGCGTGTGTGTGTGAGATTGTGCGTGTGTTGTCAGGGTAATCAGTAGCTGATGGTGGCAGTGACATCCAACTTGTTTACACAAACACAGAGAGAGAGACAAAAGATAGGACGAGAGAGTAAGGAAGACACTGTCTTATGCCAAAGAGACCACACAAACACGGCACCTTCCACTCTCTCCTTTTGATTGTGCAATAATATTATTTTGACTTCTATTGACACTTTTTTTATTACTATAATTTTCTAGCATTTTAATTTTCATTGGCATTGCTTCACTGGTCTCTTCTTTTGCATTATGCTGTTTGACGTTTACAGTATTTCTTTCTTTCTCTTTTTCTCTTTTCGCCATAGAGGAGCGAGGGGCGGGGGTTGCCCCAGGCCACACGGGTAGGGGAGGGTTCACGTGGGGTCGTCCTGACAATGGTCGCCATGGCATGTGTGGGCACGGGGTTGTTGGTTGCCTTGGGAATTGCCTGTCTTCGCCACCACACCCGTCAGTTAGCCTCAGGCAAACTGGGTCTGGGACCAGAGGCTGGCACGGAAACCCACTTTGACTACCAGGTACACACCGGCATACAGATACAGGGAGAAAAAGACAAATACAGAATGAAATTTACTCTATGATCAAGAAAGGGAAATTATGTTGCCAAAAATTGAAAAAAATCATACCACCCTTCCGGTATGGAGGTGTAGGAATCCTCTGTATGCCTGCGGTCTGCAAAACCTTATTTAAATTTAATTATTTATATAAAATAATAAATATATAATTTTAATAACATTTATATATTTTGCCTATTAAGACATGAGCTTGAGAGGAGGCATTGACATTTTCAGATGAATACAACAAACACTAAAATATGGTGCAACTGACACATAATCAGCACTGTAATTGCATTTAAATTTGCATTGACTTTGGCTGAGTATTAATGATATTGGTAATTGTACACGAGACACTGAGGATTATTGATTTGAAAATATAATTTTAAATATATTATTGAATGCTAATGATAAGGTCCCTATGCGTCTCTCAGGAGCTATGTCGCCAGCACATGGCAGCCAAGACATCGTTCACCCGTCCGGAGCCAGGTGGTCGGCGGGGGACCAATACGTCTCGAGTCAGCAGTGTGTCGTCTCATTGCAGCGACGGACCGCAGCACAGCCCCAGCTCTCACAGCAGCACACCATCCTGGAGTGAAGAGCCTGCACAGTCCAACATGGACATCTCCACTGGACACATGATACTGGTACACACACTGGCTCACTCCCACACCCAAAAAAACAGGCACAAAAAATGTAATTCTGTCTGGGTCTTATAAAAAAGTGTTGTGATCCATACACTATTTATCCCTCTACACATTTTAGTACCTGCTTGTACAAAACAATTCCATCTTAAAACACACACAGCAGTAAATTAAAGAAGTGTTAAAGACTTTCATGTTATTTTAGTTATATTGTCAGATCAGAGCCTCTAGTTGGTTTCTATACTCTAGTATGGAGTCATGTTTTCCATGTCCAGTCCGTTATTAATTATATAAGGAAGGATTAGACTAGTCATGGGCAACCAGCGAAATTTGTAAAGTTTACTTCTTTTGTTCAGGCATATATGGAGGACCATCTGAAGAATAAGGACCGTTTGCAGAAAGAGTGGAAGGCTTTGTGTTCGTACCAGGCTGAGCCGAGCTCCGTCTCTATTGCCCAGAATGAAAGCAACATGGAGAAGAACCGCTGTCCTGACTTTGTGCCCTGTAAGAGCAATGTGCCTCTTTTTTTAAAGGAATATTTATTATAGTGATCTAATCCGCATACAGAACACTGCTTTTGCTAAATACTATTTTGATGGTTAGAAATGCCCCAGATCATATAACTGAAAAAACAAACAAATAAACAACAAAAAAACAACACAAACCAAATTTAGTTAATATGTCAGTGTTCTTAAAGGGATAGTTCACCCAAAAATTAAAATTCTCTCATCATTTACTCTACCTCAAGCCATCCCAGATGTGTGTGACTTTCTTTCATCAGCAGAAGAATATCTCAGCTCTGTAGGTCCTCACAATGCAAATTAATGGTTACCAAACTTTTTAAGCTCCAAAAATCACATAAAGGCAGCATAAAAGTAATCGCTATGACTATATCTTCTGAAGTGATATAATAGGTGTGGACGAGAAACAGATCAATATTTAAATCTTTTTTACAATACATTCTCCTCCCTGTCCAGTAGGTGGCGATATGCACAAAGAATGCGAATTGCCAAAAAACAATAGAAGAAGAATGCGAAAGTGGAGATTTATTGTAAAAAGGACTTAAATGTTGATCTGTTTCTCACACACACACCTATCATAACACTTCAGAAGACATGGATTTAAACACTGGAGTCGTATGGATTACTTTTATGCTGCATTTATGTGCTTTATGGAGCTTCAAAGTTCTGGCCTCGATTCACTTGCCTTGTATGGACCTACAGAGCTGAAATGTTCTTCTTGTGTTCAGCAGAAGAAAGAAAGACATACACATCTGGGATGGCATGAGCGTGAGTAAATGATGAGAGAATTTAGATTTATTTAACCTCAATTCCAGAACAACTCTTGGGGGCTTACATTACATTCTATGTTTTAGATGACCATTCACGAGTAAAACTAAAGGCAGAGACCAACCCCTCCAAAGAAGACTACATAAATGCCAGCACTATTGTAAGAAACTGCTACCGTAATCTATATAGAACAAAGACCTTTATAAAAGTACTATTATGTATTCTGGAAAAATAAAGAATTGTTTCTAGCAAAACATTTAACAAATGTGGTAATGAGACAGGAAAGGGTCTTCATTTATACTGTTGTCTTTGCCCATAGATTGATCATGATCCACGTTTGCCTGCTTATATTGCCACTCAAGGACCTTTGCCACACACTATTGCTGATTTCTGGCAGGTGAATTGCACATGCTGAGTTTGATGATGAAATGGGAAGATTTTAAGATCAAGATGTATGAATCTAGTTTAATTCTGATTGCTTTCAAACAAGGTCCTAACACTTAAATATTTAATTACATGTCTTCAAAATGAATCAAAGCTGAATAAACAGAAAAATGATTTACATTCATACGTATCTAAGAGATCGATTGTTTTATAACAATTTACAATAAGGTTCTATGCACATTATTAATCTTGTTTTTAATGTTAATTTATAATTGGATGATTGTTAATTCATGTTAGATTATAATGTTCATAATGTTAACATACTCATTTGAATATTACAAAATAAACATTAACCCACATTAATAAATGCTGTTTAAACATTGTTTATGGTTAGTTCATGTTTAACTAACTATTTAACTAACATTAACATATGTAACCTAATTGTGAAGTGTTACCAATTATTCTTTTGGTACTTTACAATAAGGTTCCATTCGTTAACATTAGTTAATGCATCAGGTATCATGAACAATGCATTTTTTACATCACTTTGTTAATAAAAATACAATTGTTCATTGTTAGCTCATGTTAGTTCATAGTATATTAACTAATGTTAACACATAGGCTACAACTTTTGATTTTAAAAATGTATTACTGTATGTTGAAATTATCATGAACTAAGATTGATAAATACTTAAGTATTGTTCATTGTTAGTTCATGTTAACTAATGTTAACAAATGGAACCTCATTGTAAATTGTCGCCATTCTTGTTATACTGACACTGTTTCGGTTTGTGTTAGATGGTATGGGAGAGTGGGTGTACTGTAATAGTGATGATGACAGCTCTAGTGGAAGACGGAGAGAAACAGTGTGAACGTTACTGGCCCGATGAAGGATCGTCTCTGTACAACATCTATGAGGTGAAAAACTCCATTCAGTCTTTGCTCAGTAATGTCCCTTGTGGCATTTTTTTTTTTTTTTTTTTTGCTTTATTACCTTACTTTTTTCTCCTACATTTCTCAGGTGAATCTTGTGTCTGAACACATCTGGTGTAAAGACTTCTTGGTTCGTAGTTTCTACCTGAAGAACGTTCAGACTCAAGAGACGCGCACTCTGACCCAATTTCACTTGCTGAGCTGGCCCGCACAAGGCATTCCGTCCTCCACGCGCCCCCTGCTGGACTTCCGCAGGTACTGCCACAACTGAACACGGCTTCATGCTTAAGCCCCGTACACACATGCTGTCGCTCTAACGTTACTGGTAGACTGCACGTCTGGCCATGTCTTTTGAATATATGCTCACAGATGAGATGTCGGTAAAACTAATATTTATTTCCAATTTGACAAGGACTCAGTTTTCTTGTTCCTAATAAAGTTAAACTTTTCTCAATTTTGTCGTGTCGCTCGCCACGCCCACATCTAATCGCCAGAGGTCGCTGTCGCTCGGGTCGCCGGAAGTCGCTTGCTGTCATAGAAAATGAATGAAATGAGGTCTCTTTGTCGCTGCATATGGGCGAATTCCCAACTGCGTTTTTGCGCCCTTGAAGGGCACTGCGGGAAGGGGAGATCTAAATGAAAGTGAGCAACTCAAGCTCTCCATGAAGGTCCTTTCCACAAGGCCGTTAGTAAAGGGTATATGCGATGGTCACTTCGAAGAAGTAATTTTACAGTTTATGATCACGTGACCCTGGGTGGCGTGTCTCCTCCTCTGCAATTTGTCCTTATACATGAGATAGTAGAAAGCCGTAAGCAGAAAGATACTCCAAAAACAGGGTCCATTTCTTCCTGTAGGCTATTCTAAACGCTGTGGTTTATGATTATTTTTTATTAAGACCTCTGGTGCACCAAATAACTTTCGGTGGGAAATGTTCATTAATGTATTTTATATACATTTGTGCAGGGGCGTAGATTTCAGGGGGGATGGGGGGAGGTAACCCCCCAGTAATCAAAACAAGCAAGTACAACCCCCCCCCCCCCCCCCCCCCATTTATGTACAGATATATTACTATTATTATTATTATTAAGACAGCAGCAGTAAGCAATTTTAAATAAGACACAAAAGGCAATGTTTGACAAAAACAAAAACAAACAAACAAACAAAAAAAAAAACTATTACATAAAGTATATTTATTTGCAACAACAAATTAACAGCAATAAATAAGAGATCCCTGTTGTTAGAACAACGGCGCCGCGTCGTCATGGTAACGTTTAAGGCGAAGACAAAGTGGAAGTGACGTATGTCTTTCATTACTCCCTTCATCAAGGGTGTTCCAAATGGCCATCACAGTCAACATCAACGGAGTCACAAGTGCCCTGCTCCAGGGCTCAGCCCTTCGGAGGGAATAGGGCATAGGGATGCTCACTTCCGTTTGGAATTCCCCTGTGTATACGCTGCTTGAGTCAGGGTAAAATCCATTTACATTTTTTTGCAAAAAAACTAAGCTGAGGGATAGATGTACAGTCTGTTTAATGGGTTGTGCTATCTAAATGTTCCAGATAACATCATATGATCACAACCTGTGTTTTTTGTAAACATCATTTTTTTATACTCACCCTCATGCCATCCCACATCTATGACTTTCTTTCTTCTATAGAACACAAATTATGATTTTTAGAAGACTATCTCAGCTCTGTTGGTCCATAAAATGCAAGTGAATGGTGAACAGACCTTTTAATCAAGCTCCAAAAAGCACAGAAGGCAGCATAAAATTAATCCATATGACTCCAGTGGGTACATTCAGATCTTCAGAAGCGATTTGATAACTGTGTGTGAGAAACAGATGAATATTTAAGTCCTATCATTTAACTATTAACCTGTTTCTTCCCCAAAGTGATTGCATCACTTCAGAGGACATATTAAAATCACTGGATTTTAATATATGTACATGGATTACTTTTATGCTGCCTTTATGTGATTTTTGGAGCTTCAAAGTTCTCGTCACCATTTATTTGCATTGTAGGGACCTACAGAGCTGAAATATTCTTCTAAAAATCTTCGTTTGTGTTCAATAGAAGACAGAAAGTCAAACACATCTGGGATGGCATGAGGGTGAGTAAATGATGAGAGAATTTTGCTTTTTGGGTGAACCATCCCTTTAACAACTTACGCCTGGTTCACACATCCTCCGTGAGCGACGCATTTTCGTTTCGGCATCCATATTAACAGATTACACCATTCCCACTGCAAGTGTGAGGGGCGAGGTGACGCGTCCCAGAAGCGGCAGTGAGTGGATAATTTCGGCGTTGAGCTATTTTGCCGCACGGCTCATGCTGAGCTCAGCGGCTCTTTGTGCAGTACAACACTAAAATAATCAAGAGATTATAGAAAAGACACAAAAGCAAATCAAAATTATTCAAACCGAACCAACACTACAATTTACTGTCTGCGTGCTAGTAAACTCAATAAAATAACTTAATAAATTAAAGAATTAATAAACTGCTGGACCTTCTGCCATTCTGTGTATATAAGTGTACTGTATAGACACAACATTAACCAATCACAACCAAGTGTGCTGATCAAGACGAAGAGCACGTGACTGCTCGCTGTTGTACTTGAAGCAGCAATAACCGCAGCTTATTATGACCATATTTAAGAAAAAATTTGGCATAGGATCCCATAGATAACTTTATTTTCTATGCAGAGGCACTGCTGTTTCTAGCAGAAGAGATGCTGCCAATGTGAACGTCCATTGCGACCGCCCCGCTCACGCCTTGCTCACGGAGGATGTGTGAACCCGCTGTGACTGTCGGACACATCCAAATAGATATTGAAATTACTTGAAATGATGAACTGTGAGTGAGCAGGATTTTAGCAACCACACAGCTCAGTGAAATTAAAGGTCATTTTTATACCTGTGGTGTTTACACATGATTTGTTGCTGATGGTCTGAAAAAGTGACAATTAACAATAATAGCCGAACAACAGCTAGTAATAACAAATAAAAGATTTGACAGGAAACATGCTTATTACTGTATTATTGTCATTATTATTTATGAAGCAATGTCAATTTTTTTTGTGAAAATGCATAAACTTGGTTTTAATAAATAGCATGTTAATATAAACATACAACATATGTTTCTTGTTGATAGCATAAGGTAAATGGTGTTCCACATACCTTAAACCCTGAAACTGTATTGGACTAAACAAACAAACCCAGAGTCCACCACACGCCACTGACATGTACACAAATGGTTCATTCATATCTGTCGTACTATTAAAAAAACCTGTACGTTCCCTGCTATTTCTACCTAACCCTGATATGAAGGTTTGCTTCATGCTTGGGTTTCCTTATAAATCTGTGGATTTTTTCACAACCTTGAAGATCAGTCCCCTCAGTTCCTCACACGTGGATGCCTCTGCACTTTGGACTTTCCCTGGTTGTGCTCTATATGCTCCACTGGCTCTGCTTTATCCTCTGCTTTTCCTCATTCCAATAATCTCGCGGCCTGTGATGGAGATCGGTAGATCCCTGGACGTAGCACACCTCCCAGTGTCATTTTTGTGATTTGCAGCTAGTAGTCTGAGTCCAGTTGCATAGTCACAAAAATGATCATTGGTAGGTGTGAGTGCAGCAGGAGTGAGGCTTAACAGATGCTCCATCGCCACTCTCCCCCTTCCTCCTTCCCCTACCATTCTAAACAGACTGATGTATCGTTCCTTCATCTCCTCTGTTGGCAGAATAATGAATTGTTGGCCATGACAAATGGAAAATTATGCTCATTATGACATGCTCCATTTTGAATGCCCCCTTTTTCAATCCTTATGCATATTTTTTTCAGGAAAGTAAACAAGTGCTACAGAGGACGCTCCTGCCCAATCATTGTGCACTGCAGGTAAACAGCTAAAATATGCATCTCAGACTCAGTGTTGTGTTTTGTTATTAGTGTTTTCATTGCAATTGAAGCATTTACAGTAAATGGAAATTGTGTTTCCTGTTTCAAACAGTGATGGTACTGGCAGAACTGGCACCTACATTCTTATTGACATGGTACTTAACCGCATGGCGAAAGGTAAGCACCTCATTACTTGTTGAAAATTTCAACTCATTCTCAATAGCTGCTTCATTTCAGTACACTGTGCATGTACTTCATACTCACAGGCTGTTTTTATGTTTTTAGGCGTGAAGGAGATTGATATCGCCGCAACACTGGAGCATATTCGTGATCAAAGACCAAGTATGGTACGCACTAAGGTATGAACAAAGTGTTTTCATTTGATTTGAGCATTAACTTTGGCATCCCTAAAATACTAAAACTAAATATACTGAAAAATAAATCAAATTGAAAAGTATGATAGAAATTAAAACTAAATTCAAAATTCAAAACTGTAACAACCTGTTGGGTGTGCTTGTTTGTGGTTGTTTACAAGAGACAAATGAGCTTGTTTCTCTCCTCAGGACCAGTTTGAGTTTGCCCTAACAGCTGTGGCAGAAGAGGTGAATGCCATTCTGAAAGCCCTTCCTCAGTGAGCCACACCCCACTGTGTCCCTATTACACAATTTCTGCTCACACATTTCTCTTTTCGTGCACCTCATTCACTTTGAGTCAGAAACGTAAACTTTACTCCCTTTGTAAAAGACAATGAAAGATTTCTGTATTCTGAAAATATTTTACAGGGGCCAAATTCTTCAGTCCATACTGTTTCAGGGAGAACAGTGGCTTTATGAGACATCATAATTTTACACACACTGCAGTCATTTTAAGTGACCTAATTCCTGATGATTGTCAATATAATGTTGTCTTTTTATATAAATATATATGTTTGATGTTTAAAATGCAGTGTCTACATTTACATTAATGTTCTTCAAATGCTTTCTCTACCTTGAAATGACCAAAAATGCAATCCATGTATCAAATATTCAAAAAAGGCAAACATGTGCTCATATACGCACAGTCACGTCTGAAAACGAGTGGTTTGTTTGTTTTGGTGGAATGTATAACCTGAAAGGCACCTGTGAAGTCATACAGTTCCTGTAAAACATTGAGTGCATTCATGTCTAGTGCAGCCTTGACATCATGTCATCACTGTAAATAATTCACAAAGAGGTATGTTTGTCTGTTCCTGTAGCAAATGTTCCGAAA
Organism: Myxocyprinus asiaticus; assembly: GCF_019703515.2. Taxonomy (NCBI): domain Eukaryota; kingdom Metazoa; phylum Chordata; class Actinopteri; order Cypriniformes; family Catostomidae; genus Myxocyprinus; species Myxocyprinus asiaticus. The sequence goes on from NC_059353.1 coordinate 14,945,143, forward strand.
ATCATCACAAAAAGAGAGACTTATATGACTATAATTTTTAAATGGTTGCAAATTAAATGTGAATCTGTGGAGCAGCGCTGGTTGATGTGTGACTTTTCATACTGTTCTCTCGCTTTCATAATGACTATGCAGACTGCGCCTATTTATTAACAATAATAATCATGGTAAACACAGCACTGTTAAAGGTGAAGTGTGTAATTTTTTGGTGTAAAATATGCAGAGAAAATACAGATAAGCCAGGCTCAAGCAATGAGCGGAGAGCTCAAGCAGTGAGAGTTTGGGGAAGGACTATTTGTTTGTATTTGCTCAACCAATGGAAGACGGAGAGTGTTTGAGAAACCTGTTTGAAAACACTCATTATTTTTGCAATTCTGTTTTGTGCCTCTAGTGGCTAAAAAAAATACACACTACACCTTTAAAATATCTTGGTAGTATGTTTGTTTGCTTTCACTGCAAAAATCTTTTTTTTTTATTAGTATGTTTGTCTTGTTTTCCAGTAAAAATATCAATATATTCTTAAAACAGGATATATTTACTTGACAAGCAAAATTACATGTTTTCAGAGAAATCTGACAAAATTTAGGAAACTTTGTTTAAAAAAAAAAAAAAAATCTGCCAATGGGAAAAGAAAAATAAACTTGTTTCTCTTTTTTTGGCAAATAGTTTTTCTTCTTTTACAGCTACACTATGTAACTTTTGGCCCTCTAGCAGATAAAAAATAAAACTGCATGTGTCTTGTGGAAGGACATTGTTTTGGTTGTGCTTTGGCTCTGTGGTTTGAGGCACCGGTGTACACATGGATACAGGACATCTTATCAGAGCGAATGGACAAATAAATAATGAAAGAAAGGAAAAGACGTCATTTATTTCAAAACATCAATGTTCCCAATACGTCAAAACAGCAGCATAAGATATGGCACTTGCCTGCTCAGATGAAGTTAACAGATAAAACGTCATCTGAGCAGGCAAGTGCCATATCTTATGCTGCTGTTTTGACATATGTTTATGTTTTGAAATGAGTGACGTTACAAAAGTTAGGCAACGTTCGTTAACATTAGACATAACGATTGCTAGTCTGATAAGGTCAAACGTTGTAAAGTTTTTATAACTGCTGGATATTCTGCCCAAAAAGACCACAGTAGTAACTAATTTATAGATTGTCGTTGTTACCAAGCAGTGGTCAACATCATTTCAAGACTCACATGTCCTTGGCAAGCCTAGGACTAAAGGATTTATTTATATAAATTATTGCCATTATAAATACACAGACACAGACGTGTGTGTGATTACACAACTATACATAAACCATATCAATAATATATCTATCTCTGGGTTGTTTTTAAATCCTTTCAGTTGTTGCCACCTCTGAAAAGCCAAGCCGATGTTGATTCGGGTTTTATTATGGACTCTGACACTTTCCTTTTTTGCTTGTAGACTCTGCTTTGTTCGGGGTTTCTTTGTTTTTACAACCGGTGATTCCCCGGAGGTTTGCCGTTTTGAATGATCCATGGTCAATTTTTCTCATTCGTTGTGACAACAAACTTTCAGCTTCAGCTACTCCCACACCATACACATGCTACAGTAGCCAGAGTATATTTTCTCTGTGTACGGATATGACATGAACACGCACAAGCAAATGACATATGTATGCAATTTCCTGCGAAATCAGTCCCGACAGCTCTAAAATATAAATCATTATTACAGGTTTATCAAAGTGTATTTGGGTAAAGACATGGTTTGGAAGATGGATGTTTGTTGCACTCTCTCATTAATAACATTTTGCCATAAAACAAACAAACAAACAAAAAAAGTATAAACCTCACTAAATTAAGGGTACGTTTACACGACGATGATGTACTAAAAACGGAAAAGTTTATCGTACAGACGACAACGTTGTCAAAACAATCCCCATTCACACGGATCCGCAAAAACGACTAAAAACGCTGTATTATGCATGCCAGGCCAGTAGTTGGCGATGTCACTTTGTAAAGAAACACTACGCGCCTCCGTACATAAGCATTCTTCCACAGAGCGGTGAATACAAACAATGAAGATAGCGATCGCTGGTTGTAGTAGTGATGCAGTAAATCTGCAGTTTGCTGGAGAGCGTCAATAAACTCAAAATCTTGAGCAGCACAAACACTGTCCTGTAGTCCGCCATCGTAGTTTTGAATGTCTCGCGCATTGTTTTGAAGTACTCGCGCGCATGCCTATAGACTGAATACGTAATATGCGTGCACATTCTCGTTTTTGTATGTTTGCATGGAGACGATGACGGCATCGTTTTCAAAAACTTGCACTTTGAAACCCGTTATAAAAAATTTGTGTTTTCAGGCCCCAAAACGCCGTTGTCGTGTAAACGAACAGCCAAAATGCATAAAAAGTTTTCCATTTTTAGTTGAAAACATTGTCGTGTAAACGGCCCCTAAGTTAGATTTCTCTGAAAACAAGACTAACTATCTTATGCCATTTTGCTTGTCAAGTAAATTTATCTTATTTTAAGAATGTTAAAATATTTTTACTAGAAAACAAGACAAAACTACTAATTAAGAAAATTATTTTTTGCATTGGTGGATCAACAGTGGCAAGAAAAAATATGTGAACCCTTTGGAAGTAGTTGGTTTTCTGCATTAATTGGTCATAAATTGTGATCTCATCTTCATTAAAGTCACAAGTACAGACAAAGCACAACATGCTTAAGATAACAACACACAAACAATTATAATCTTTCATGCCTTTATTGAACATATCCCAATACACATTAACAGTGCTGTGGAAAAAGTAAGTGAATACCTAGGCTAAAGATAAAAAAAAGGTGTGGGTTAGAGCTACCTCGACTTACCTTGTCAGCACCCTGCAGCTCTCGCCTGGTTGCCCACTGAAGCTAAGCAGGATTAAGCTTGGCCAGTACCTGGATGGGAGACCTGGGGAAAACTAAGGTTGCTGCTGGAAGTGGTATTAGGGAGGCCAGCAGGGGGTGTTCTCCCTGCAGTCTGGGTGGTTGAGGAGATTCCCCCTATACTATATGTAAAGTGCTTTGAATGCCTACAAAAGCGCTATATAAATATAAGGAATTATTATTGACTTATAAAAAGCAATCAACCATTTTGAGTTTGCTATTCACAAGAAGCATCAGCTAACATGGATCACGCCTCGCAAAAAAAGAGATTTCAGAAGACCTACGATCAAAAATTGTTGCTTTGCATAAAGCTGGAAAGGGTTACAAAGTTCTCTCGAAGAGCTTAGATATTCATCTGTTCATCTGTTCACAGTTAGACAAATTATCTATAAATGGAGATGATTTAGCACTGTGGCTCCTCTCCCTAGAAGTGGCCGTCCAACCAAGATTACTCAAAGGGCACACCGTAGAATGCTCAATGAGGTAAAAAAAAAAGAACTCTAGAGTGACAGCTAAAGACTTGAAGGAATCATTGAAGCTGGTTAACATCTCTGTTATGTTAAAATTGTCAACAAAAAATTTCGTTATCGAATAGTCGTTTGATGTCATTTAACGTAACATGAGATCATACGAAACTCTAATGATGATGCGCGAGAGCAGCACTGCAGTTCGCGTCTGACTAAGGGGAGGAAGAATTACACAGCTCAGAGTCCAGATGCATTCGAAACTTTCCAAACAGCTTCAGGTGATGTAGATAGCAAAGTACGAGGGAATTATACAAAAATACAAAATAAGTAAATACAAAGGCACTCTCGTTGTGGAATAAGTTGAGCTGGAGCTTCGACTCCGCTGAAGCAAAACTTGCGTGTCGATTGTCTTTAAAGGAAACACCCCGGCATTATATCTTTAATACAGTTATAGTTCATGCATTATAGCTTTATTAAAGTTCAAATAATAAGGAAGCAGGTCATCTAAAAAACTACAAACTCCAAAACTGGCATTTCTCTGTGCGGTCAGTGACTCTTCTATGAGTTGCGCGAAGTGTCCTGATCTAAGGGGGAGAGATTGAAACTGCACCCGGCTGGTGCACACTCTGTCGTGGGGACGCTCATCCCCCTCGCACGTGCTTGCTGCAGCTAGATTGTAACGTGATGGCTCGCGACGTATTGTATCATAATACAGTATATGTGTCACTGTGCATTTCATATCGTGAAGAAAATTGGCAATACACAGCTTTATTAATAAGAGAGAGTTTGTTTTTTCAGAGTTAATGATGGATTGAAGTGAACAGAAAGGTTAGAGAGTCTTCGCCACATTATACACTGCAACAAAATATGTTTTTCTTAGTAGTTTTTGTTTTGGCTTGTTTTCCAATATAAATATCTAAAATTCCTTTAAAACAACATACACTCACTTTAGCAGCTATACTGCAGAAGAAAAAATTGTTATCTGAGAATGTTGAACATAATATAAAAAAATATCTGAAAATCCTTTTAAAAAAAAAAGATGCATTCACCTGAGAAGCATCATCTAAGATATTTAGACTTGCTTTCAGAAAACAGATCTTGAATATATTGAAGTATATTTTGTCTTTACTGCACTCGCATAAGTATAACCAAGTGAAAAAATACATGTATATACAAAATACAATTATATTTGTGTCTTAAAACAAGTCTAAATATCTTACATGTTGCTTCTCAAGTAAATTTATTTTTAGACAATTTTAAATGACAAAAACACTTGGTAACAATAGGATTTTTTGCGGAGAATTTTTTAATGAATTAAACTTAAACCAATTTTTTTCCCTTTAATTCAGTGAATGTCATTTAGAGGTATTTTTAAAAGATGATTTTGTCCACTTTATTGTTAGCAAGCACGTTTAATACAACCTTTTAAGTCAGGCACAAGCTGAATAGTCATTTAAGAGCTAATGATTAATCGTTGCAATAATCGCCCGAATAGTCGAATAATCGTTCTAATAATCGTTAGGTTAATCGATTATCAAAATAATCATTAGTTGCAGCCCTACTCTGTTTATAAGTCCACAATACAGAAAGCATTAAATAGTCATTGTGTCCATGGCAGGACACAAAGAAGGAAGCCGCTGCTTTCCAAAAAAACATTGCTGTGCGCCTGAATTTTGTCAAAGACCACCTTGACAATCCACAACGCTACTGGGAAAATGTTTTGTGAACGATGAAACTAAGGTTGAATTGTTTGGGAAGAACACGCAGCACTACGTATGGAGTAAAAAGGGCACCGCATCCCAACGCTGAAATATGGTGGAGGGAGCATCATGATTTGGGGCTGCTTTGCTTGCCATCATCAAGGGAAACATTAATTCCCAAGTTTATCAAGATTTCCTACAGGATAATGTCAGGGTAACTGTGCACCAGCTGAAGCTCAGTAGAAGCTGGGTGATGCAGGAGAACAATGACCTTAAACATCGAAGTAAATCCTCTACAGAATGGCTTCAAAAAAAGAAAATTCACCTTTTGGAGTGGCCCAGTCAGAGCCCAGACCTTAACCCAATAAAGAAGCTGTGGAATGACCTCAAGAGAGCCGTTCACATCAGACATCCTAAGAATATGGCTGAGCTGAAGCAGTTCTGTAAGGAAAAATGGTCCAAAATTCCTCTGAACGTTGTGCAGGTCTAATCCGCAGCTACTGGAAACACTTGGTTGAGGTTATTGCTGCCAAAGGAGGATCGGACAGTTATTAAATCCTAGGGTTCACTTACTTTTTCCACAGCACTGTGAATGTGCTAATTCCAAAGGCTTCACATACTTTTTCTTGCCACTGTATATTATTAGAAGACTTGCAGAAGAAAATATCAGATATACAGATATTTGAAATAAAACACAGGAAACCTTTCTGAATAAATAATAAATCTTTATCATAAGTTATGAAGATTTTAAATTCTCAAATATAGTGCTGCTACACATTCATTGTTTCATTCATAATTATTAAAAATGATACCGAATAATTTTGTCCATAAAACATCAGCCACTATTTCTGATCAGTGCAGGCCATAAATATATAATTATGTAAAAAAAAAAAAAAATCCAATCTTCCCTCTCTAAGGCTGAACACACATTCATACACAAACACACAAACATCATTAGCATGTACATTATTGACCTTTATGTAGTGTTGCCTGGGGATTTTCCAAATAAAACTTTGAAAAGGTTCTGAGCAGCAGGTGTGCCAGGCAGAGAGAGAGAGAGAAAGACAGAGGGGCAAAAAGCAAGAGCAGAGCACCAGGGAACACTTCACCTGTTAAGGGCAGATGGATGAATCAAGTGTTATTATGAGGACTGTTTGTAGGTTTGAGTCTACAGTAGTGCCTGCTAATGGTATTTCTTTTGCACAAATTAAAATAGACTCTAATTATACAGAGTTTGATATTTTCCTTACTGGAACACGGCATGTTTTACAGCAGGGACGGGCAACAATCAGATAATTACATAGACATTTTTAATTAACAATGTGTTCTGCTTTACTATTGGAAAGTGGGGAGAAATGTCTGAAAACTATGCTAAAGTTCATGAAGAGGGCTGCAGAGAGGTCTACACTATGTTTTACCTCTGGGGGTGGTAAGAAGGGGCCACAGCCACAGATCAGCCTGTGAAGGCCTGGAAGTCGGACTCTGTAACGGCAGGGAGAATGAGTCAGGTAAAAAGACAAAAATATATTAAAATGCTAATGCACAAATAAAATCTATGAGTGGGAAAGACTCAATAAATGTGCGGTACTAACAACAACAAAAAACCTCTGAAAAATAAGAATGGTATGCTTTTAGTGTGTAGCGAGACAAGAAAATTGGATTGCGGCAGTAAGTAGGTCTCTTGATGACTTAAGAAAGGAATTCAACCTTTTGAATCTTGCAAGTTACAAATCCCATGACAATACAACACAGAGATTTAGAATTAAAGGCATTAAAGTTTATAAAGAGCTACTGCCACTCATTATCAGGTAAAGTGGACAAAACATATCATGAGTTGAGTCACACTGTAGAAGGAAGCAAATATTTGCAGTCCATCAAAATACTTTCTATGTTCTAAAAATGAATGCTTATGACCAAAACTGATTTATTTCAGTTTATTGTTTCTCATATTAGCATCAACAACTTCAGGTTAACAATGACTGAAACAGCATTTTAAATAAATCAAATCATTTTTAAATATCACTTTCAGAGCACCGAACTGAATCCCTCTGAATTAGGATACTCTTAATTGTCATCTCACATAACATTTTTAAACATAAGAGCAAATAATTTTGTAAATAAATTGTTTTTGCTTTGCAATTTCTAGAATTATACAAAATAACGTATTTGATAAACATTCGCATAGCATAACATTCTACCTTTTTGTGCTTTGTCTAGTGTCTTTTAAGCAGAACAAATTTTATTGAAGTTTTGATTGTTCATTTCACATTACACACTTGCTGGCTAATATGAAAGAAACTACACAGACAAATAATAATAAGTTAAATGTGCTTCTTTGGCAAACATGTTTGGCAAACGGGCTGGCACATAATATATGGCACTGGAAACCACAGCCATGCATTCTTATACTAAAAAAAGGAACAAACCATTAATAATACTGAACTATTTGATGCATATAAAACTAGAGATGAGTGTCATTGTCACTTTTATTTTGGCACATAAATTAAGAAAACTATGTATCCTTTACATGCCTGGGTTCCCACAGTTTGAAGTCATTATGTACTGCACTAGCTTTCAAAGACAGTGTGATTATATTGAAGTCTTTTTGTGCAAAAGTTTATAACATCTCAAAAAATACTGTACATCTATCACGTTCAACAGGAATGAAGGAATGAGAAATGCAGTAAAGAAACAGAAAGTATCCAGACACTTAGGCCTCATCCATACTAATACATTTTCACTTAAAAAAGCATCTTTTTCTCTATGTTTTGGCCTTCTGTCCACACTGAGACAGCAATTTTTGGCCCAAGTGGATAAATTTGAAAATGCCACCTTCGCGTTGTAGTGTGACCGGGAAATGAAAATATCTGAAACCGATGACAAAATTGTTGTCGTGAAGCAGTCATGTGATCCATTCAACCGCAACAATCAAGATGGCGGCCCATGTTGTAGCGGCATTGTTGTGCCTGTCATTCACTTTGATAGCATTGTTAAAGATTAATGTTACTTTGTACAACCTTCACATTGCATTCCTTTAAAGAAGGCGGGAAGTTTACTCGAAATTGCTGTCCAGATGGAGCACGAGAACAATTGCATTTCAGACCGAACATGGAACGGCGATTTTTCGCATGTGCAGTAAGGGGATTTAAAAGTTTTCATACATTTCAGTGTGGATGAGAGACATTTGGAAAACGTTTGAAAATGGCAGTGTGGACGGAGAGCGTTTCGAGAACGAAAATGCCGTTTTCAAATAAATCCGGATTAATGGAGAGGATTAGTCACTACAAAGAATCAGACAACCTCTGTTCTAGAAGAAACCATTACAATAATCATTTGTGTATGGATGTATCTGCAGCTAGCATCAAAATTACCAGGTGCGGTCAAAGATAACTGCAAATCCTTTTAAAAACATTGATGCACTTGAAAACTTGTTCTGTTGAAACAATTAATTGTAAGGTATTTGGAAATGAGATGCCAACTAGGCAGCTAAGCATAAATTGAAACACTAACTTGCTCAGCTGCAATTTTATTTAAATGAGAATTTAAGGGAAGAGCATTTACCGTATCTTCGTTTGGCAGCCAAAATGTCATATTTAATACGATTTAAAGGCGCTGTAAACGCTATTAGCTGTTTTGCTAACTTCAACCATTTTGCTAACTTCAAAATGCTACATATATATTGTAAGTAAATCCAACACACCTTATTTAGCAGTGGAAATCTTGCAAACATTTTTTTATATTAAGTGTACATTTATAACATTATACTTTGTATTATATAACCCTGGAATTTTTAAAAACTTTAAAAAGTAAAAAAAAAAAAAACGAGTTACCACAGCTGCGATGAGGTTTCTAATACAGCTGCTGAGGGAGTGACAGAAAATGTGGCCTCTTTCTCTCTTCTGACTGCTGTATCCACCAAAAAAAAAAAAAATCACATTTTGTTTTCTTCTTTTGGACAGCTGTGAAACGTAACAGTGGATTTTTTCTATTGCTATTGGAGCAAACAGGTAAGCAAAAATTATATTTGCTGTGGTCTCCCATTTACCGCTATACACGTTTACCCTGCAATCATTAACTTCCGCATTCCAAACCTGGATATGTGAAAGGGTCCATTAATTTAATCCAAAGTGTCCAATAACAGGGCTGTAACTGAGATTAAGCGAGTAGTATTCATCTGGTCATGTGATCCCAACATCCCCATGAGGGGACCCTCTCCATGTAAAATAAAACAGCTTTTATAAGATTACTGATATGACTGAAGTCTTCATCTCATGTGAGTGCAAATGATTTAAACATGTTTCAAAATTACTATACATTTCTTTAGCATTAAAACCTTTAAAATGAGGGGGGTAGAGTGCACCTGAACACATCTTCTCTTCAAAAACATGTAAACCAACCTGATGTTAGCAAATCCTGAGTGAGAAAAACAATTAAAAGGCAGAGAGCGTTTTCGAATTTGCTAATATTAATATAGCTAATATTGCTTTTTAGCTGATTTGACTGAGATAAGGGCTGTCACAGAGATGTGTTTTCTTAGGATACCAATTTCAGAGCAATGTCAGGTACTAGGGACATTTTATGCATGGTTCCAAAAACACTGGTGCTTACAGCACCTTTAATTTTTCAATTTTAAATGTGTAACCTCTAGCTTTCTTTGTGGTGAATAAACACATTTTGGCACCTGTTATTTATACCATAAGGCAAAAATATACAAAATCAGCACAGTCATCCTTGTGCAATGCCATAAGCCCTGCCACAAGAAACAGAGAGCTATAAGTCAAGGCACAGTCCAACACTTCATGAAGGATCAAAAACACATCAAATAAACATAGGGCCAACACACTGCTAACGTAACACATGTTCAACAAGCAGGATTATTCTACACACTCTTACTAACAGACCACACACTGACAATTCCTCCTCTTTTTTATCATATTAGTCCCATTGGCCACTGTTTTTTCATTCTCCTTTACAACAACACCCTCTGGATGCAAATGTTCGGAACACCTATCCAGCCACTTTTCTGCTACACTATCCTCTGGAGAAGAGAGGGAACTGGGTGCTGAATCATCTGTCCCAGCCCTCTCAGATTTGGTTTTCTTAGCGGCACCACTCCCATTCCCACATTCACCGCCACCACCACCCCCTGGTTGCTTCACCCTCCCTCCCCCAGCACCTGTGATCATGTCCTCTGCCCGCTGCTGGGCCTCCATCTCCGACAAGCTGTAGGCCAGCGCCATCTGCAGGTCTTCGTCATCCTCATCTTGGCTGGCATCGGGACAGTTATAGAAAGGGGCAGCACTGAAGGAGCGCAGGGCAGGGTTTGGAGAGCTGTTGGTGGAGGGGCGGAGCAGTGGCTGTTGGGGCCGTCTGGAAGGCTGACCCAACTGCTCTCTACGACTCAGTTCTAAAGCTAAAGCCATCTCATCCTCCACACCTGCAAACACGAACACAGCTGAATGTCAGATAATTTCTACATGAACACATGTTGTAGTTATTAGCAAAATCAAGAGGCTGGTGTAAAATGTCATGAAATAGGGAAGACTGGGGGCAATTGTAAAATGTTTAGAAAACATATTTATGTGCCTACATTTATAGTGCCATTAAAATATTCACATTGAGAAAGACTCTATCATCATATTGATTTAATACAAGATATCGGTGTGTTACAACTTGATAAAAATTTTTTTTAAAAAGTATCTTAAAGCGAAATGATCACACTTGTTTCTTCCTTATTCACAGAGAGAACTTTACAGAACATGTGCTGTATAAGTGTCATCACTCTGGCTTGATTGTGATTGAAGAAATTTTGTGTTACAACTGCCCACTGTTACTATCACCCCCAGTCTCTCCTTCCTAAATCTACTAGCATGTTATTATTAAAAGATACATAACTAATATTACCATTAATGAGGATGGATGTCAAAACCCCGTCCTCCTCAACCTCAGTTCTCTCCTGTCCATTTTCTCTGACCCTGTGTTTAACACAATGAAGTTAAAATATATATAAAAGAACTTGACTTTCTGTAGGCTGGCTTTTGCAGTATGGCAAAAGCTAAACCTTAATAAATCTTTTACTATTCTACATCAACTGCATTGAATTGTCCATTACATAATCAACCAAAAAAAAAAAAAAAAAATCTTCACTGTGCATTGTCATATTTCAGTGGGTTGAGATTATTTCAAATAACGACAGTGTTTTATATTGCTGAATTACACTGCATATGGAACAAGGGTAACAGTAAACATAATCAGTATAAAAAGAGGCAAACCGACTTTTTTGTGGTGATACGTTTTCCATTGACAATGCGGGTAGAAGTAGAAACAGACTTGAAGTTTGCCCCTCCCATGCTGCCCATCCCTCCCATTGAAGAAGAGAAGGAGGTGAAGTCAACTGTTGGTGTCGAGAGAAAACAAATGCAGCTCTTAATGAATTTAAAATGATATAGCTGAGATTGGTGTTCTTAGCAATGTCATTTTTAGGGCTAGGTATTGATACAGATTTCCCGATTCGATTCCGATTCACAAGCTCTCGATTGGATCCGTTTCCGATCTCAATTGGATTCGATGTCAATTCATCTGGGTACAATTCTGTTACAATGTCCATTTTGCTTACGTATAAAAGAAATTCTCTCTCAGCTAATGCACTTAATTATAAAGAAACCTTCTAGGTACAATTCAAAAATACAAATTTTACAAATGATATTTTATCATTAGTTTTACATCAAATTGGTCACATTTTAGCTTAGGGTTATGGTTAGTTCAGTTGTCTATTCCATCAATTAATGTCATAAAATTGCATATATTATGTTGCATACATACAAAAAAGACAGGCTTTGACATTGTCTGATCATGGAGTTGCTTTGTCTAATAGTCTACAACAAATTCAGTACTTCAACGCTGGTAAATCGTAATGATAAATGTATCTATGAACCTTTTTTTTAGTAGCAAGCACCTCGCAATATTTATTTATTTATTTTTCATGTTAAGTGCGTGAGATATAGGAGAATTGACTTGCTGGTAACCATTTGATAATTTTTTATTTTACATGGAGGATAAGAAAAGAAACAAATACTTCTGTAGAGATGTTCTTGTTGAGGAAATCACTGCAAGGAAAAATATCTCCTTGGAAAGCTTGATAATTATATCAAGTTGGAAAATAAGAGGCGGGTAAATGGGAAAGGATGGCGCAGGCTGTCTCTGCTGTGCCCAACTCCGATAGGGATGTGGATGGTGGGTGAAAAATAAAGTCTCAGCTTTCTAATGTTATAATTATTATGTTTCTATGAACTCTAAAGATTGCGGAGAGAGAGAGAGTGCTATATGCAGCGCATCCATTTGAATTAGCATGATTGGTCACCACATTAAGAAGCTTAAAACAACATGTATTGTTTGAGTTTGGTGATAACTTTTACATGGTTTATGAGCTGAAAATAAAAATAACAAAACACAATACGTGTTTTGGTCTCAAATCACATTTCTGTGTAAACAGACAATTGCAACTTCAGATTCAACATGATAGAACTTGCATATTTGAAAGAACCCAGTAAATTCATTAAACATCTTACCTTTTAGGATTTAAGACAACTGTGAGGTTTTCCTAACTTTAAAATGTTATTTACGATGATTTTTAAGAACATTTTTTTCGAGAATTGTAAAGTTTTTTCTTAAGAACAATCTTAAGAAAAAAGATAAGAACTTTCTTCAGAAGTCTTTTTCGGGAATACAAAATATTCTTATATATTATAATAACTTTTTTCTTAAATTAGAAATTAAGCAGAAAATGGTAGTTACGAAGAATTTTCATCTTAAGAACATTTTGTGAATCCGGCCCCTGTACAGGTATTTTCTCTGCCTTGTGAATTAGTCATCTGAATAATAACTAGGCCTGTTTAACGGTTTACATCAAATAAAAAATGATATTATTAATAATATACATGCATAATTTTTAAAATATCATCTTATTATCTATCTTTCGTATACACTGGCGGCCAAAGGTTTGGAATAATGTACAGAATTTTTTCTTATGGAAAGAAATTGGTACTTTTATTGACCAAAGTGGCATTCAACTGATCACAATATATAGTCAGGACATTAATAATGTGAAAAATCTTTTTTTGCCATTTTTTTACCTAATATTGACCTTAAGACATGCCAGTCTATTGCATACTGTGGCAACTCAAAAACAAACACAAAGACAATGTTAAGCTTCATTTAACAAACCAAATAGCTTTCAACTGTGTTTGATATAATGGCAAGTGATTTTCTAATACCAAATTAGCAATTTAGCATGATTACTCAAGGATAAGGTGTTGGAGTGATGGCTACTGGAAATGGGGCCTGTCTAGATTTGATCAAAAATGACTTTTTTCAAATAGTGATGGTGCTGTTGATATCAGTAATGTCCTGATTATACTTTGTGATCAGTTGAATGCCACCTTTGTGAATTAAAGTATTAATTTCCCTCCAACACGGCAAAATCTGTATATTATTCCAAACTTTTGGCTGCCAGTGTACATATTATTATACATTTTCCATAAACATCATAACTGATTTAGCAGCAAGGTCCCCTTTTTCAGGATTTCATCTGTACATTTTCTGTGCATTTTGTCAACTTTAAACTGGAGAGCACTGACTTAAAGGAATAGTTGACCCCAAAATGAAAACTCTGTCATCACTTACCTTCAAGTTTTTGCAAACCCATATGGCTTTCTTTCATCCGTGGAATTTAAAAGGAGATGTCAGACAACCCTTGCCAACCATTACCAACCATTAGTCCTAACCAACCATTACTTTCACTGTATGGGAAAAAAAAGATGAATGAAAGATAATGGTTACTGGGACTAACATTCAGCCTAACATCTTGGAACAACATATGGTCGAGTATTCATGACAGAATTTTTATTTTTGGGTGAACTATCCTTTCAACTACCTGTAAAGATATTTGTCAAGAACAACAATATATATACAAGTCAGCATATTATTGCATGTCTTGATGGAAAACAAATTCCTGAATAGAAGGATCATAATGTATGTTGTAAACTAAAAAAACATTTCAATTTGAATAAAACTAAGGGTGAGAATTGAGGTAAGAAATAGTCCCCTGGCAGATTTAGATGAGATTGTTGTTAAAATTTTTGAGTATTACAAGTTTTACCCTACCCCACCCACCACCCACACTTTTTTTGGGGTGCCACAAGATTTTGTAAATACTCAAAGGGTGTTGTGACTGAAAAAATGTTGGGAAGCTTTAGTGCATCCATGTGTGATTAGAATTATATATATATATATATATATATATATATATTATTTATTTTTTTCTTCTTTTTAATCAAAAACTGACTGTAAAAAACAGAAAGGGTATTAAAAGAGTCATTATTCAATTACATATGGATCTGTGGATCTTGTCTTTGGACACACAGAATGAGAGAAACCAAACTTTTACTCTCAACAAGCAGTAAAGGACCTCTGTGCTAATAATTTCTTCTCCACTATACTACTCAATCACTGGTGAACGAAATCTGAATATATACTAGCCAGTGGCTAATCATGGACATTTTTAGTCACATAGCGGGAGATTTGGTTGCACATGCGAGTGGTTTACTTGCTTTATAGGGGGTTGCCACATAAAGTGAAAGACTGATCTTGGGATTTAAGAATCGATATCGAGATCGTTCAAACGAAGAAGGAGATGCATCGGAAAATCATTATTTTTACACAGCCCTTGTCATTTTCATACCCCTTTTGGATTCTTGGTTCAAACAAGATATAATGCATTTAAAGCAAAATTCATCTGAATTAAGTCTTAATCTGGGAGTATATGCAAAAAGAGACCAAGATACCCATAATGCAGACCAGTGAGAAGACTAGTTTAAAATACAAACCGTTTGCTGAGGGAAATGAGAAGAAGCGACTGGGCCCAAGCCTGGAGGAGCTGTGAAACCCACTATGCATCCCACCAAATGGGAAATCATCTAATGGGAAGGTGGGAGGAGATAGAGAATGAGAAAGGGTTAAAGTGGGTAAGGCAAGTGAGACACTGAGGCAGAGATGAAGGAAGAATGTGATGAGATTGTGAGAACTATGCTGCCATGCAAAGGCAAAACATAGTAACTACACATTTTATCAAAATAGTTTTATGACCAAAATCGGGTGTTTTAAGAGTCTAGACTAGAATATGATCTATCCTGTGACATACAGCTCAACTATTGTAAGATTCATGCTCATATCTAATCAGTACATTACTATGCATGTATATACAACACATTTGGCTGAACAATCAAAAATCTGTGATGCTTTTTTACTCAGTTTTAGTAGTGAAGTTTCTGCATTCTGCCTTTGTAGGGCAGTATGGGTGGAAGGGAAAATGCTTAAGGCCTTTGCACACCAGAGGCGATGAGATAATGCGAAACTTGTCGCCAACTAATGGAGAAGAATATGGTGCAGACAGAGCTCCAAAAAGGGGTAGTGGGAGCTCCAAACAGCCAGCAAAGATATAGAGAGCCCCTAACCTAACCCCTTCCCTAACCTTAACCGAGAGTGGAAGTGACGCCCCCTTTTGGAGTTGGCACAACCCCCTTTTGGAGTAACCCTGCCCCTTCTGTAGATTCCACCCCCATTTGGAGATCTCTGGCCTGCAGCTATACCTACTTGGACTATTGGCCCTTTCACATTAAAAGTGGGGCGAATGAACGGCGTTAACACATTCATGCCTTTACAATAGGTGGCACTAATCAACAAGAATTTTTAAAGTACAGTAGGTGGTGCAAAGCACCTTTCAGCTGGTCTGCCCTTTGCACATCACAAATGAGAAGAACTACTTTACAAGTTCAATAGTAAACAACCATGGAATCACAATACGAAAGACAAGAAAGCAAGTTCTCTAGTGAGCAGATTTCTCTATAAGCTTCAGCAGTGATGACGTGTTTGTTGTTGATTTGTTCAATAAGAAAGAAAACATTCAAGATACTTCACAAACGATTTCAGTTAACCTGCTAGATATGTTTACACAGTCTGAGGGGTAATTAGAAAGAACAGAGTGTAAAAAATGGTTAAAACATGATATCAATAGGAACAATACAGATTGTATATTATTTCCATGTTCATCTACTTGTTTTATACTGTAGATTTGCTCAAAACCCTGCATGTTACAAATTAAACGTGACGACATCTAAATGCTCCAATAAGAGTCTATATAATGCAAACAATAAAGCATAAATCCAAACCAACATTATCACGTTTTTGATATACGGTTGTTCATTCAAAGTTTGATGTAATAACTATTGCTAAATATGCAAATCTGTCTTGTTTCAGCCAGTATACCTTTGTAATGCCTGTTTGGTCATTTGTTTGATTCACGGCTTATCGGTTAACCAATTAATAAGGTTGATACTGGCGGTTAGTTTGTTAAAAGAATTTGCCAAAATTTGCATCCCTAATTAGAGATATCGGAGAACTCACGTAAGATTAAGTGAAAAGGCAAAAAATAGAGCAATATGGAATACATTATGAAGACAATCACCATAAGATCAGAGAGTTTGTTTTAAACGGGATGCAAGGCAGTGATGCAACAATATCATTTATATGTTAAAAGAGCCCATATAAGATTTTTGCTTTGTTTTGTTTTTTTTAAGGCATTTGATGCAAATGAAATACACATCCTCACTGCTGGTTCAGGATTTCTTCCTCGAGTTACTTCAGCATTTAACGTTGATGATCAAAACAGCTTTCTGTGCTTTACCGCTACCAGTTGCGTTGTTTTAGTAACTGCAGCAGCTCCTGATATGTGATCCATTGTTCATATTTTATTGGTCAGGGCATTTCATCAGCAAGTGAAGAAAAAAAAAAAAAAAAACTTTGTCAGCGAGCGAATGTTCGATTTAGGCGTGAATTGGCTTCATATGTATCCATTGTTTCTATTCAAAATGTTAATTGTGGTGAAAATTCGCGTTTGGTGCGCAAAGGCCTTTACACAAGGAAACCACTCATACCAATCTATGAGAGAGTTTCAGGCCAGCAAGAAGCATATCTACAGAAGAAGTCAATGAGCACCCACCAAAAAAGTCAGCGAATGGGTCCTGCCCTCCAAAGAACTCTCGAAAAACCTCATCTGGGCTGCGGAATGTGAAGGTGAATCCTGGGAAGTCATCAGGAAATGAAGAGCTACCAGAGCCTGGGAGACAGATGTAAAAATCAAAATAGCTTTGAGACCTGACATAAACTCATATAGCAATAAGACAGTATCAAGCGCTGTGAAGATTTACTCACCCGAACTTGGCATGTCGGATCTACCGTATCTGTCATAAGCTTCCCGTTTGCTTTCTTGGAAATGACAAAACACAACAGTGTAAGACCCAGCGTAATCCACTTTCTCACAAGTAAAATAAATGTAAGTTAAAATATCTGATATCTTACTGTCTGAAAGAACTTCATAGGCCTCTGCTATCTCCTTGAATTTTCTCTCCGCCTCCTCCTTGTTGTCTGGGTTCTTGTCAGGGTGCCACCGTAGAGCCAGTTTCCTGTAACTGTATACATGCACGTAAATAAACTGATAGGCAAACTTAGCTTGACTGGCATCTCAACAGTCTAGGTAGCCTGATCAGTGTACTTCATTTCAAAGCAAACAGAAAATTTGCTATGGACCAGAGTCATTGGAAAATTGCTAATAAATGTTAAATAGGTAAGTAATTCTGGCTTTTACTGAAGATATTAAATTAAAAAAGTCATGACATAGTGTTATAAATTATCTTACTTTAACCCTTAAATGCATGGGTGTTTTGCCAAACATTATTACGTATATACTCGGGTTAAGAAACCCGGCACATATATATATATATATATATATATATATATATATATATATATATATATATATATATATATCACAAATTGATCTACAAAATGCCCAGATAGTGTCAAATTTTCCCAACTTTTTCAAGAAAATTAGAAAATAATAGAATAGAATATATTCTGATTTATTTTTATGTTTTATTTTTCATATATCAAAGAGATAAAGCAACAAATCTAGAACAGGATTCATTACTTTCGCACTGAAATTTTATGAGACGCAACAGCTGTCAAACACATATTGAGCTACAAATAACAAATAAGATACACATAATTAACACTTAATTATTCTCCCAAGCACTTATTGAGTTTAAATAGATGCACAACTTTTCAGTAGTACATCCAAATGACAATAGTCATATCATACTGTTCATGTGTTAAACTTGCTATAGTTTACTTCCTTCGCTAAATAGCAGTGTCAAATGTAAATCAATCGTATATATAATATAATATATACAGTATGTGTGCACACTAATAGAATACTGATAATTCACCACTGTCACACAGAAAATCAATGTGATATAGTTGTAATTTGAATGAATATAGTACTAATTTGTCTTGTAATAAACAAAGAAATATATGTCCTGTGATAGTAAATGTATATAAATATGAAATAATCATAAAAATGTGATTTACAGAAGAGCAAAAAAAAAAATAAAAAATGACACAATTACCTATATAGGGTCTTACACTTACACGTAATTAAGCAGTTATAAAAAATGAAGCAGTTTTTTTTTTGTTGTTACACTATTCAGAAGAAAAAAGGTTGAGGAACACTAAATATATGGGGGCATAACTCTTAAAAATGGATGAGGTACAGGAGGTGGAATGAGTTCCCGGGTCAGTAAAGACCTGAGGTATGCATTTAACAGGTAATATGCTTCACAGTCTGTTGAGCCACTCATGGTTTTAAACCAAATAGTCTTCACTTGTATCCGTTAGAACAGACAAATTTAGTAACATTGAATAGTAACAATGCCAAAAGCCTTCCCATACGGCAAATCACTGTTAAGGGAGTTTAACTTACGCTTTCTTGATGTCGTCCGGAGAAGCATTTCGTGACACTCCCAGAACATCATAATAATCCACCATTGCGCCCTTTAGCTCAGTGCACCTGTTACTTACATTTGTGAAAGTGAAATGATTAAAAAGCATCAAAATGAGTCACAAACACATTTTAAACTGTTTCAGAAACATTTCTGATTTTCAGAACAGTTATTACATGTCAGTTACAGTCATGTTCACACAAGAAGGCATGTGTGATCCTTCAAATCAACTGCCATGACACCAAACATAACAACAACAACTTGGGCAATGCCATGCAGGCCAAGCAGTGTGTTTTTTCATGAATCTGGGACACAGCTAATATTGATTATATAATACTAATGTAAAGAAATCACTGGTAACTATTTCAAGTTGTAGGCTCTTCAAAGACAGAATGTTATACACTAATTCAATAAACTGTTGGACTTGGCCTGATTGACTGAATATAGACTGGTATTTCCCTGGAGTCTGGCCTGCCCATGTCTGGAACTCTCTGGAAACCGGACACAATGTGATGTTATTTCAAGCCCAAACTTAAAAAGCGATTTGTGTGTGAGCCTTATGGCCACTGACAGCTGCTGCGCTGCTTAAACATGCCTTATCACCATCCCATAGAAACACACACGACAACTGCATATAAATACAGTATTTTAGAGATCATTCAGCAATGCCAATGGCCGCGTTGTAGCGTTACACCCCTATTAAAACACTTACATTTCTTTAGAAGTTTATCCACCCAGGAGGAGCCGTGCCTCTGTAAACAAGGCAAGGTGAAGCCACTGGAACGACACAGTCCGTCCCAAGACGCGGGTTACAGGAACTGACGCTCTTTCAACATAAGCGTGGGTAAGGAATTCCGTTAGATTCCCCCGCTTACCGCTGGCACACCGTGCTTCATTACTTCAGCGTGTAATTGAGACACAACTTCTATATCTGTATGTCCTTCTGCCGTCTACTGTGAAAACGGTGCGTCACGATCAGCTGAGCGACAGTTAATAAAAACAGGACAGCTCTAGAACATGCCAGCGTTTGTCTACGTCACAGGCCCCGCCCACTACTGCCCAGAAGAAGCCATGTGAACTGCTCAGTCTGACGAAATGTGCTTTATTTTGAGAATGAGCTGCATTTAACATTAAAACATGGAAAGCACATCTTGTTAGCGTGGCATACCTATGATAATCTACTATAAATTGATTTCATTTGACTTGATTCTAAACCTCGGGAATTGATTATTCGGGAATTATTCATGGGGAAAAGTGGTCCCTAGGCCTGTATGACAGAGGATTGGAGGAGAAAGGATAAAAAATAAACTATAGTTTAGTTCTGCACACATGCAATATCTACATTGCCCCCTGGTGGTATATCAAAGTAACAGCATGTATAATCCCTGTATGGCCTACCAATAACAAATATCCTCAAAGAAAAAATAAGTCAACTTTTTCCACAATACATTTCTCCTCTGGAGTACTAACTGCAGTAGACAACTCTGTCTTCATCCTAGTTGTCTTTCCCTTTTTCTGCCTGCTGAATATTTGCTGTTCTCTCTTAAAAAAAAAAAAAAAAAAAAAAAAAAAATATATATATATATATATATATATATATATATATATATATATATATATATATATATATATATATATATTCTTTCTTTCTTTATTCTTTGTTTTTACTTTCTGATGTAAACTGTCTTCTTACCTGAACATTTGATCTCCCTCCCTTTCAAGTCCACAGTTGCTATTGGTTTAAGATCCTGTCCCACCTAGTCCACTTTTGTCTCGGCATATTGAGCTTTCATTAAGAATAGCCAACATGACCTTAAACATTTGTAGATTCCTCAGTCTCTTCATCTTTGTAGCCCTCTTTGTATGGTCTGTTGACTTATGTTATAACTTGCTTTTAAAATGAGTCCATCATTCCTGATTCATGTTTGACAAGGACATCCCTAAAATATCACTAATGGTTTAAAGAGAGTAAAGACCCAGACCCGAGAGGTCTGCCTGAAGCCTACCACCCTTTTCTTGCATCATAGAGCACGACTTTGTCTCCAGTTTGAAAGTTCACATGGTTAGTTTTTTTTTTCTGTATGCGCCTCTTGTTGCTTAATTTGTGATTTGTTTATTTTTGAATTTCTGTCTGCTTTGATACTGTATGTCCTCAACAAAATTCTTATCATCCTAATTAGGCACTAAATAAAAATTAAGCAAGTCAAAAAATTAAGCAATATTAATGCTGATGTAACTTTTTCTGTGTTAAAATACTTTCTTCTATCCCAGCCGGGTTCAATACAAGTTAAGCAAAATCGACAGCATTTGTAGCATGAAATTTTGACTCGTTCCTCCTTTTCTTTAAAAAAAAAAGCAAAAATCTGGGTTTCAATGAGGCACTTACAATGAAAGTGAATGAGGAACATTTTGGGAAGGTTTTAAACACAGAAATGTGAAGCTTATATTTTTCTAAAATCACTTGCATTAAATCTTCTGTTAAAACTTCTGTATTATTTGAGTTGTAAAGTTGTTTAAATTGTCATTTTTACAGTTGTTTTAGGGTTTTAGGATTTGTTGACTTACATCGTCATGTTATACTCGCATTCAAAACAGTATGCAAAGTGAAAATACATGGCATGAAAGCCCCAACTATAGCCTACCGGCAACAAGGTTTACCGTGTGCTGTTTATTTTGACCAACAGAGGTGGCTGCTCGCTATAGCAGGTTTAAATCATTCGTCTTTCTTTACTGATTACTTGTTCGCACCAGTTTTGCCATTAAGAACAGGACCAGAGAGCAAGTGCACTTGAAAAGAATCATCATCATCATCATTGTTATCAGCTTCGAGGTGAGGCACATACTAGCTATGCTATAAAGAAGTTATATTGTTATGTATTATATAAAATTAATGTATTTAAAATAAGAATACGACATAAATAACATGGAAAAATAAATGACATGTATAATAAAGTATCTGAAAAGAACAACAATAAATGTAAGTCAGCACATTACAGCATAGATTACATTGCGCTTTGCTGGGAAACAAGTGAACGAAAAAAGCATCATAATGTATGAGTTGATCAAAATTTAAGGTATAATTAAGAAAAACAGGTCCATAGGATACACCATATGAGATAACTGATAGAAACTGTTAGGTGAAATAGTGTAATAATAATAATAATAATAATAATAATAATAGATAATATATATTATATATATCTTTGTGTCATGACTACAAAGTGGAAAAAATCCCCAACAATATAAGGCATCTAAGGGGGGCAATCAGCCCCTCAGAAATGAATTTCAGGCCCTGATATAATACATAGTGTAAGTGTTTCATATTATTTCAGTTGTAATACTGAGGGAAATGGTAATCAAGTGAGATCATTTCTTTTGAAATTCCTCTGCCAGTTTGCCTGCAAGTTAGCAGCCTATAGTCTTACTTTTAGGAAAGTGCCAGGTAAAGGTAAAGGAAAAGAGGAGATGAGAAGAGATTTTAGAACAGAGTAAGAAGAGTAATGCAAAGAGTGTGACCAAGGGCAGGTGTCCCTGTGCTGTGGAGTCAGCTGCAACAGTTCCTGTATTCAACCATAGTTTATATATGTTTGTTTTGTTCACTTTTATGACACAATTTCATCTACTGTATACAGTGTAGGAAAGAATAAAGTCATATGTAACAGAAGACATTTAAATATGATCAACTTTACCTCCGTATCAGAATTTAATTGAGACATATTCAACAAATTATGATATACTATAGTTCAGGACATTACTACATTACTGAATTGTCCACCTTTTTGAATTAATAGATAGGGTGGCCAGACGTCCAGTTTTTCCCAGTTCCTTATTCAAGCACATTTTCTAGTGTCCCGACTTATTCTGAAAAATCGTGTTTTGTCCCGTATTTTCCCTCTCCTAAAATTTCTCTATCGCCTATGCGGCTTTCTCAGTCACGTGAGTATTTTAATTAGTGATGGGTCGTTCATGAATGATTCGTTCATTTTGAACGAATCTTTTATGTGACTCAGAAGAACAAGTAGTCTCAGAGAGTGATTCGTTCATTTTGTGTTGGCCGCTCATTTGCATAGCGCAACCTCCGTTCGTTTGTTACGTGAAAACCGCATAGGCACTGTACAGGAAACAGAAATGATTAGTTCACCTCTCGAGACTTTTGGTCCAAGTCGTTCGTTCTTTTGTCACGTGACAGCTGTATACACTCTGCATTGCTCACACAGGAAACAGAAATTATTAGTTCACTTCTCGAGTCTTCTGGTCCGAGTCGTTCGTTCTTTTGTCACGTGACAGCCGTATACGCTATGCAGTGACAAAAGAACGAACGACTCCAACAAGAAGATTCCAGAGGTGAACTAATCTTTCTGTTTCTCATAATTTGTCCTTGGCTGCATTATCAATTTTTCCTTATTGGGACTATAATCAAAGTTTGCTTAAGTAGACGTTTAGATTTCTAAAAAAGGAGTCCCAGATAGATCCTAGTAAAGTGAGGTGTGAGATTTGTGCAGCTCGCTTTTCCATTGCCCATGGAGGCCGCACCGACATCGTGCAGCATGTTCATACAAAAAGCATGTGGATGCTGCTAAAAGTAAGTGTGCCAAGGCCGTGTGGCGCCATGCGAGGGTCGGACGTGTGAACGCCGAGCTCTGCGCACTTTGCTAGTTTTTAATACTTTTTGTGTCATAAACCGGTAAGATTCGATACACCCTGTTCCATAACTGTTCTATGAAGACAATATGTCAAAGAATTCAAAATCCTTGGGCTCTGGAGACATTAAAAGACACTTACGTGCTCAAGCTGATACCCCTTACGGGGCCGCAAGCCTGGGACTCAGTTTGGATGGTGCGGCGGGAGAGATTCAGCGTCAAGTGTCAGGCATGTTGGCAATGCTGGCGAAGGTCGTTGCTGACTTGGAGGATTTTGCTGTAATACGTCAATCGATCACTGACATGGAGATGAAGTTCTCTGAGTTGGTTACAAGAGTGTCTGATGTTGAGAAACGGATTGATTATCTGCAGACATCGAAGAGGGAATTAGCTGCTAACCTGCTAGTGACCAAGGTGGACTTGGAACGCATTTGGGAAAAGTTGGAAGACTTTGAGAATTGTAACCAGCGGAACAACGTCCGAATTGTTGGAATTCCTGAGAACGAAGAAGGCAGAGATATGGTAAAATTCCTAGACGAGCTCTTCCCGAGTCTGCTTGATATAACAGGCCATAAGCTGGAAATCGAGTGAGCTCACAAAGTTCTGGCTCGGAGATCCGCTGAGAGAGACAGGCCCCGATCAGTTCTGGCCAAATTTCTGATATCATCCGATAAAGATCTCGTGTTACACGAGGAGTAAAGGAAGACTTTCTTTTTCTTTTTTCATTTTCTTGTTCCCAGACTTTGCGAATTCGACAAGAGAGAAACGTGATCAATTCAAGGAATGCAAGAAACTCTTACATCAACGGAAGATCGCTTTAGCATTGATGTTCCCGTCCAAATTGAGAATAGATGCTAAGGATGGCCGCAAAATATTTACATGCCCACAGCAAGCGATGTCATTCATAAAGTCAGTGGAATGAGTAAGTCATTGTATGATTCTCACGTTGCAGTCAAGTGGACCTGACTCACTAAGCATTCACTTGACTGTCCGAGGAAACTGGGCGCCTTCTTTGTTTCTTTTTGTGTTGGTTCCGCCTAGTGGCTGGAGTTTGTTTTGTGTAGTAACACTCCTTCAAGAAACTCTTACATCAACGGAAGGTCGCTTTTGCACTGATGTTCCCGGCCAAATTGAGAATAGATACTAAGGATGGCCACAAAATATTTACATGTCCACAGCAAGCGATGTCCTTCATAAAGTCAATGGAATGAGTAAGTCATTGTGTGATGCTCTCGATGCAGCCGAGTCGGCCTTACTTACTGAACATTTACTTGACCATCCGAGGAAACTGGGTGCCTTTTTTGTTTCTTTTTGTGTTGGTTCCACTTAGCGGCTGGAGTTTGTTTTGTGGAATATCACTCCTTCGGGACAGTTTGTGGATGAATCTGCATGCTCTTTGTGCTTATGCCTCCTATTGACGAGTTTGTTTTGTGGAATAACACTCCTTAGGGATTGTTTGTGGATGAATCTGCATGTTCTTTGTGCTTATGCCTCCTATTGGATGGAGTTTGTTTTGTGGAATATATCTTGCAAATCATTAGAGTGATTAGGGCATGTGTTACACTCATGTAACAGCCGGCTCACTGAACATTCGTTTGTCTGCCAGAGGAAACTGAACAGCCTTTTTTTTTTTTTTTTTTGCTGGTTCCGCTAGGGGCTGGAGTTTGTTTTGAGGAGGAACACACCTTCGGGACAGTTATGTGGATGAATCTACATGTTTTTTGTGCTTATGCCTCCTTTTGGCTGGAGTTTGTTTTATAGATTATTTTCTGTTGTGTAATTCTGTCTCAAAAAATTTGTATAGAAGCACCGGACTTGAGCAATCCGATGCCAAAAGTGTTGCGGGGGCTCTCGTAGGCGTACATGGACTTTCTTATGTTTAGAAGTTTAGAAGGATGGATGCCATTTGGCACTGTCATGCGCAGGGTTAATGCGCACGTTTTTCTTTTTTCTTTTTTTTTTTTTGTTCTGGGGTAAGTTCGGTGTTTGTTTGTTGCTCTAATGTTGGAATATGGTCTTTAAAATTTTGTTTTTGACACAATTATTTTTTCTAATATGTAAAAATGTCAAATGTTAATATGAGTGGATTGTCTCTCTCCACGTGGAATGTGAATAGGTTGGGGCACCCCGTAAAAAGAAGGAATGTTATTTCTTTTCTTAAACATAAGAAATATGATATAGTGTTTCTTCAAGAAACGCATCTTTCCATGCAGGAAGCTGAAAAATTTGGGAAGATATGGGGTGGATATGTTTTCTTTAGTGCTGGCTCAAGTAAGAGCAGGGGAGTCATTACACTGATAAGTAAGCATCTACAATTCAAATGTCTCAAACAGATTAAAGATAAATTAGGAAGAGTCATTATTGTTTAGCAGAAATTCAGGGGAAAAGGTTGACTTTGGCTAATATTTACGCACCTAACGCTGATGATCAGGGCTTTTTTATAGATCTTGAAGGGATGTTGCAAGCCACAGGCACCCCTCATGATATAATATTGGGAGGACACTTGAATCTTTTGATGGACTCGGTCCTTGATCACAGTGAAACAAAAGTGTGTAAGCCCCCAGAGCAACAGTGATGCTTCACAGGATTTGTAAAAATCTTGGTCTTACAGATATTTGGAGACTTTTGAACCCACCTGGTAGGGACAATACATTTTTTTCATCAGTCCATAAGATTTATTCTAGAATAGATTTATATATATATATATATATATATATATATATATATATATATATATATATATATATATATATATATATATATATATATATATCCCTCATTTCATCTGTTGTTGACTGTTTAATTGGAAACATTTTAATCTCAGATCATGCCCTGGTGAGTTTAGAGGTGTTGCCACATACAAAGAAAAAGAAATCATATAAACTCAGCAAAAAAAGAAATGTCCCTTTTTCAGGACACTGTATTTTAAAGTGTTCTGAAAAATTATATAAAATGTTTGTAAAAATCCAAATAAATTTGCAGATCTTTATTGTAAAGAGTTTAAACAATGTTTTCCATGCTTGTTCAATGAACCATAAACAATTAATGAACATGCACCTGTGGAACGGTCATTAAGACAGTTTACAGACGGTAGGCAATTAAGGTCACAGTTATAAAAACTTAGGACACTAAAGAGACCTTTCTACTGACTCTGAAAAACACCAAAATAAAGATGCCCAGGGTCCCTGCTCATCTGAGTGAACGTGCCTTAGGCATGCTGCACGGAGGCATGAGGACTGCAGATATGGCCAGGGCAATAAATTGCAATGTCCATACTGTGAGACGCCTAAGATAGCGCTACAGGGAGACAGGAAGGACAGCTGATCGTCCTCGCAGTGGCAGACCACGTGTAACAACACCTGCACTACATCCAAATATCACACCTGCGGGACAGGTACAGGATGGCAACAACTGCCCGAGCTACACCAGGAATGCACAATCCCTTCAACAGTGCTCAGACTCTCCGCAATATGCTGAGAGAGGCTGGACTGAGGGCTTGTAGGCCTGTTGTAAAGCAGGTCCTTACCAGACATCACCAGCAACGATGTCGACTATGGGCACAAACCCACCTTCGCTGGACCAGACAGGACTGGCTAAAAGTGCTCTTCACTGACGAGTCATGGTTTTGTCTCACCAGGGGTGATGGTTGAACTCGTTTTTATCATCAAAGGAATGAGTGTTACACCGAGGCCTGTACTCTGGAGTGGGATCGATTTGGAGGTGGAGGGTCCGTCATGGTCTGGGGTGGTGTGTCACAGCATCATCGGTCTGAGGTTGTTGTCATTGCAGGCAATTTCAATGCTGGGTGTTACAGGGAAGACATCCTCTCCCTCATGTGGTACCCTTCCTGCAAGCTCATCCTGGCATGACCCTCCAGCATGACAATGCCACCAGCCATACTGCTCATTCTGTGCATGATTTCCTGCAAGACAGAAATGTCAGTGTTCTGCCATGGCCAGCGAAGAGCCCGGATCTCAATCACACTGAGCATGTCTGGGACTGGTTGGATTGGAGGGTGAGGGCCATTCCCCCCAGAAATGTCTGGGAACATGCAAGTGCCTTGGTGGAAGAGTGGGGTAACATCTCACAGCAATAACTGGCAAATCTGGTGCAGTCCATGAGGAGGAGATGCACTGCAGTACTTAATGCAGCTGGTGGCCACACCAGATACTGACTGTTACTTTTGATTTTGACACCCCCACCCCCCCACCACCCCTTTGTTTAGGGACACATTATTCCATTTCTGTTAGTCACATGTCTGTGAAACTTGTTCAGTTTATGTCTTAGTTGTTGAATCTTTTTATGTTCATACAATATTTACACATGTTAAGTTTGCTGAAAATAAAAGCAGTTGAAAGTGAGAGGATGTTTCTTTTTTGCTGAGTTTAGTTGGCACTTTAATGTATCCCTTTTGCAAAATCCTGAATTCCAACAAATGCTAAAGGCTGAAATCAGTGACTATATGGAGACCAACTGGACCTCAATATCCTCTGTGGGTGTGGCTTTGGAGGCACTTAAGGCTGTTCTTATGGGTCGGATAACACAGTATGCCTCATTCATCAAAAAAGCCAAAGCACGAGAACTCGTGGAGTTGGAAGGGAATATTAAAAGTGCTGAGGCAGAGCTGAAGCATCAAATGTCGTCTGATGGCCTCAGAGAATTGGCTCTATTTAAATACAGATATAATACTGTTTTGTCATGGAAGGTGGAGTTTTGGCTATTCTGGGCAAGACAGTCATATTTTGAGTCGGGGTACAAAGCAGGGAAGCTTTTGGCTAGATATATAAAGCAGAGAGTGTCTTTTTCTACTATTTCCTCAGTGAAATCTGCTGGTGGTGAAATCTTTACCTCGGCCACTGATATTAATAATGCTTTTAAAGAATTTTATCTTGATCTCTATAGTTCCACATCCTCGTCTACTGATGAAGACATTAGAAAATTTGTGGAACCATTAGAACTCCCTAAATTGACAAAAGAGCAAAATAATTATCTTGATTCTCAGATAACTTTGGATGAGCTTGGTGAGGTAATTAAGGCCTTGCCTACTGGCAAGGCTCCGGGGCTGAATATTTGAGATCTTATGCTACAGAACTATCTCCACGTTTGCTAGAAGTTTATACAGAATCATTATAGAATGGAAAGCTTCCGCCAACCATGACCCAAGCCCGGATCAGTCTGATTCTTAAAAATGACAAAGATCCAAGCGAGTGTAAGAGTTACCGTCCAATTTCCTTGATCCAGCTAGATGTAAAAATATTGTCAAAAATTCTGGCTAACCGATTAAGTAAAGTTATGACATAGATCAAGTGGGGTCTATTCGGGCAACAGCTTTACTGATCAGATTAGGCGTCAATATTATGTGGTCAGTGGCAAATGATCAGACTCCAGTTGCGGCCATTTCACTTGATGCCGAAAAGGCATTTGATATGGTAGAATGGGATTATCTTTTTAAGATTTTGGAAATATATGGGTTCGGGAATACTTTTATTGGATGGATTAAGTTACTTTATAGACACCCGGTAGCAGCGGTACAAACAAATTGATTAATTTCAGATTATTTTACTTTGGATAGGGGCACCCGGCAGGGTTGCCCTCTTTCCCCATTATTGTTCTGTCTTGCCCTGGAACCATTAGCAGCCGTGATAAGTAGGGAAGATGATTTTCCAGGGGTGGTGGCGGGAGGTGTGTCGCATAAGCTTTTGCTTTACGCAGATGATATTTTATTATTTGTCTCCGACCCCATCAGATCAATGCCTTGCCTCCATAGAATTATTAATTCCTTTTCTAAGTTCTCGGGATACAGAGTCAATTGGTCTAAATCCAAAGCTTTGGCTCTGACAGCGTACTGCCCAGTAATGGCTTTCCAGCCAGGTGCCTTCCAGTGGCCCAAACAGGGCATTAAGTATTTGGGAATTTTATTCCCAGCAAATTTGTCTGATTTAGTTAGAGTTCATTTTGACCCCTTAATAAAAAGGTTTTCGAGTGTGGTGGGCAGGTGGGCTTCATTACATTTATTTATGATTGGGAAGGTTAATGTTATTAAAATGAATTGTATTCCAAAATGTAACTACCTGATACAGTCTCTCCCTGTAGATGTCCCCCTCTCTTACTTCAAGCAATTTGATTGCATAGCGAAGTCCTTCATTTGGAATGGTAAGCATCCTAGATTACATTTTAATAAGTTACATAGGCCGATTGACAAAGGTGGGCTAGGCCTACCCAAGATTTTGTTTTATTATTATGCATTCGGTTTCAGACATTTGGCTCACTGGTCGCTTTCACCTGAGAGAGCCCTCCCTGGTTTTGTATTGAACAGGAAGTTCTTGCCCCTATTTTGCCATTTGCAAAACCTTTCTATCAAACTAATCGGAGAAGTTAAGTTACACCCCGTTATCTCACATTTGCACTCAGTATGGACAAAAGTGTCCAGAGTGCTTCATTCGGATATTTATTTAAATGTTGCCTCAAGCATATGGCTGAACCCTAAATTATGTATTAAGAAGTCCCCTTTGTGCTGGACAGAGTGGATTGTGAGGGGAGTTACTACACTCAGTGTCCTATATAGAGTAGAATGTTGATATCTTTTGAAAATTTGGTTCAACATTTTGGGATTCCCAGATCTCAGTTCTATAGGTATTTACAGCTGCGTCACCTGCTCTGTATTGTTTTTGGGAGTAGCACACACCCCCCTAAAGTGGCAGATACTCTGGGAGAGGTGATAACTGCTTTTGGAAAAGGTCATGAGGCATCAGTGTATTACTCTCTGATAATTCAGAGTCTGGGGGACAGAGCTTCATCTTCTCTCAAGAGATTATGGGAGAGACATTTATATTTGGTATTGGAGGAGGGAGTGTGGGCTAGGATTCTAAAAAATTTCAAGTCTGCATCTAGAGATGCAAGGGTTCGTCTTATGCAATTTAAGATTTTACATAGATTCTATTGGACCCATTCTAGATTGTATAGGCTTGGTCTTAAAGACACACCTACCTGCTGGCAATGCCAATCAGAAGATGGAGACACAACCCATGTCTTTTGGGGGTGTGTTAAGATCCACAAATTTTGGTTGAAGGTTCAGAGTTTTTTGTGTGACATTTTGGGCACTCGAATTTCACTCTGCCCCAGACTCTGAATTTTGGGCAATGGGGCAATCATACATTTTAGGAATAAACACATAAAAAAATTGGGTTCTGACAAGCATTATGGTTGGCAGGCAAATTATTTTAAGGGGATGGAATCGGAAAGAGCACTCTCATTTCCAAAGTGGTGTGCGGAGATGGGGAGGGTGGCTACTTTTCTGCTAGATATCAAGCAGAAGGCTGGGAGTTCAGAATGTGTTTGACAGGAAGTGGGGCAGTTAATTGGTGTTTTGGGGGGACTCTAGGGGAGGGGCTGTGGAGAGAGATGTTTAGTTTTAATTATATATGATTATTTTTGTGTGTGTGTGTGTGTGTGTGTGTCTAATTGTGACCACAGGGGTGTTCGTTGGGGGTTAGGGTGGGGTTGGTGATTGGGGAGGGGTATTGGGGGGGTTAAAAGTTAAATGTTGATTCAATATATAAATGTTGTGTTTTTTATTTATTTTTTATGTTTATGAATCAATAAAAATGTTAATTGAAAAAAAAAGTAAGTGTGCCACACCAAATGTTAGCGATTTTTTTTGTGTGAAGCAAAGTTCAGAATCTGACAAGGTGCACGCAAGTAAAGGACTTTTTGCCTATCATTCTGTTGTGCACGGCCACAGCTTTGCACATTCATGACCTGAGAAAAGTCTTACAGGCCAGGCTGGAGGAATCATTAATACCCTCTGACATTAAAAAGAAGTTGGATGCCCTGGTTGATGCTGGTGACATGTGAGCGGATGATTACTTTTGTGCAGTGAGAAACTTTTATTCAGCATTGGTGGATTACCTAGAAAATTGGAGCCGCTCATTGGAGAACACAGAAAAACTTGAGTGGGCCCTACTGAGAGACATCCCAGAGTGGAAGACATTCAGAGCAGCCTCGAACACTTCTATTCCAGAATTCCCATTCTTTGTTTGATTGACAAAACCACGCTCTTTGATGAGTGGGACTGCACATTAATGAACTCAGCATGGACACCGGATAAATCTCGACTCGATTCATAAAGGCAATGCTTTTCGTACATCTTAATTTTGGACTGGACTCCTCTGTATTTTACGATAAACTTGAAAGACAAGCGCAGACTGAGAAAAATTGCTGCCAGTGAAAAGGACAAGGTGACAACAGCTACAGATGCGGATTCACCCTCTACTTCGCTTTGATCTGTGCCTAGGATACGTCAATTTAATATTTGCTGGAAGGGGGCTGTCCCGTTTTCCACAAGCAGGAATCTGGTCACCCTATTAATAGATAAGTAATGTGAAATTTCAATTACATATTTACCACTGAACAAGAAATGTCCCCGTTTTTCATTTCAGAAAACTGGTCACCTTAGCGCAGACCTGCCCCAACAATGTTACTTAACAAATGCCGTGAGTTTGGGGGCGGGACTATCTGACTGTTTGACCAACTACAGTCGAGGTGCGTATTCAGAAAGCAATTTTGAAAACATTTTTTATTTTTGCAATTCCATTCGGTGGTGCTAGTGCCGCAGAAATTACATATAATTTAAGACACAGCTTTAAGACTGAGATTTGTGCTTTTCATATTGTGAACAGCTGCGATAAATTCAAAATTTAAGGCATAACAAACTATACTTACTGGCAATTCTTCTGGTACTTCAGAAGGAAATCTCACCTCCTATCCCATGAATTTGTTGTGATGTGTATTTTGGATCTCAGGAAGAATATAGTCGCCTCTAGGAAAATATCCCAGTCATTTTGATATTTATTTAAAGGGGTCATGATGTGAGGAATCAAAATTTCCTTGATCTTTTGACATATAAGAGGTCATTGTACTATAAAAACAAACTGTATGTTT
The DNA here is from genome assembly GCF_019703515.2 of Myxocyprinus asiaticus. Taxonomy (NCBI): domain Eukaryota; kingdom Metazoa; phylum Chordata; class Actinopteri; order Cypriniformes; family Catostomidae; genus Myxocyprinus; species Myxocyprinus asiaticus. Next base: position 14,977,681 of record NC_059353.1, read on the forward strand.
CAGAACTGAAAACTTCCTACTTAATAGAAAAAGAGCATTTATTTAAACCAAGCTGCAAAAAGGCTTGTATGGAATTCGTGGTACTTGTGACATCACAAGAACCAAATACATTTGCATATGCAATGCTTATTTTTCCTTCATTGCACCCTTGGCCCCGCCCACTGGTGCTCAGTCAGCCACACAAGTGAAATGCAGAGAGATGGGCCTGTCATGAGAGATTCATCCAAAGTGGGCTTAATACACAGGACACCTTGATGTGGCTATCTGTATTTAAATGTTTTTCCACATAAACGTGCAAGGCTTAGACCATTATCATACATTTCACACCACTTTTAAAAGACACAATGTCAAGTTGTAACTCTAAAATGGAGACCCCCATTGTGTTTCATTCAGCTGCTCTGTCTTGCTGTTGTGCTGTTTTGAAGGCATCCTGGACCATTTTTGCACCCATCTGTGCTATTTTTAATTGTTGGTCTTTTTTAATCATGGACGTGTTTGATCATTTTGATGCGTTTTTGGTGATGTGCACTGCGTTTGAAGAGTGGTACAAGCACAACTTTTAAAAACATGTCTCATTCTGCTGCTGCCACTGGATGGGTGAATCACCTGCAGTCCTGTGTGTATACAAACACGGAAGTTGTGAGATTTGAAGAATAGCGTCTCTGCTTTGGCCTGTTAAAGCCGGTTGAAGCAGCCAACATCATGATTAAAGATTTGCAAAGGAACTTTTATTGAAAGATAGGGCAGTTAAAATTGGACTATTGGATGAAAAACCACAAGTAACCAATTTAATTTATAAATATTTCATATGTCATGACTGTTTGATAGTTTGTGGTGCTGCTTAAGTGAACAGTCTCATACATTCAGATGAAATATGCTGGGTGTAGATTATGTGTTAACCCTGAAATGTAGTTTTATAATGTTGTGTGTAGTTTGCGTTTAAAAAACGGCTGTATTGGAAGGGCTGCATGATGTTAGCCAATCACAGCAGTGGGCGTTTACAGTGAAGTCTTAAAGGGCCAGACAGCTTAAAACTGAGCGTTTCAGATAGACAGCCAGAGACAGGGTGGAAAATTATTATATATGACAAAATTATGACTGTTTGGTGCAACAACAACAACCAAAAAACTTTACTTACATTATAAGTGGACCTCACTGAAGATAATCAAATTATTTAAAAAAGGGTATGTCATGACCCCTTTAAAAGTTTTTGGGGAACTTGAATATATGATGAATAATAAATAAAGCTTTGTTTAGAGGTGGCATTTAGGTAAGTACAATTTAAAGCTTCGCAAACTAATGTAATGTATAACATAAACTTTTTCAACATAGTTAGGCATTCGGTATGCTAGGCTGTCTTTTGCCTCATAGTGTTTTCATTGGTTTTCATCAACTATTTGGTTAAGGGTGGTAAGCATCTGTAACATTCAGTTTAATGCAGAGCAGGTCACAAAGGGAACTGTTCATTTGAAAGAATAATAAATAAATGTATTAAATTATTTAATTAATAATATTTAATAAACATTAAATTATGTTATTTATAAATGTAATCTTAAAGTTTCTGCTCTGCACAAACATATTTTCAAAGAGGTAACATGTCTGAGAATGGTGAGAAAAACACATACACAAAATTATGCATTCTTTCTTTTATTATTCAAATGTTGTACAACATTTTTAAAACCAACTGAAATGCAGATGACCTTTCAAATTTTGTTCCCCTAAAACCCTAATGGTCAGATGGGACCTTCATTTTGCTAGGCAGCTAAGTTACGCTTGGGTGATTCTGCCTCTTTAATATTCTTCTCCCTCTTCATCCTCTTCTCCCATACTGTCAGTGCCCACTTCTTCATAATCCTTTTCCAGAGCTGCCATATCTTCTCTGGCCTCTGAGAACTCTCCTTCTTCCATTCCCTCACCCACATACCAGTGCACAAAAGCTCTCTTGGCGTACATCAGGTCAAACTTGTGGTCTAGACGAGCCCAGGCCTCAGCAATGGCTGTGGTGTTGCTCAGCATGCACACGGCCCTCTGTACTTTGGCCAGGTCTCCACCAGGAACCACAGTTGGGGGCTGGTAGTTGATGCCTACTTTGAATCCAGTGGGGCACCAATCAACAAACTGGATGGTGCGTTTGGTCTTAATAGCAGCAATGGCAGAATTGACGTCTTTGGGCACCACATCTCCACGATACAGAAGACAGCAGGCCATGTATTTACCATGACGAGGATCACACTTCACCATCTGATTAGAAGGCTCAAAGCAGGCATTGGTTATGTCAGCCACAGATAGCTGCTCATGGTAAGCCTTTTCTGCAGAGATCACTGGAGCATATGTAGCCAGAGGGAAATGAATACGTGGGTAGGGCACAAGGTTGGTTTGGAACTCAGTGAGATCCACGTTCAGAGCACCATCAAATCTCAGCGAGGCCGTGATGGACGACACAATCTGGCCAATGAGCCTGTTGAGGTTGGTGTAAGTTGGACGCTCGATGTCCAGGTTCTTACGGCAGATGTCATAGATGGCTTCATTGTCCACCATGAAGGCACAATCAGAGTGCTCCAGGGTCGTGTGGGTGGTCAGGATGGAGTTGTAGGGCTCCACGACTGCGGTGGACACTTGAGGAGCAGGATAGATGGCAAACTCAAGCTTGGACTTTTTGCCATAGTCAACAGAGAGACGCTCCATCAGCAGGGAGGTGAAGCCAGAGCCAGTACCTCCACCAAAGCTGTGGAAGATGAGGAATCCTTGAAGGCCAGTGCACTGATCAGCCTGTTGGATTTAGAGGAAATTAGCTTAAATATCATAATCATTAATATTTATAAGTCACACTCAATTTGCATTTATAATATTTCTGGGTTTACATTTTTAGAAACCTCACCAGTTTGCGGGTCCTGTCCAGCACTAGGTCAATGATCTCTTTACCAATGGTGTAATGGCCACGGGCATAGTTATTGGCAGCATCTTCCTTGCCAGTAATTAGTTGCTCAGGATGGAACAATTGGCGATATGTACCTGTGCGCACCTCATCTGAAAATAAAAATAAAAACTCTAACTAAATACAATTTAAAATGGTTCAACAAATCCAAAATATATTTGCATATGTGTTGCTTTTAAGATTTATCTATATCTGTTTGCTAAGTTTAACTTACCAATCACAGTGGGTTCCAAATCAACAAAGATGGCACGTGGAACATGTTTTCCTGCTCCTGTTTCACTAAAGAAGGTATTGAAGGAATCATCTCCTCCTCCTATTGTCTTATCACTAGGCATCTGCCCATCTGGCTGAATACCATGCTCCAGACAGTAAAGCTCCCAGCATGCATTTCCCATTTGGGCCCCAGCTTGGCCAACATGCATGGAGATACACTCACGCTGTTTGTGGAGAGAGAAGCAGGATGAAACGGTAACTGTTCACTGAATAAATTAATCAAATGCAGTATACAGATTTATTTATGAAATATGTGTTTCCATTGGAGAAGTCTTTATTTTGTCCTTTTATCCAGGGCATCATTTTGTCTATGGCAAGCATCAGCTCATAATGTTTTTGCTAACTACTTTTGGCATCTAATGAGAATTTCAGACTGTCTCAGAGATTAAAGATACAACCTGCTAGCTTTTAGTATTAAACGTACTACTTTTTCTTTTCTTGTTTTAAATGAGGAATTTACCCATAGCTGGGTCAGTTATTTTTGTCGATTTTGCCTTGGTTGAGCGCATCCAATGTCTAACACTGTAACGGCCTCATGCATTTTCTTAAGCTTTTGGATCTATTGTTCAATATACAACTCAGTTTCATTTACATTATCTTTACATTCATTTTATCCAATTATCTATCCTAGAATACAGAAGAAGAGGCTAAGTGACTTCCTTTGAGGCAATCTACCCCCACCCTTTCTCATTCAGCTTCACACTCTTCTTTGTGTAAAAGGCAGAGATATCTCACTCAGGCCTTTTCACCAGAACAGATATATATATATATATATTATTCTGTTATGCTCCAGTTTTTGTCACTCATGATCTAATCTATTATCAATGCCTCCCTGTATGTCATAAAGGCATGAATGTATTCATTCTTTGAGTAACAACTTAATTTCTCATGCTGTAGTTCCCCTTTTCTCCTCTTTAGTTGATGAAGATTCAGTGAGCTATTTTGGCTCTGCAGAACCACCAAACATAGAAGAATGTTATATTCAGAAATACAAAGTAAGTACTGGAGTTTCCTACTGAAATCTGTCATAGTCTGGGATTGGGCTGTGAAGGCCATAGCCACATCCTCTTTATAAAGAAAGGCCAACTCTTCGTCTGAAACTCAACCAGGCGGAATGCTTCACAATTGATTATTTTCATAAAAACTTGTTTCTCCAATATAACCACAGGGCTTCTAATTTTGTCTTCCACACAAAAAATACAAAATATAAAAATTACAAAAATATTGAAGCATCGCATAGTGATTTTACTCAAATCTGTTGCCATTGTTTATGAAAAGTGTAGAACTAATAACCGATCAAGCATATCACTTACCATCTTGTCAGATTTTTCCTTTCAGGCTGACTTGAGGATTCAGAAAGAGAAGGCAGATGTGGAAAAGAAAGGAGAGGTGGGGTTTTTATAGAGAGGCAAGAGGAGGAGGAAGGGAGGGGGTTAGCAGGAAGCAGGATCGCCTGTTGGTGTAAGGATAGTAATGTAAAAGGGCCGTCCTTCCTCCACAAGCAAAGTCTCCCTCCCTCTTGGGAGTTTAGGGTCTGTGAAATCCATCTGGCCCCTTCACTATTATTTGGGCATGCGATAATACTGAACAATGCCAAGAAATTTTACAGACTATATGTCAATGTTCTCCACGTTAATATGTTAAAGTTGCATACCAAGTGTAGGAGACCTGATATCTTAGTTGTATGTAATATCATGCTTACTGTCAGATTCCTTATTCTCTGGTATTCCTGTATGAAGAAAAACTAGTTTAAAGACTACAGGGTGAAAGTGTAATTTCATACTGGTAATTGCTTTACAAGTCTTTTATATGAAAAAGGGAACATTTGTGTCACAGTACTGAACATGTAGCCCTATTTGAAAACCGATATGTCTTGTCTGTGTTTAAAAAAGCATGAAGAGATCCATTGACTAAGATTGTCTGAAGACGTGGTACTTGTTGTACAAAAAGAGACAAACACTCAGGCCCAGTTGGCATCAGACTTTAATTTCTGTGCTACAGTGATAGTGAAAAACACAGACAATATCCAGCCTTTCATAGTAATGTCCATAGACATGTACAGACAGCTGAATCATGAGTAAAAGCTACAGCAGGTGGCCATTTTTGTGCTGCATAGACACTGGTGGGGGAGGGGTGTCATGGTGGAAAATGTTGTCTTGCCTAAAGGCCTTTATAACTTTTGCATGTGCAACCATACACAGATTTTAAACAGATAACAGACAGATAACAGCTGTATATCATGAAAGAGTGCAGGATTTTAAAACAAGATTTTTGTTCAGAAAGAGCTTGTCATCGCAGGCTTTTGGCTACTTTGTGTTATCTATGATCAGTTTTATTCTACTCTTCCCAGTTAATCTTACTTTATATTAAGTTTAGCTATTGTATAAGACACACAAAAAGTAGAAAAATAGTTTGTAGTAACTTTGTTGTACTAAAAACATCTAAGACACATTTGCAGATACAAATCATAGCAGATTACGCTGAGATTTTGAAAATTGTATTTAAAATTCCAATCCATCCTCTTCATCCTCTCCAATGCTGTCAGTGCCCACTTCTTCATAATCCTTTTCCAGAGCTGCCATATCTTCTCTGGCCTCTGAGAACTCTCCTTCCTCCATTCCCTCGCCCACATACCAGTGCACAAAAGCTCTCTTGGCGTACATCAGGTCAAACTTGTGGTCTAGATGAGCCCAGGCCTCAGCAATGGCTGTGGTGTTGCTCAGCATGCACACGGCCCTCTGTACTTTGGCCAGGTCTCCACCAGGAACCACAGTTGGGGGCTGGTAGTTGATGCCTACTTTGAATCCAGTGGGGCACCAATCAACAAACTGGATGGTGCGTTTGGTCTTAATGGCAGCAATGGCAGAATTGACATCTTTGGGCACCACATCTCCACGATACAGAAGACAGCAGGCCATGTATTTACCATGACGAGGATCACACTTCACCATCTGATTAGAAGGCTCAAAGCAGGCATTGGTTATGTCAGCCACAGATAGCTGCTCATGGAAAGCTTTTTCAGCAGAGATCACTGGAGCATATGTAGCCAGAGGGAAATGAATACGTGGGTAGGGCACAAGGTTGGTTTGGAACTCAGTGAGATCCACGTTCAGAGCACCATCAAATCTCAGCGAGGCCGTGATGGAGGACACAATCTGGCCAATGAGCCTGTTGAGGTTGGTGTAAGTTGGACGCTCGATGTCCAGGTTTTTACGGCAGATGTCATAGATGGCTTCATTGTCCACCATGAAGGCACAATCAGAGTGCTCCAGGGTCGTGTGGGTGGTCAGGATGGAGTTGTAGGGCTCCACGACTGCGGTGGACACTTGAGGAGCAGGATAGATGGCAAACTCAAGCTTGGACTTCTTGCCATAGTCAACAGAGAGACGCTCCATCAGCAGGGAGGTGAAGCCAGAGCCAGTACCTCCACCAAAGCTGTGGAACACCAGGAAACCTTGGAGACCAGTGCACTGATCAGTCTATTGGGAGAAAGGGGTAAAGAGAGCTAAAAAAAAAACAAAACAAAAAAACCACTGTTCATTTGTTTCCAACAATACACTAATTTGACTGCCAAGAAGTAATTGTTACAATTTTTTTAATGATTCATTATAAATCAGACAAAATGAAATAATACCAGTTTACGGATTCGATCAAGGACTGAATCAATGATCTCATTGCCAATGGTATAGTGTCCTCTGGCATAATTGTTGGCAGCATCCTCTTTTCCAGTGATGAGCTGTTCTGGGTGAAAGAGCTGACGGTAGGTGCCTGTCCGTACCTCGTCTATTCATGGAAAACAGACAATAATCAATTTGAAACTTTCCTTGGTGAATGTTACTATAAGATTATATTCATTAACGTTAGTTAACGCAATAATTAACAATGAACAGTACATTTACAGCAATCTAATGTTAATTTCAGCATATACAGTAATATTTGTTTCTTACATTAAAAGTAGGCTATATGTTAACATTAGTTAATACTTTATGAACTAACAAGTGTCAGATGTATCTGATTAAAAATAATTAGTTACTGTAATCTAATAACTTTTTAGTTAAAAAAGTAGTTACACTACACATAGTGTTACGCATTATATTTTAAATTCTTGTAATCAGATTACAGTTACTGACTTTCAATTAAAGTAATTACTTTTAAGTATATTACTTGCATTAATGTAATATGTATAATACATCTAAAATAGGAATTCATTTGTACATCTGTTAGCATTTCTGTGACAGCTGAAGGGTGTGTGATAATGAATGAGGAATTTTGAGCGGAAATCCAAAAACTTTTCTAGGAAAAGTGATACAGAAATTAACTTAAAAGTAAAATAATTAGTAATGTGCTTACTTTTTAGATGAAATATTCAGTAGAGTAATATGATTAAATCTTTAGAGAAATAATTAGCAATTTGTAGTGGATTACTTATTTTGAGTAACTTACCCAGCACTGGAACTAACATGTACTAACAATAAACAAAAGTATTTATATAAATTAACAATACCCAAGATAAGTAAATGCTGTAATACACTATTTACAGTATATATTGTTCTTTGTTAGTTCATGATATCTAATTAAATTACTAATTTTAATGAATAGAACCTTATTGTACAGTGTTACCATTACATTTGTATTCACTAAAAGGGTATCCAGGTTTACAATTTTATCATTGTGGTGTTCACGTTGCATGCTGTTTTAAACCATTGTCAAAGATATTCCCGTACCAATCACAGTGGGTTCCAGATCTACAAAGATGGCACGTGGAACATGTTTCCCTGAAGCCGTCTCACTGAAAAAAGTGTTGAAGGAATCATCTCCTCCTCCTGGTGTCTTATCACTGGGCATCTGCCCATCTGGCTGAATACCATGCTCCAGACAGTAAAGCTCCCAGCATGCATTACCAATCTGCGCTCCAGCTTGACCAACATGGACGGAAATGCACTCGCGCTGATGATCAACAGAATTCAGATTTCACATAAATCTTTGCAATCATAAAGACAAAAAAAAAAAGACTTTATAATTATGAGTTTAAAAATAAAGTTGTGATACGTTACCATATTGTATTTTGTCTTCTAGCCGATGCTCAGGGTTCGGAATGAAGCTCTAAATGCGTCAAACTCAGGCATTCAACATATTTATACCTAGAGCATCACGGGGTAACAGTGTTTTGTGTAATATGAGAAGTCGCCAATGCTGATATTATCTTCAGGCTAAAAAAAAAAAAGGAGGACAAAAAGAAAGATGAGGTTAGTACCTCCTACACTCTATGGAATACTTTATTGTAATGGCAAGATATAAAATTGAATAAGCTGGTGAACAGTGTTACAAAAAGCTCCTTTGATCCTCTGAGGAACATTTTTGACAAAAGCACAGCTGAACAAACTATATGCCTTTAAACTGTGGTTCATGCATTCTCAACACAAAGAAGCATATATGTATCTAAGAAAGTATTAGTAGGTTACTCATTTGGAGGACCCACTTTCATGAATTAATAATGACTACTCCTATTTCAGAGTAGATTAATGTGATACCCTCTGTGTGTGCTCTGAATAAGGTTTGTTGAATGTGATTGAAAAATTTTAATACAATAGATGCCTGGATTGACTTACAGATATTGATGCATGAGAACAATATACCTTACATTTTCCTTTCATGTGGCTTCCTGGACATTGCAAAGGTGCAGTTCACAAGCTTTTCTTGTAATCTGACCCCAAGTATCTGCTGAAATGGCAGAGTCTGTAGTTTTCTGCATACTGACAGTTTAACTGAACGAAGAGATGTTATATGCAGTATATTAAATGTCAGCAATTCCATCTCTGTGATTACATATAGCTCTGTTTACAAATGTGTCTGCCCAAAAGCAATGCATTGTTAGACATGTCATTTACTTCATTTACTTCAAAAGTAAGGCCTTTCCTCTTAATGTTCTCAAATTTCTGCAAACACGTGCTCTGTGTCCAGCCTCCCTCTAAAATGTTTTGCCATGCAAGTCATACCTGCCACATTTGATGTCCCATTACTTTTTTTAAGCCTTAGCATAATTCTCATGTTTTTGTAGTGGGAACTATTAGGTCTGTTTGGTATAGTAATATTTAATATAGGGTGACCATATGTCCTCTTTTTCCCAGACATGTCCTCTTTTTTGGACCTGAAAAAAGCATCTGGCCAGGATTTCAAAATTGGCTATAAATGTCTGGGATTTGGCTTTATCTTCATATTGATGTGCAGTTAGGACTCTCATACATTCTGTGTATTTGAAACTCCACACCAGTTTTTGTGTTCACGTGTCCTTACGTGGTTATTCTGACAGAGAGTGGCAGACTTTAGGCTGGATATCTTGGGTGCTACATCATCAAGCACCGTCGAAGGCTGACTCAATTGTGAGGACACTTGGAAGGCAGCCTCGTTTCGCAGCCTTCTTTGCCATATTTTGGAGGATGCATCGGGTGTATCCTTTGTGGCCTTCAATCAACCACAATCCTTTGCACATGTCCAAAATTATTTAAAAAAAGGAAAACGAGTTGCGTGACCACAGAGGCAGAAACCATTTTTTTATTCACATTTGCACCAAAACATTATGTAGAAAAATAAGAAAATGCTTGTAGTTTAGACAATACAACAAATTAGAAGATACAAAGCACAAAAAAATAAATAAACAAAATTAATAAAAGGGCAGTTACATGAATTTGTAAAGCTTTAAAGGTTTTATAGTTTGTACAAGTCTAGGGTTCAGTTTTTTCATATTTTAAAGGGTTTAAATATACATTCTAAGATCAGTGTTGTGAAATGTATTATATAAAGGCTTTTTTGAGTGACTAGATTTGTGAATGAAACATTTTGCTAAAATAATTAATGGATTAAGGACATATTTCTCATTTTTTGAAGTGTATGTGTTTTCTAAACAAAGAAAATATCACATGGTTCTAAGCTTATGGTTAGCCATGCACACTTACTAGCATTGAGTGCTGAGGAGGAGTCTAGCCTACAGCCTCAGAAGGCCTGGTCACAGCCTTACTAGGCTGCAGCCTTCCATTTGAGAAGCACCTTAAGCGTGCAGTCTTAAAATTAAAAAAAAAAATCTCTCTCTCTCTCTTGCCCGCCCACTTGCTTTCTGCGCACGCAGCCTTGCACTGAATGTGTGTAGGCAAAATGTCACCAGATGTGCCCTGCACTCTCAACCAGAATCATAAATAATGTCAGTAAGTTGCCAAAAAACTGTTGACTTTGAAATATACTACTTATCAGGGAAACGTAAACTAATAGGGCGGATAAAATAGACCATAATTAAAATTTGACAACCCCTTCCGCTGATATTTGTAGTGCATCCTCTGTACTTGACCTGTAAAGCTGGTACTTTAATGCTAAACAAAATCAGAAAATACAAAAACAAAACACAGATCAGGCCATGTGAGGGGTGAAACAAGCGTCTATATTCATTTTTATTTCTATTTTTTAAGATTTACACATTTACAATGTATAAAAATATTATACATTTTTAAATATATACGTTACAATAAATGTAATTTGTTAAATATATTAAACACAATACATTAAATACACAAATCGAACCCAAGTCGACTGCATGCAAAAAGCATTTCCACACTATCGTAACACCCCACGCCACTGTAGAGACACAAGGGGTGCAGTATGTCTTCAATTTTTGTGTTTCCACCAGACCACTGGAGTGCAAATACCACAACCACTTAATTACCATGAATACAATATTTTTCTGTGTCCAACATGTAGAAATTCTTTGTGACACCCAAGAATTAACATCTTTTGGACTCTTTCTACAGCATGGTGGGAAGACAGGTGCAGTGACAAGAAAATGTTTTTCCAGCAGGAAAATGCTCCATGCCACACAGCCAGGTCAATAAAGGTGTGGATGGAGGACCACTGGATCAAGACCCTGTGGTCCAATCTCCAGACCTGAACCCCATTGAAAACCTCTGGAATGTGATCAAGAGGAAGATGGATGGCCGCAAGCCATCAAACAAAGCTGAGCTGCTTGAGTGTTTGTGCCTGGAGTAGCATAAAGTCACCCAACAGCAATGTGGAAGACTGATAGGGTGCATGTCAAGACACATGAAAGCTGTGATTGAAAATCAGGGTTATTCCACCAAATATTGATTTCTGAACTCTTCCTAAGTTAAAACATTAGTATTGTGTTGTTTAAAAATGAACATGAGCTTGTTTTCTTTGCATTATTCGAGGTCAGAAAACACTGCATCTTTTTTGTTATTTTGACCAGTTGTCATTTTCTGCAAATAAATGCTCTAAATGACAAGATTTTTATTTGGAATTTGGGAGAAATTATTCAGCAGTTTATAGAGGGAAAAAAGTTTTACTCAAACACATACCTATACATAGTAAATCCAGAGAAACTGATAATTTTGCAGTGGTCTCTTAATTTTTTCCAGAGCTGTTTTCACTATACAATATGATACGGTGCAAAGCCTCACTATACGATACGATATGATACGGTTTAAAAAAAAAACAAAAAAAAAAACAGTTTCACTAACTTATTCAAGGATTCAACATAAATGTTTTTTAAATCATAAATGGCACAACAATGTCTGACACTGGCAACATAGAGCTTTATAATAAAGTAACTTAAACAACAGCACTGCATTTATTTTGATTGACTGTAATAAGAAAAACTCATATGAACTCACAATTTTTAAACAAAACTAAACAAAATCCAAAATAAATCAAAACTGTGTTATATTTTAGCATCTTCAAAGTAATCACCCTTTGCCTAGAATTTGCAGACATGTACTCTTGACATTTTCTCAACCAACTTCTTGAGGTATCACCCTGGGATGCTTTTTAAACAGTATTGAAGGAGTTCCCATCTATGTTGGGCACTTATTGGCTGCTTTTCTTTATTATTTGGTCCAAGTCATCAATTTCAAAAACTTTTTTTTTAATTAAATTTTAGATTTATAATTAAATAAATTATTATGGTGGCACAATTATGTTTTTGTCTACAAAACTAATTTCAAACATTTAAGCATACACCTTCAGATCAAAAGATTTTTAAGATCATGAGAAACATTTCAGTCAAGTGTTTCAAAACTTTTGACCAGTAGTATATATATATATATATATAAAATATATATATAGTTGCCCCAAGGCAACGAAAGCTATCCCATCTGGTCCGAACCGACAGAAGGTCTACTGTGGCTCAAGTCACAGAAAATGTTAATGATGGTTACAGGAGGAATGTGTCACAACACACAGTGCATCGCACCCTGCTGTGTATGGGGCTGTGTAGCCACAGACCGGTCAGAGTGTCAATGATGACCCCTATCCACCTTCAAAAGCACCTACAATGGGCATGCAATCATTGGAACTGGACCTTGGAGCAGTGGAAGGAGGTTGCCAAATTCCCCAGATCTCAATCCGATTGAGCATTTTTGGGATGTGCTGGACCAACAAGTCCAATCCACTGCGGATCCACCTCGCAACTTACAGGACTTGAAGGATTTGCTGTTAATGACTTGGTGCCAGATACCACAGGACACCTTGAGGGGTCTTGTGGAGTCCATACCTTGGTGGGTCGGTGCTGTTTTGGTGGCACGTGGAGGACAAACAGCATTTTATGCAGGTGGTAATAATGTTTTGGCTCATCAGTGTATATACAGTTTATATCAGGCATGTGCCATAGGCTTTGAGACTGGGCAAGCATCAAAGATTTTTAATACACATTATTAAACGCTGTGCCCAAAACACATTATATTGGTGAATGTAATGTCACGGAAATGTTATAGACGCAAATTGTTGCCTTAGAACCCACCAGTCAATGGAAACAATTATTTCACAGTATCGAACTTCATGACCAAATTGTTTTAAATTCAGGACAATAATATTGCTCATATCGCACAAATTAAAGATAGTCATATACTGAGCCAAGCATGTTTATGTCCATTAAATTATACAATGAACCATAGTGCCAGAAGAGGTTTATTTTGACATACATCGAAAAGAACAAAAAAATATTGCCAGTTACTAGCAGGCAATATGTTTCAACATCATAGGCCTCACACCTCACAGAATAATCTGACTATCTAAGACAACAATCTTAACTTGAATACACAAGGCAAATGTAACATAGACATGGCTTTGCCCTAACGTTAGAACTATAAAACAGACATAACACAAGAAGGACATGATTGCCAGGTCACCACTTCATAGCCTCAGACTAACCAGAAACAATGACTAGTATCTATGACACAGATTTTAATGTATATATAAAATTACCTTTACTTGAACACAAAATCCATGCATCTCTCCTTGAGAATGAACATCTTCGTCACTTTGTTGTAAAAGTCGCCCACATATTGAAGTTTCGATAGCCAATCTTTCTCGATTTTTAATTGAAATTAACTTTGCCAAATTCGCGTAGGTCGTCGATGCTTACACTATATCCATTTTAGCGCTTAATAATGCATTAGTTATGTGAACTTGAACGTGCTGACACAAAACTAAAATCTAGCCTATCAGATAGCGTGACTGAAGGAAGGAGCTTCTGACTGGCTTACTCATTTTGGTAAGCATGCTTCCCTTGGCCATTTGTAGCGGGCGAGAATGAACGTTCAGTATTTAATGAAAGGGCAGTAAACAATGGAATCAGAGAAAGCATAACATAAAGTGCTTATACTTAAAGGTGGCGCCAAAGCGAATAAATAAATAACTTATTGTCTGTGCTGCTCAACTGAGATGAAAGATGATGAATTTGAACAAAAACAGTAGTTTATATTAACAGTTATATTTAATATATATATATATATATATATATATATATATATATATATATATATATATATAAAGAAATTAAGAGAACTAGATTTTGAAAAAAAAAATAAATATATATATATATATATATATATACAGGGTTGGGAGGGTTACTTTTGAACTGTATTCCACTACAGATTACAGAATACATGCTGTGAAATGTCATTTGTAATGTATTCTGTTAGATTACTCAAGGTCAGTAACGTATTCTAAATACTTTGGATTACTTCTTCAGCACTGGTAGATTTTTTCACTTGTTTTGACTATAAAAACTCTGTCAGTACAGTAAGACAAAATACACGTTAAAATACATTCTCTGAAAAACATAAATATCTATGCAGTGTTGTTATATATATATATTTTACAGGAAAACAATACAAAAATTATTATCAAGAATAAGATTTTTGCCCTAATATCAAAGGTCTTACTAGAAAAAAAGAAATTATGATCCAACAAAAATGTTGCTAGAAAATAGCATTTTAGCTTAGCATAAATCTGATAATTTACACAAGGTTTATTTCTATTTCTTCTGCTCCAAACTTACTTCAAACTTACTTTGCTCGTATGAATGTAACACATCATAAGAAAGTGTTTCACTGCTGTTCAAATGCACTTTGGATCACATCATTTATATGTATAAATGTTTTCCATCTGAAACGACTAAATATTAAATGAAACAAATGACAATAAAATGCAAAGTAATCTCTTCAGTTATCAAAATACTTTTTGAATGTAACTGTATTATAATTACCAATGATTTAAATTGTAACTGTAGTGGAGTACAGTTACTTATATTTTGTATTTTAAATACGTAATCCCGTTACATGTATTCCGTTACTCCCCAACCCTGTATATACTGTGTATATATAAATACATGTACAAATACAAATCTGTTATATATAGATAGTGCAAGGGAATGTAATGGCAGAAGAGGTAGAATATGATGGATAAATATAAATAGACTATGTTTATTGCAGGAAATTAACAAAATCATTCAAACATATATATATATATATTGTTTATTGCAGGAAAATAACAGAATCATTCAAACAAGGGTTTCAAACTGCATTTTGAACTGCAGTTTCAAATTTCTGTACCATGATCTTTCACTTTCTAACCTTATTCAACTGCACTTGTAATGTTCATTTTTGTTGAACTCCCAAGATAAGTTTGAATTTTATGTCCTAATGGTTGCAAAAGTAAATGCTAAACTTGTAATGATTCCTCTCATTAACTCAATTAAACAGTGCATTTGGTATTTGACCAGCAGATGGCGAAAAAAATTTTGGCACACTAAAATAACCTACCCTCTGAAAGGCTCGTGCACATGCCAATTTTTGTATTTATTCATGCTGTATATGCAGTGCTTTAATCCTATAGAGCGCAACAGTGCCCGCTCACTTTTTCAGTCCTCTGGGTTCCGGAAGTATTTTCCAGATAATTCTTTTGCACATTTCAAAATCCTCCATAAAAGAGTTGTAAACCATGAACCAAACCAACTAGCCCCGAGGTGATCACAACAGTACACACTTTGTTTTGAGGCAAAAAATTGGTTGAAAGTAGTGAAAATCTGACAAAATGAAAATAGTACAAGACTGTGTACTTACCGTCTTTCACGTGGGCATGAACTACAATCCCATGAAGCATTGCGAGTGGCCTAATCGAATTAAAAGCGATTTAAATAAAAAAATATGAGTAGAATATATGAGACCAACTCGACTGCGTCATTCACAGTGCGCCATGGGAATGAATCTGAATATGACCTGAATGATCTGCTTCAACTGTCTACAACACTATGAGAATGCGTTATGCACTATAAGAAAAATCCATGAGAAACCCAGGCATCATGACTGATTTTGTCATGCCAGACTAGCAATTAGCTTAGCGGAGAAGATAATTCATTGTTATATTCACCTCCACTAAAAATAGCTTCATAAACATATAGTCAGCAAAATACTTGAAGAACACTGAACTGAGAGAATGTAGTGGATCTTTGTTACTGAAGAGGAACTGATCCACAACATTGCATTGTAGTAAACACACCACTAGAGGACAGTATTACTTAAAGTTTTTTAGGATTCATTTTGTGAATGGAAGAGTCACAAACGTGGTGAGGTGGATTGTCTGCCATGTGCATACCCATAAACCATGTTAAAGGTAAAACTGCATGTGTATAGTAGCTTTTGTCAGCTTTAGACTGATAGGAAGTGCAACATTATAAAAAATAAATGAGATGAACACTATATGAATAATGGACTCATAATAAATAAATAATAAAAAGCATTATGCATCGTATTTGGCAAATTCCAGAACATAGATATTGTAGGACTTTACCGTAATATTGGTGGTAATTGTTTAATGCTTAATGTTTTGTGATGTAAATGTCTTTGCTTTGTCTTTCTTTCTATCTATCTTGCAAATAATAGTTTCTATACATTATATATATATATATATATATATATATATATATATATATATATATATATATATATATATATATGTGTGTGTGTGTGTGTGTGTGTGTGTCTGTGTGTGTGTGTGTGTGTGTGTGTTTCTGTTTCTGTTTAAGATTCTGATAGGATTGCTGTAAGAACATAAAGGGATGGAACATGAAGCTGATGATATTTGTCAAAGGATCCAGTGGCCAACAGGTCTCAGACCATCACAAAGAAATATGTTGGCCAGCAGATTTACAACCATCAAGGTCAGCAAGCTCAAAGTGACGTCGTACCTCTTTCCATGTCCTAATTAATCACTCTAGTGACCTTAACCCTGTAGCTCATACACACACAGTGGAATGAATTACACTTTGATTAAAGTTGGCCACAGTTACGTCCTCACGAGCAAACCTGGGTTTCATGCATTCCAGTGTAGAGACTATGTCTTTTATGCACAGCCATTCTACTAGTAGGCTATGCTTTTCAGATCAAAAAATATAAAATGCTTTGGGTTGTTTTTAAAAAGATGCACTAAATATTCTGCACACCTATAAACATTCATTATTTCTTCTGTGTTGTTTATTTTGAATATAAAGGATGTACCAGTCACAGATGATGTATTATTGGAGGAAATTTTAGAGAGTGAGAAAAATGTCACTATTTTACAATAAGATAAAAAATGCGGTGTGTATTATATTTCTTATGTAATCTAATTAAGAAAATGTTCAATATTGGACTCAGATGGAGCCCCTGGGAGCAACTAAAACACAAATGGTGTGAAACTGGCAATGGCATTTAGCTGTTAGCTGATTACATTGATTCCATTTATTTATGACAGTTTTCCAGTCACTTCACTCCTGAAGGTGAGTATTGCATCTCTATGCAACACTTTGGGCTCAGAGCCCTTCTGTTTGCTCTGATTCTAACAGGCAGATTGGAAAACGTAAAACATTTTGGGATAATCAATACTGACATGGATCAATGTAGATAATAATTGATTTAATTCATTAGCACACTCCACTTCAACTGAGTTATGTCATTAGAACATGAAGTTGTCAACACAGCAAATTTAATAAAAAATATATTTATCTACCTGAGGGTTTGAATCAGTTATGTACTGTAGTGTGTTCTGGTATAAAGGTAGTGCTCTTAATCTTTATTCAGAAGCACAAAAAGGCATTCTTGGAATGGATTTCAGATTCTCTCGATTGGTCTTAGGTTATGACCTGCATCTGCTTTTAAAAATAAAAGTGGATGATTAAAGCCTGATTCCATGAAAGAACCTTCTTAAAGGAAAGTTCACCCAAAAATGAAAATTCTCTCATCATTTACTCACCCTCATGCCATCCCAGATATGTATGACTTTCTTTCTTCTGCTGAACACAAATGAAGATTTTTAGAAGAATATTTCAACTCTGCAGGTCCATTCAATGCATGTGAATGGGTACCAAAATAAAATAAAGGCAGCAGATAAGTAATCCATATGACTCCAGTGGTTAAATCCATATCTTCAGAAGTGATATAATAGGTGTGGGTGAAAAACACTTTCATATTCTTCTTCTGTTTGTTTTTGGTGATTCACATTCGTCGTGCCCTACTGGGCATGGAAGAGAATCTATAGGAAAAAAGGATTTAAAAATGTATCTGTTTCTCACCCACACCAGTCATATCACTCCTGAAGATATAGATTTAACCTTTTTGCACGTGAGTTTCTCCTGTACTGACGGACTCCCCAGCGTGAATTATTTTATGCTTGCTGTAATTGAAAAAGAATCTTCCCTTACACTTCACAGCAGGTGCACTGAAGGACAGATTATATAACAGCAGGTGCACTGAAGGTCAGATTATATATTATCAAACATATAATGTGGTTTTTAGATGTTTCTAATTATTGATTATGATAGATAAGATGCGATCGCAAATGTGCTTGTCGGCTATATGTGCTGCCATATTGTTTACATACAATGCAACATGGGATTCTGAGTTTGCCATAGAAGCATAGAAGGTTCTAAAAACATAGCTTTTCCACTTTCCCAGCACCGGAAGTGGTTATAATGGAGATGTCTCGAGTAGACTGACTAGTTTGTATATTCTTTGTTTGACGTAACAAAACATGGCCACATTACTGCATTAAAACAGTCAGCTCTGAGGGTAATGGCTTTAAACTTTTAGTGATTGATTGAATGTTTGTAACATAAAAATGAAACATAATGTGATGTTGAAAAAACTATTTGAGCAGATGGTTCATTATGACAGCCGCTTAAGTCCCTCTTTTGCTGGTAAATGGCAGCACGAATGCAGATCACACCAGTCTGATTGTACGCCTCTGAGCCCAGCCAGCTGTAATCACACCGGTTTGATCACATGTGCGAAAGGATTAACCACTGTAGTCTTATGGATTACTTTTATGCTGCCTTTATGTGTTTTTTGGAGCTTCAAAATTTTGGTACCCATTCACTTGGTACCATTTTTTTTTTCTTCTAAAAATCTTCATTTGTGTTCAGCAGAAGAAAGAAAGTCATACACATCTGGGATGGCATGAGGGTGAGTAAATGATAAGAGAATTTTCATTTTTGGGTGAGCTATCCCTTTAAATTCCACAACGAACTCTTTACTTTCAAGTTCTTTAGAAAGTTGTCTATTTACACATGCTTAAAAAATACAGAAACTACCTGAAAAATGTATAATGTACATGGAGAACTTTTTAAACTCCATTAGATATATAGCCAATTCAAAAACCTTATACAGCAAAAAATATTTATTTATAAGAAAACCTTTTTAGCCCAACCAAAGAACCATTAAAGAATTTTTATTTTTAAGAATGTTGGTTTAGAACTATTCAAAATATCAGAATCAGAGTGAGCTTTATTGCCAAGTATGCTTACACATACAGTTGAAGTCAGAAGTTTACATACACTTAAGTCATTAAAACTATTTTTTTTTAACCACTCCACAGATTTCATATTAGCAAACTACAGTTTTGGCAAGTCGGTTAGGACATCTACTTTGTGCATGACACAAGTAATTTTTCCAACAATTGTTTACAGAAAGATTGATTCACTTTTAATTGACTAAATCTGAATTCCAGTGGGTCAGAAATTTACATACACTAAGTTAACTGTGCCTTTAAGCAGCTTGGAAAATTCCAGAAAATTATGTCAAGCCTTTAGACAATTAGCCAATTAGCTTCTGATAGGAGGTGTACTGAATTGGAGGTGTACCTGTGGATGTATTTTAAGGCCTACCTTCAAACTCAGTGCCTCTCTGCTTGACATCATTGACCTCAGAAAAAAAAATTGTGGACCTCCACAAGTCTGGTTCATCCTTGGGAGCAATTTCCAAATGCCTGAAGGTACCACGTTCATCTGTACAAACAATAATATGCAAGTATAAACACAATGGGACCACGCAGCCATCATACCACTCAAGAAGGAGACGCATTCTGTCTCCTAGAGATGAACATAGTTTGTGCAAAAAGTGCAAATCAATCCCAGAACAACCACAAAGGACATTGTGAAGATTCTGGAGTAAACAGGTAGACAAGGATATACGTATATCCACAGTAAATCAATTCCTGTATCGACATTACCTGAAAGGTTGCTCAACAAGGAAGAAGCCAATGCTTCAAAACCGCCATAAAAAGCCAGACTACAGTTTGCAAGTGCACACGGGGCCAAAGATCCTCTGGTCTGATGAAACAAAAATGGAAATTATTGGCCATAACGACTATAGAGGAAAAAGGTTGAGGCTTGCAAGCTGAAGAACACCATCCCAACCGTAAAGCATGGGGGTGGCAGCATCATGTTGTGATGGTGCTTTGCTGCAGGAGGGACTGGTGCACTTCACAAAATAGATGGCATCACTAGGAAGGAAAATTATGTGGATACACTGAAGCACATTCTCAAGACATCAGTCATTAAGTTAAAGCTCGGTCGCAAATGGGTCTTCCAAATGGACAGTGACCCCAAACATACCTCCCAAAGTGTTGGCAAAATGGCTTAAGGACAACAAAGTCAAGGTATTGGAGTGGCTATCACAAAGCCCTGACCTCAGTCTGATAGAAAATGTGTTGGCAGAACTGAAAAAGCGTGTGCGAGCAAAGAGGCCTACGAACCTGACTCAGTTACACCAGTTCTGTGTGGAGGAATGGGCCAAAATTCCAGCAACTTATTGTGAGAAGCTTGTGGAAGGCTACCCAACATGTTTTACCCAAGTTAAACTATTCAAAGGCAATGCTACCCAATATTAACAATTGTATGTAAACTTCTGACCCACTGGAAATGGGATGAAAGAAATAAAAGCTTAAATAAATAATTCTCTCTACTATTATTCTGACATTTCACATTCTTAAAATAAAGTAGTGATCCTAACTGACCTAAGACAGGGAATGTTTTCTACAATTAAATGTCAGGAATTGTGAATTGTATTTGGCTATGGCGTATGTAAACTTCTGACTTCAACTTTATGTGCTGCCGAATGTTCAGCAGTTCATCCCTGCTAAAACTGATTGGAAAGAAATTACTAAACACATGACAAACAAATAAAAACAACAAAACAATTGGAGAGCTCCACACTGTGGTTGCCATCTGCGGTGCCATCTTGTATCCAAAAATATTCAGTTGATCTGGTAAGTATCATTTCTGGTAACTACTTACCAAAAAAGACCAGTCATGTGTAACGGTACCTGTTTTGGTGTTTCTTGACAGACAACTTATCTTGTTTTAGGGATTTGGCTACATGAGGTGTAGTCTCCATTTGGGACTAGGGCTCAAGACGTCTGGTCTTGGTTTGAATTTTTGTGTAATTTGAGAGCTATGAGTTTGAATGTGTCCGTGGTGTCCTAAAGCTCTGATCATAAGGTATTTTGAATGGATTTACAGAATTTGTAATATGGTTTAATTCAATGACATTTAAAGCACACTGGTAATTTATTTAACCGTGTCTTAATGAGAGGTTTGATAGGGTCTAATTGGTGGATTAGGACCTTGTTAAAACAGATTAAGGTTGATGGAATTATATGGCTCAGAGAGAGATGGGACAAAACAGGAGGCGAGAGACACCACACAAGTTAGGGGTGTCAGTGGCAGGAGGAATTAGTTGATTAAAGCAGCCTGTACACTGGCAACAACAGGAGGAGGTGCAGGATTGTGATTTATTCATGCTAATGGGTGGTGGAGCATTTGTGTATTCTGCCACATTGTTGTCAGAGTGAAAGTGAAATGTATTCATCAATTTGTACCCATTATCATGTCAAAAGACAAACATGGGTTGGACATAAACACACACACACACACACACACTTCGGTTCCCTCCCTCCCTCCGTCTGTTTTTTTTAAAATTATTATTATTTGTTTTTGAAATAATTCAGTCTGAAGAGGCATTCTTTCCCTAACCTACATTGTATCTCTCTCTCTCTGTCTATCACACACCCTCCAGTGTCTTTTTACAGTAAACCTTATTCATTTCCCTGAAACAGTGACACTGACAAGCCCTCATTCTGATTAAATGGCTGGATATTATTGGAACACTAGGACCTCACTCTGCTGTTGCTTGTTTGATCAGTTTACATAAAGGACAATTCTAATCTTATGTTTCAGAGAGCATGTATCTATATACACCAAACGCTTTGCAAAAGTTTTTTTTTTTTTTTCACTTAATCGAAAGTCAGTTCTCACGCTTCAAGTTTAGACTTGCTGACTGCTGCGTTAGGCCTAGCTGGATTCACTGAAAATTTAATGAAAACACCAGTACTCATCACCTGCTCATTTTAAGGCTTTTAGTGCATTTTAAGAACAGTCTGTTCCATGATAAGTTTTTGTCAAAGAAATAGAAATAGACATTTTCATGGATATTATGTAGCTAATTTTCAGTGATTAGGGAAAAACCACTTGAATCGTGAATCAAAGTGCATATTAGACAATTCTGAACTTAATCTTCTGCAAGTAATCCATAGTTTCTGTTACTGGCTATGTTGATTTTTATGGTTTAAATAATAAAGGATATAATATTCTATGATAGCCATGCTAAGAGCCTTTTATACTTACTGTATTTACTTAAAGTTCTCTGTGATTTAATTTAAATGACCAGTAAACAATACCAGGTGTTGAAATGTCAACCATTTCAAAATAATAATGACAATTAGTCCTTTGATGCTTATTCACTGAGGACTTCAACACTGGGTCCATTGAAGTCACACTGCAATTTGGCTATTTAATGCAAACAGCATAATCAAACAAACTCAGAGACACGAGTACTCTAGATTACTGTATATTTGCAGGTGATGCCGTATGATTTCATAGAGCTTCATTGTTGGTTTATTCTTTATTCAAAAGACCATTTAAAATGATGTAACTGCTGCTTAATAAACCTGAGAGATTGAATAGCAATTAATCCCCCATTCAAGTGTATCAAACACTCTGTCTTTGTGTGTTAGGAAAAAGAAAAATTAAGTTGACTGTGCTTTTATACGAATGAAACAAAGGACTATTGTGAATGAAGCACAGTCATTACCCTCATTCTAAAATCATCACCACCACTATTATATTATATTATATTATATTATATACCTTCAATGCACTGTTAGTTGCTTTGGATAAAAGCGCCTACCAAATGGATAGACAATTCCTTGTCTGTGCACTCAAAAATTGAAGACATTGCACAAACTTAATTGAATTTGATAAAGTTTTTACAAGCAATTTAATTTCTTCTATTTAGATTAAGTCAGTTTCATTAAGCCAACATAATTTAGTTGGATTAGGTCAAATAAATTTACTTTAGCAGTTTTATCTCAACTTTATTAGGTTCATCAAACTTAATTTACTAATGTTTAATTTATTTAATTTATTCATATTCTTATGTTGGTCCAACTTTTATTTTAATTTATTTTAATAATCATTAGTACATGCCAGGTGAGCAAGTGTAATTGCACTGTCAATTTGATAGCAACTGAAAAGCAGCACTCGGATCAAACAGTGCTTTAAGGTGAATGTTCATCCTCAAACTAAGCACAAGCGCCAGTCTTCACCACAATGGTAACCCCCAAAACTCCAGTCTAACAGGCACTTTTTAAATACCAATATATCAGAACATTAAACATTAACAAATCTCCTCATATTCTCATCTTGCTCAAAAATGCATAAAATAACACTTAATTTCAACATTTGTTCACCCTATCCAGTCCCATCAAAGCATGCTTGGAAACTGAAATTCCCTGCCCAGTTTTATCACTGCTACAAAATGAATTCATGTAGTCCCAACTCAAATTGATTAAGTAAATGTCAATTTTACAAATTTAATTGGCAAGAACACAATGAAATCAAGTTGTGACAGTGTTCTAGAATAGTGTTGCTTTAGTTTCCTTTTAAATCCCCCATAAATCCTTTTTTTTTTTCAGTTTGATGTAAATTCTAAGTATTTGTATTTATGCTTAATGTAAACTGCTTTTGAGAAGTAGCCTACTAGTAAAAGGCATTTCACTATGTTAAACTAGAAAATAATTCAGTGTTCGCAAAGGACATTTTCATCACTAAATCTTACCCTATGTGCCTTACAGGAACAGCAGGCCATTTAACTACTGCATGACCAGATGTACAATTTAGCTGTTCTGCAGTGTTTTAATCAGTCCAATCGCAGCGAGTGCCCAACCCTCAATCCACACCACAGCATTTAGGGGTTAAGCAGCCTGATAAATGGCTTCTTCTGCTGAATACAGGCTTTTGGCTGGCAGGGATTCATTTTGTCTGAGCTCCCCCCATCTTCTTTCATTGTGTCTCACTAGAGTCAGTCAGTGAGACGATAATTGAGAGATTCCCAAACAGTAATCTCTTTTCTGCCTGACTGACCTCAAGTCCTATAGAAAGAAAGCGAGTGACATCTGTTGACTCTGCTTGAAAGGACATCACTGACTACATTTGTTTAAGTGGCTGTTCACCTTTTGTTATTGCTGTGTCCCCTTCTTCTATTAAAATGATGAGTTGTTAAACACTCGTGTTAGTTTTCAAAGGTGTCATCTGGCTTCTCTTGTTATCAAGTGGGCAATCCACAGGAAACCTAGTTGAGCCATAGTCACACATCATACTTTATAATTTATCAGGCACTTTAATACAACTTTAAGATATTAGTAGTTCTTAAAGGGATAGTTCACCCAAAAAGGAAAATTCTCTCATCATTTACTCACCCTCATGATATCCCAGATGTGTATGACTTTCTTTCTTCTGCTGAACACAAACAAAGATTTTTAGAAGAATATTTCAGCTCTGTAGATCCTTACAATGCAAGTGAATGGGTATCAAAACTTTGAAGCTCCAAAATCATGTAAAGGCAGCATAAAAGTAATCCATAAGATCTTTTTTGGCTATAAATTTCCACTTATACTTTCACATTCTTTTTCTTTTGTTTTTGGCAATTTGCATTCTTCATGCATATCGCCACCTACTGGGCAGGGAGGAGAATTTATAGTAAAAACTGACTATTGATCTGTTTCTCACCTACACCTATCATATCGCTTCTGAAGACATGGATACAACCACTGGAGTCTTATGGATTACTTTTATGCTGCCTTTATGTGCATTTTGGAGAATCATAATTTTGGTACCCATTCACTTGCATTGTGAGAACCTACAGAGCTGAAATATTCTTCTTAAAAACTCATTTGTGTTTTGCAAAAGAAAGTCATACACATCTGGGATGACATGAGGGTGAGTAAATGATGGGAGAATTTTCATTTTTGAGTGAACTATTCCTTTAATGGCTGCGCATATTTGCTGTCTTATATCAACCCGTTCTCAATTCCAAGGCATCAATATGGACAAAGCAGGTTGTGCTCTAAACTGTTTTATCTTAGCCCACATACACACTAATAAATTTTAGTTTGAAAACGCATCTCTTTCTCTATGTTTTAAACTTCCGTCCATGCTTTTATGTCCAGCAAAAACTGAGCTTTTCGAAAACATTCTCTCAAGTAGATACATTTAAAAACGCCTTCTTCGCATTGTAGTGTGGACAAGGAAAATGGAGATATATGGAAACAATGATGTGACACAGTCATGTAATCCATTCAAGATGGCGGCCCATGTTGTAGCGGCATTGTTGTGCCTGCTATTTACATTGATAGTGTTGTTAATGATAAATGTTACTTTGTACAACCTTCACATTGAATTCCTTCAAAGGCGTAGTAAGGGAATTTAAGTTTTCATGTTTCAGTGTGGATGAGAAACATTTGGAAAACAATTGAAAAAGGCAGTGTGGACAGAGAGCGTTTTGAAAATGAAAACGGCATTTTAGTCATTTTGTCTAGACAGTTGTTTTACAATCTACTTGCAAAATATACACCAAATTAGATTGTACATTGAAAACATACAATATATATAAGTATACACAGGGGTGCCATCACATGCCACAAAGTAGTATTGCCAAATTGTTACACTTTTTTTTTTTTGCAAGCAACATAAAATCATATATTAATATAGATAATTGAATGGTTCAAGATTTTTTTTTTTTTTTTTTTTTTTTGAGGGGATCATAAAAGTGATATTTTTTTCACTGTCTGCTGCAGTTTTTTTTAAGGTGTTTTTAGGTTTAATGATTCTAATCTTCACTTAACTTACTTGTTTTGAACATTTACTTCATCTAACTTACTAAACTATTTACTAACCTGTACAAACTCTCACTGATGGGTGATGAGAGACCAGCTGTCTCCACTTGTTGCTTCTGTCTGTTTGCAAAATCACCACTTACTCATTTGGACCTGACATCTTACTGCACTCATTACGTTTGATGTTTGTAATTGTCACTTTTAGGGGTGGGCGATATAAGCAAATATTGTACTGTGAAATTCTTAACACTTTTGGTTAACCATATGTCGTGATATACACATTTTTTATGAAAAGTGATTAAACTTCTGAAAGAATCAAATTCCTTTTTGATTTAAAACAATGTCCAGAGAAATGATAGAAGTTCCATATCCACTATGTCCAATGAAAAGACTTAAATAAAATATTGTTTTTAATAATTATTTAGCAAGCTCTTTGTTTCAATATTTACAGAACAAACTTAAATATTGCTGAATAAAATATTATCAACGGATCATAATTACTTTTTTTCTTGTAAGACCTTTGATCTTAAGGCAAAAATTTTATTCTTGATAATAATTTTTGTATTGTTTTCCTGTAAAAATATCTAAAAATCCTTAAAACAAGATCAATTAGATTAATCTTGTTTTAGAAACAACACTGCATAATATATTTAGGTTTTTCAGATAATGTATTTTTAACATGTGTATTTTGTCTTACTGTACTGGCAGAGTTTTTATAGTCAAAACAAGTGAAAAAATCTGCCAGTGCTGAAGAAGTAATCCAAAGTATTTAGAATATGTTACTGACCTTGAGTAATCTAACAGAATACGTTACAAATTACATTTTTCAGAATGTATTCTGTAATCTGTAGTGGAATACATTTCAAAAGTAACCCTCCCTACCCTCAGATAGCTATTTTATCCTCTCACATTCGTTGCTCATGCTTCTCATCTTCTCAGGGCAGAAAATACGGCTGCTCTAAAGCAGCACATTCAGTTAAGCAGCAGGGCAACCAATTGATTTTGAACAATCACAACGATTCCAATCACAACGCGAAAGGTAGCCTAATGTCAGGACTGGATCACATATGTGGATTCTATTTTGAACTATTGTGGGGCAATACTTTAACTAAAAGTAGCATGGCAAAACTGGCAATACTGGTGGCGGCGGCCATGAGTATAGGCTACATAGGCTATTCATTGAAATTAAATATTTCAGCAAAAACTGCAGTACAGTTGTGATTCTGCATACATTTATTTTTTAATCTAACCAAAGGTTGATCTAAGAGCGTATGGCAACAGTGTGTTCTGTTTTTCCAAAATTACAATGCAATTGTGTGCATTAGTATATTGGCAACATTTTTGAATGCATGTGCCTACAGATGCAAGAAACATCCAATGTATGACCTTCCCAGATTTGACTCCTGCCGGCTCCAAACATGTTGCAACCGTTCCTCTATATAATATCCATCTTAATCAAAGTAGAACTCACCTCATCACTAAAGCAGGGCGCCGAGCCCGACTCCGAAACACAATGCAGCATAATGGAACTATTTATTTCCATAATGCCGCATTGTCACTGTGATGTTGCGCCCCGGGACGGTGACGGAGAGGCGGAGGGATCGAGGAGAGGTGAAGAAGTGCTAGAACAGGAAGGGTGGGGGATTTCTAATTAGCGAATGAAATTTCATGTTGGGCTCCACAGGAGATAAATTAGCTTTTGACAGGTCCTCCCTTTCAGCTTGTCAGAACTCCTGACAGAACGGCCAGTTAACGGATTGCTAATTCCTCTTTGAGCCCTCGCCGGTCCGGACCGCTGTTCACAACCAAGACCATTTCCTAAATAGGCTGCTGCTGTTTAGCAATGGCAAAATGCCACTTTATACAGATGCTGTTATACCTAAAGCAAATAGGGACTACACATATTCAGAACTTTGTGTAAACCTACTTTGGTTGTTGTTGATCTAGAGTTCATCTTATTGTCTGCAAAACCATTTTTGGTATAGACCTATTTAAAAAGAGGGACACTGATAGATTGATTATCAAGCTTGTGATATATGAAACTTAAGTTTACACTGTTATTTGACAATTAAGTTTAAGTAATAATATAAGGTGAATACATTTCAGCAGTGGGCAAGATACTAAATACACAAGAGAGATTTGTCTCTGGTTGAGAATATGCTTTCTTGGACCCTGACTTAAACCCCCATAGATCATCAACAATTTAAATACACCTAACAGCCTATGCGGTCACTCTGCAAATTGGCATAGATTTGCAAAGCAAATATTAAATTTTAACGACAACCTTCCAGACACCGAGATTTAATGTGTGCATGTCATTATCTAAGAGAATATTTTAATGAATTCCTGATGGAAATCAAGTAATTTATGAATGACAGGTTTATGATATAAAAGCATTGACATAATCAGCACATAAAGGGATCTCAGGCTGTATGCAAGATGGCATTTCATTCAGAGCCCAGTTTACTGAATCTCTAGGGTTACCCCATACAACAAAAAATGCTCATGTCTGCATAGGCTATATCAATTTGAATTGGAATTACATTTCTGCTTTAGCCTATACTTTTGATTCTGTCCTCTAAAGTGGAAGATAGGCTTGTTTAAAATATCATCCTAGTAGTTTCATGTGAAGTAAGGGGTGGGTGCACAATTCATGGTTTTAAATTATAGCTGTGTGTTCCCTTCATTCCGGCCACACTGAGAACTCTCTGATTAAAAAACATATAGTCTATAGGTGGGTGGGGCTGCTTATCCTACAACAGGATTAGGTGCAACCAGTTGGACAAGCAGGGCTAATTGAACTGTCATATTTAATTTGTTCACCACTGACAGCACGCACACACATACAAACCTGGATGCATCTGTGATCTAAATAGGATGGTCCTAGAAGATAAACACAGACCCTGATTAGATAGTAGTAGTTATTTATCATGCCTGTCCTGTTATATATCTCCAGCCTGGCCAAACACACACATACTCATACTCTGGGTAAGGCAATTCAGCTCTGTCTTCTGTGCACGTTGTTTGATTTTTGCTTTGCTAATTAAATTCCACCATGACAAAATGAAAATACGGCTATATTTTGGAAATGGAAGTTATAACATTGGGTTTCAGACACCTGGAATCATATCCAATAAATTATTGTAAAATGTGGCTCAGGAGCAACAATGGCCCAAAAAGGAATGTTCTGATTAAACTGTTTTACACTTTGCCTAAGGCGCATGACCATATATCTCTATAACCAGATTATATTCTGCATTATAACGTTTATATGGAATGGATATTTTGATGATTCGTAATGGAGGTCTCTCTATTTGCATATAGTGTCTGGGCAAGAGAACCACCCATGACGCACCACCAGCTCTTGATGTTGTCACAATTTTTTCCGGAGCAACAGATGTTTGTTGAAGCTCTGCTGGACTAATTATCCATCCAAGCCGTGCTCTTTGTGTAGTACGTGCACGTGTGTGTTGAACTCTCTGTTTTGCTTTAACTCAACAATGGTAGAATTTGCCAGTAATTATCCAGTAACACACCCTTCTTGCCTCCACCATTGTCTTGATGTCCCGGTAACATTGGTGTCATTAATCAAACAATTCTATGAAGGCCTGAACTGGTTAACCTGTACCACCCAACCCTGGTTACTGTGGAAGTTTTCAACTCCCTCTGGTCAATCACAAGGACACAAGGGTGTAACAATTGGATGGTTATGAATGGAAATTAAAATAAAATATAAGCTATTCAATGGATTCCAGGAGTGCAATTTTCAGTTTTGGTAGGTCTGGACTAAATGTTACATTTTCTGGATAGGAAGGCTTAAATTTGATATTGGATGTCACCGAGGTTATTTCCTTAACTTCAGCGCTGAAACCCACAAGAGCACATTCCATACATTTTTTTTACATCTGACCTAGAGCAAAAGGTCAGACAGTTACGAAAGGGGCAGCCCGTGTCACCGTGTTGCATTTGTGTATGAATAGCTGTCCATTCAATGGCTCTTTTACAGTCTCTTGAATACAAGTGCTGGCTCCCTTCTGGACAGTCAGAATGCAGAGTGCATGCACTTTTGGCAGGCTTGTTAGGCATCTGTGGTCTCCTGTTTTTTTTTTTTTTTTTTTATTGTGGTAATTTCTGCAACACAGGATCTGAGTACATACATATCATATTATTGTTTAGAGTATTTTAAAATTCTTTGCATTAAAATAATGGTAACACTTTACAATAAGGTTCCATTTGTTAACATTAGTTAACAACATTAGTTAACATGAATAACAATGAACAGCTATTATTAATTTTAGTTAATGTTAGTTACAACATATACTTTTACATTTTTTAAATCAAAAGTTTTATTAGTTAACAATAGTTAATGCACTATGAACTAACATGAACTAACAATGAACAATTGTATTTTTATTAACTAACATTAACAAAAATTAATAAATGCTGTAATAAAATATATTGTTCATTATTTGTTCATGACACATAATGCATCAACTAATGTTAATGAATGGAACCTTATTGTAAAGTGTTAGCAAAAAATCTTATTAATTATAACAGATTATATTCATATTTATAATTATATCACTAATTTTATAATTAATATAGTGCTTTAAAAAAAACATATGTTTTTTATTTGTTTTGTTTTTATTTTGGGCTTTCAGTTTATATGTTTTATGGCGAGTGTACAGGTGACATAAATTGTAAACCAGATTTGCATTATCCATATGAGTACCACAGCTCAATCTCCTGGAGCATATGTGCCAACTGCTATGCCATGTCTCCAACAAGGTGACAAAATTTCAGTGTAGGATTTTGTA
This sequence comes from Myxocyprinus asiaticus, assembly GCF_019703515.2. Taxonomy (NCBI): domain Eukaryota; kingdom Metazoa; phylum Chordata; class Actinopteri; order Cypriniformes; family Catostomidae; genus Myxocyprinus; species Myxocyprinus asiaticus. The sequence continues at coordinate 15,008,533 of NC_059353.1, forward strand.
TCAGTCTGAAAGAATTGGTTAAGAGCAGTACTTCTAGAGGTTCCAACATGCCATCTTCCTTAATTCCCCCATTAATGTAAATTATTTTATTACAGTCATTGGAATTGGTTTATGGTTTATGTTTATCAATGGAGTTTGCATAAAGTATGCAGCATATGCAATATATTAGTCTAAAATGTGTCTCTACAACACCTAAATTGTATTTCTAGTTCCAATAAGATGGGAAAATAATTAAAATAATTATGTCACTAAAATTAAACATTTATTGAAACTGTTAACTGTGGACATTCACACAGTTGCACCTTTTTTCCCAGTGTAAGTGAATTGTTAGCTGTAAGTGATCATACATTTGCAGATCAGATTTGATTTTTTTTTTTTTTTTTTTTTTTTTTTTTTTTTATGCTAACATACAAGTTCATATTGCTTGTGGAAAAAGCCTGCAGGCAATAAGTGAAATTCCCTTAACTACAGATTTTTTTTTACTTTATTATTTTAATTTTATTTATTTATTTTATTTTAATTTGTTTACCACAAACCCACACCAACCATCTGATTAATCAATATCAAAATCAAAATCTCTGGTACATGTGTTTATGTTTATGAATATTTTTATATATATATATATATATAGATGTAATCAAAAATAGCAGTTAATATTGCCCTTTTGTGTTTCAATAATTTTGAGTCTTCCATTCAAATTTTGATGTTTCATTTTGATTAATCATCACTTCAAGGTCTGGTCTGTGAACACACTGACACACAAATATCTTGCATTATAGTCTTGCATTAACATGAGACTTCCCATGAGAAAAAATATTGTATTTCATACACAAAAAAAAATTGCTTTAAATAACTGAACAAATGGTTTAGATGATCGTTTGACATGTCTTGAAGCAATTGAAAAACAGTGGCATGGTTCTCACTTTTGAATCATGACTCAAGTATGAAACAGAAATTATTTTTAATTAAAAGTCGATTTTACATTATCGTCAATGTTTGCACGTTACCCCCGGACAGTGCCAGAGTGTTTGTCCCCTGCCAAACTTCACACTAGCCCGTGTAAACGGTCGCTTCAGTGGCAGCCAGCGGTCATTGGAAAACAAGTACAAACAAACAGAAAATAATGGAATATTAGTCCTGCAGCATGTTTACAACGCACAGAAAAGCACAAGTTCTTTCATGATTGCTGATTTATTTGTGCATTAATGTGATCATGTATATAATCCGTACTGAATGTGTGAGAAAAGCAAGGCGTCATCGCACCTGCAAACGCGCAGAGTGAAAAAGGTCAATCAGTCAGTCAACTTTGTCAAGGTGAGGGTGTCGACAGTGTATATGAACCTTAGAAACTATATTCCGCTAATTTTGAGAAGAGAGGAATACGTTTAATAGTACCTCCTCCCCTCTGCCATTAATAGGCAGGCATTTGGCTCAGGCTCTTCGCTCATTTGAACTAAGGCTCAGGCATTTGGTTCTTTAGTCAAAAGGCGTGACATTTGTATTGCAATCTGAATAGCCTATTACAAGGACTTGGGTTTTTTGGAATCTGGACAACTAAAAAGCATCCCAGGGTGATACCTCAAGAAGTTGGTTGAGAAAATGTCAAGAGTACATGTCTGCAAATTCTAGGCAAAGGGTGACTACTTTGAAGATGCTAAAATATAACACAGTTTTGATTTATTTTGGATTTTGTTTAGTCACAACATAATTCCCATAGTTCCATTGATGTTATTCCATAGTTTTGATGACTTTACTATTATTTTAACATGTGAAGAAAAAAAAATATATAATAAAGAATGTGTAAGTGTTTCAAAACTTTTGACCTGTAGTATATATATATATATATATATATATATATATATATATATATATATATATATATATATATATATATATTATTTATTTTTATTTTTTTGTCATTCATCATAATATCCTTGCACCAAACATGAAACCCTTTTTGTCCAATGAAATAATACATTTTAAATATAAAAAAGAAACGATAAATGTAATAGCACATATAATATTTTACTTACAGTTATAATTTATCTATGAATTTGTGAACTTAGCTACTTTAAAAGACGTCGATTGCATACAATTAGATTTTATTCTACATAATGTAGACTTTTATTAAAAGTATAACCATACTTTTATTCGTACATTCATCTATAATTATGATGCTATAACATTAGCCTAACAGTTCTGTATTGTTGATGTTGTTTCAAACGTTTTAAAACACCAAAATAAAATTTCGGAAGATTTATAGGCTACATTGTATTTTTGTATTTTGACCTATAATATAAATGCCAGTTACTCGTAAGAGGTTAAGAGAGTGTGGAAATAAATGCGTTTAATTTATAATGAATAAATGAAAATGCATCGAAAGTTTCTCAAATCTAAAGGCGTCCAAATGAACCAATCAGATTGTGTTTAGGAGGAGCGTGCTGGAGCGCGAGACGGACAAAAACTGATGTCTGCAAGTGCACTTGGCATAGCGTTGCGTAACGGGCGCAGAGAGTCATAATGAAAACACAGATACATTGACCGCAGTTATTGAGCAACGGAATATACTTAATAACCTATCTTAAAGTATGGTCAGACAATAGGCTATTACAGACGGTCAGGTCAGTGGCATTATTGTTAAATTGTTAAGTGTGAAGAACAGCCTAAGAGAAAAGAAAGTAAAAAAATAAATAAATAAATAAATAAAAAAAATCTAAATTTGATAATTTTTAATAACTTATTTTAGCAAAGAGAATACTTTCAGGCTGAAAGTTTGGGTCCATGGATAAGTCGAAGAACTTTCGAATTGATGCTCTGTTGTCAGAGAGCTCTCAGCGGATACGGGAGGATTCACCGGGACTGTGTAAGGACGGCACTGACATTGAGTCCATGACATGCAGACGGACAGTAAACTCTCCTCCTCGAGCTTTTCAGCTACAGACAGGGGTCATACCCAATAACATGCTAAATATTTCTCACCCAGGATTAACGTCTCTTTCTCAAGGGTCTATGCCACGAATGTATCCCTCACCTATGTACTCCATCACTTCACTTGGTGCGCAGCACCACACCTTCGCGTATTCTGGTTTCGCGCAACCGTACCCGGAGCACCTGAAAGCCGCAGCCGTGGCCGGCTCATTCCCGTTAGAACACTGGCTCCGGGCAGGGCTCATAATGCCACGCCTCGCAGACTACAGCGGTAGGATATTCTGACCCTTATGTGTGTGTGTGTGTGTGTGTGTGTGTGTGTGTGTATATATATATATATATATATATATATATATATATATATATATATATATATATATATATATATTACAATTTTATAGTAACTAACTTTACAACTATAAAGATTTATATAGCCTACACATTGAGGATCCAAATATTTTTTCTTCTTCAAAAATGCAGGGCCAAATTAGAATAAAAAATAATAATGCATAAATAATACTTAAGTTGCCTAGCAATATTTGTTTGTTAATTAATTTGATTTGATTCATGCACACTATTGTATCTCTCAGCAAAAACACAATAAAGTCAGTTCATGGGCTATAAATATTATCTAGCACAACTGAATCATTGTTTACTGCTAACGGAACTATAATGTTAGCTTTTTTATTTTCAGTCTTTTCATTGCATCATAAATGACAACGCCATTAAAACCGCCTTCATCTTAAGGAAAACTATAAAGAAACACTTAGACCGTTCTGAGCTTCATCAATAAAGTTTTCTGGTAGCATTTATTGAATTTTCATTAAGTTAATGGTGCTCTCTGGTGTTTTATTGTCCTGCTATACAATATCTCCTGTCATCAACAATAAACTGAAGTAAAGCTGTTATCATTATCTGTCTTGTGTTGTTTGCATTATTTTGTATCTGGCACAAGTCTCACACTTCCTTTCTCAACAAACTTTCTTCTCAGGGGCTCCTCAGTCAGGTCTGATTGGTAAGTGCCGGAGACCACGCACAGCTTTCACCAGTCAGCAACTACTAGAGCTGGAAAATCAGTTCAAACTCAACAAGTACCTATCACGACCCAAACGCTTTGAAGTGGCCACATCTCTTATGCTGACTGAGACACAGGTGAGGAGAAGAGGAGAAAGGAGAAACAAAACATATCGTGAATGTTGAAAGTTGGTCACAAGATCTGATCAGCTCACAAACAAGCCAGTCTATCATAAACACAATATAATTTTCTTCATTAATTTATATTGAAAACTCTTGATGCTGATCCAATGGAACAACCGTCATGTTGAATGATTGAGATGTTTTATGCATTTTCCAGGTGAAGATCTGGTTCCAGAACCGACGCATGAAGTGGAAACGCAGCCGCAAAGCTAAAGAGCAAGCTGCACAGATGGAGACAGGCAAGAGAGGAAACAAGCCAAAAGTCCTCAGTCACTGCAGTGCACAAGATGAGGATGAGGATCTGGATGCAGAGGATGAAGATGATGAAGAAGAGGAAGAATTCAGAAAATCTATTAACGTAGGTGTGAGTCTACCTCACCCCTCAGACTTTCTGCAGCACAGCACAGAGTTGAGTTACAGCTCTCATGGCTCTTACTCTGATGATGACCTCGAAGAGATTGGAGGAGACAGAAAGATCAGACTGGGGTTATGAGGAACTGATGGCTTCTATATCAATTCATTAATTGGACAGCTAACTACATCTAGGTTTTACAACCTTGTTGATGTCAAAACTATCCCTTAGACCCATGAGTTTATTGTCCATGACACATTCTATAATGAATATTGACAGGACATTTACAGTCATAAAACCAGATATGGCATTCTGAAATGATTATTAAAAATGGTCTTCCAGTTTATTTGCACTTAATATATATATATGTATATATATTGTTTTTTTTTTTTTTTTTGTTGTTTTTTTTGAAGGCAGCTTGTAAACAGCTAACTGTTCCAACCTAAATTGTTTTATGTGATCAAAATCTTCCCTCTATGTTAAAGCTGAAGAATTTAACTTTTTCAGTGATAAAATACTTTCTTCTATCCCAGCTTAATATGCAGAGACAGCTATAAGTAAGCCATTCATAGATACATTTTGTCGAAAACTGTGAACACTGTGTCTCTGTGGCGCTATACAAAATTTGGTGTTAATTTTGAGTGACCAGTTTAGACCCACCCAAACAATGTTACTCGACCAATGGTGTGAGTTGGGGGCAGGACTATCTGACTGTTTGAACAACAGCAGACAAGAGGTGTATTCAGAAAACTGTTTTGAAAACATTTTTTATTTTTGCAAATCCGTTCGGTTGTGCAAGTGTCACAGAAATTACATACCTCAGCTTTAACATTTTGGTTGACAGTGGTGTTAAACCAAATGAGGAAGCCTTTGCACTGAAAGTCACAGGCTGACACTTGTGCTGTACAGCTGTTCATAGAAGAATCTCTGTGATTTCTTGAGCATGTTTTGTTCAATAGTATGTACTGGCAGGCGTCACTGCTTTCTTCCAGTAACCATTGACTGAGGAACACAGAGGAACTGTTAAATCCTCAGCAAATATTGGACAAGGGCAAACTGTGCATTACTTAGTCCATTAGTTTATGTCATGTTGTTGCTGTTGGTGTCTTTAATGTTATTTAACTCTTATAGATTATATCTAATTTATTCAGCTGAAAGAGATCAGCACTGTGTTTGAAGGATTGTGTGACCTTCAAACATTGCTTTTAAAATATGTACTTGGAGAAAAAGGGAAATAAACACAACATTGAAGATTTGTATGGACAGAAATCAGTCTGTTGGCAGTCTCTCACCTGAAGTCATTGAACCCTCATATTCTTCAAGATAGACATCGTGTATTGAAATCAATGTATTTGTGTATGAGGCACAGACAAATCTAGCACATGAGCGAAAGATTTAAAGCTAAATTAATATCCCTTCTCTCAGGCACCCCTACCCTACATATTCATTGTACCACTCTCCTCTCCTTTTTAACCTCTAGCTGACATAGATGGTGATTACAGCACAGATGAATCTACAGTGCATTATAAACAACGTAGGCCGCCCTGATATTTATGACCACAGCCTCTCAAATATGAATTACTCAGGGGGGTTTACTGATGGGCAAATAATTAAGTTAATGAAGGAGAAGCAAAATAATCTACTCCTTATGCTGATGTCACTGGGCCATTTCATTTGCGAAAAGATGAATTACCTCTGTGACCAAAAGAGCATTTTAACGGGGGCGTGGTGTAAGGCCAACAATTAAATATGCAATCTCAGCCAAGCTAGAATAGGATATATATGTTGATTAAATGCACTGCAGTGAATGGAATAAATACCTTGCCAAACCAAAGGGAAATAGGGTACTCAAGGAGGAAAACTGTAAACATTTATCATGCATTTGGAAAATTACACTTGTGCCTCGCAGACAAATGTATCACTGTGTCTAAATGTCCCTCGGCCGCTTCCATGGAGGTCGAATACACAGCTGAATTGCCAGTAAATCTTTAAACATAAGGAAACAATACTAATATAATTCGCCACGTTTTCTATTCAGTTTTCTTTTTATACATATATATCTACATGACGTGCAGTAAAATACTGTGGTATGCTATTATTTTAAAATAAAATAAAAGGAATTCAAGCGCATAGCTTTATCAAATTTAAATAGTTTTAATGCTTAGAAAAATGATGTATGATTAATTTTTAACAGATGCGGTAGTTATCAACTTCTGCTTTTACTGAAATAAATTGATTATTATTTCCATATTAAACAAAACTGCAGCATCCTCAAATGCCACTGATAGTAGAGAACTAAAACCGAAAATGCCTTTGCATATAGTGTAAATCAGAGCAACCACTGCGTCACTTTATCAATAACATTTAGTTGTTGTTTTTTTTTTTAATCCTCTAAAGCAATCACCTTTGCTGTCGGTGATTTCCTTTAGGCAAATCACTTAAGTTAATAGAAAGGTAAATAAATGAGTGGCAGGGTCATAAATTTACACCTGTTTCAGTTAACCTCAGACATCACATAACAGACCCTGCTTTTCGATAAATGGAGAGGAGGACTGTTGAGAGTAGACTAATTGGCAATATCACTTTAGTATGCAGCAGTTTAAAGAATTACATGCAGATATAAGGCAACATGTAGACTACTTTATATGTTAAAATTATTGGTCAGATGGAATTTAGGTTAACCTACTTTTCATTGAAAAAATGATTTTGTGGTGAATTAAATATAGCAGAAAAGATGAACTACTTTCCACATTGAATAAGTATGTTAAAGCATGAACTTGAGTAAATTCTACATTTGTACTTAAATTCAATCAAGAAAAAAGTATGCTCTAGTTTATGAGTAAATATTATTCATTATTGTCTGTTATCTTTACAATGTGTCATCATGTGTCAATCTCAAAATAGAAAATACTTTATATTTATTTGCTAATTTGAGTAAATTTCAAAGGTTAACAAAATAAGTACATTTTATTTAACTTTTCGAAGCTGGTGTTCCCAGCATGCACCGAGCTTGAAAAATGACTGAGCTTGCATGTTTTCACTGTTTGCAAGTTTATTTACAATGTTTTTATTCTTGATTTTACTGTTACGTTTGGCAGCTTCTTGTTTTGTGAAGTCTGAAGTTCATTTTTTACTTAAAATTACCTGTTCATGATCAAAAAATTACCTTTTGAGTATTACCATCTTTGTGTTTTCAACCAAGTGTTGAGTTCTGGGCAGCTCTGTATCATGATTTGGATGCCTATAATGTAAGGTGATGTTATCCAGTAGACTACACAGCATGTATTAAAGCTGATGTAATTTCTGCGACACTAGCACCACCGAACGGAATAGAGCTCAACAGTTTCACTTTTTCTGCCATCTGGATTCCGGAAGTATTTTCCCCATTAATTTCTTCCATTGACTTTTTATAAAATCCTTTATAAAAGAGTTGTAAGCCATGAACCAAACCAACCAGCTCCAAGGTGAATCACAACATCACAAACTTTTCTTTTTGTGGCAAAAAAAAAGTATTTGAAAATCGGACAAAAAGGCAAAAGTACAAGACTTACCGTCTTTCATGAGGGCAAGGACTACAATCCCATGAAGCATTGCGAATGATGTCATTGAATTAAAAATGATAGGAATATATAAAACTATTGATTTCAGTTTGTTCTAAATGTACCTCATTCACAATGCATCATGTGAGAGTGCGATCGCTCTTAGGCATGTTTTGTGGGTTTCATTGGCCACGGTTCTCTGATTGGTGGATCTTTCTCTGCTGGTACATGGGTAATGTAGTTGGTTACCAAGAATGTCATCAAACACGATTTTTAAACAATTAAGTTGAAATAATGCAGACGGATGGCTTCAGCGGAAGCATATACCATCAATGAACAATCTTGTAGCTTACGGTAGGTCTGTCTTTAAAGGTTTATAAGTTATCATTGAAAATCAATTCGGCTATGGGATAAATGAATGGGATTTTTACTTCCGGAACCAGACAGTTGCGCTCTATTGCAAAAATTAACAATGTTTTCAAAACAGTTTTCTGAATACGCCCTTTGTCTGCAGTTGTTCAAACAGTCAGATAGTCTTGCCCCCAACTCACGCCATTGGTTGAGTAACCTTGTTGGGGCAGTCTAAGTGTGTCGCTCAAAACAAACACAGAAATTTGTATAGTGGCACGAGACACAGTGTTTACAGTTTTTAAGAAAATTAACCTATGGCTTACTGTATAATTGTCTCTGCATATTAAGTGTGGATTGAAGAAAATATTTTAACACTGAAAAAGTTACATACTTCAGCTTTAAGCTTCCCTGTGTAAGGCTTCCATATGTTATGTTGAATAGGAGTAAACATGTGTTTATAAGGAATGTGAAATGTTCCAATAAAATGTTTATTTAAATTTTACTAAATGTGGATCAGATCTGTAAGTAAAAGACCCTGTATTAAGTCTTTGTTACAAAAAGCTATTACACATCTCCACTGGTATTGCCCAGGAAAAGGATACTGTTCATTGTGCACATGTGCACACTTGTTTATGTAACAGCTATTGCAAAAGTATGATGATACTGGAATTTTAGTTTAGAGGATAACATTCACAAAATACATGTTCTAAATCATTTTGAAGAATGTGTTTGAAACTGACATACAAAACCACTGACTGAGAAAATTGTTTTCATTTGTTTCTTTGAAATGTTGACTCAAAACCTTATAGCTACTGAAATAGCCCATGTGATAATAGACCCTGTCTCCATTTATTTATTGTTCTTTGTTATTCTGACTACTTAATCATGTTTAATGTCTTCTGTTATGATTTGTAGAATGGTTTATTATTATTATTATTATTATTATTATTATTATTATTATTATTATTATTATTATTTTTAAAGTTGACTGATGTGCCCTGGCTTTATGTAATCAGCCTGCTAAAATGCTTCACTAATGTATACTGCCCTCTGGTGGTGTAAAAACCCAATACACAGCTGTAATTTTCGTTATACAGTATATACAGTAGTTGTCAGTACATTGATTTTCACATGATACAATTCAAAGGGACAGTCCATGCAACATTAAGTTAACCAAAATAATGATAAAATTGTTTGAGAGAAAAAAAAAAAAAAAAAAGAAACTTTTGTTATATTATTGATTCTGACTTGCTTTTGTTTTTAGCAGGTCTCAAGCCTCTGGTCAGGTGGCCCTCAGAGGAGAACCCAAAGCTGCTTCTTTGGGGTGGAGACCTGGGCTGAGCTGGTCTGGGAGGGCTGGGAGCCAGGGTTAGAGTACACCAAACCTCTGTTTCTTAAAAGTATACATGGAAAACTGCAGAAACTCAGCTTCAGGTCAGTCTTCAGAAATGGAAAACAATTATGTAAATGACTCGAAATGTCCAAAAGTTGTACACTGCCTGACCAAAAAAAAAAAAAAAAAAAAAAAGTAGCCATTTGGATTTAAATATGCAGATACTTAAGAGCCTATGACTGGACCATTATTGCAGTGATTAATATGTTTGGCAACAATTTTTTAACCCTAAATGACACAGTGTGTAGCTTCTCATTTCTTAAACAACCACGTCAGAAGAAGTATGCCGTGCTCATGGAAAAGATGTTACTGTGTTTCAGAAGGGGCAGCATGTGGACAATATAGAGTTTCAGAGTAAGGAAGGCACATTCCAGGTGTCTCTGCATAAGATAATTCCTCACCATGCCCTGGAGGTACCAGACACTGTGATGCTGCCACCCTGTGCGGCCCAGCACAGCTCACAAACCAGCTTCCTTTTTCGTAACTCCAGGTAAGAAACGAGGAAGACTGTGATAAAAAATACCACTTTCATCTAAGGAGTCTTGAGAGACTGCTTATTACTCTATATCTCTCAATACAGATAGTGTTTTTGTATTATTATTTATTTTTAAAATAATAGTTAGGAGAATCTAGGTGGTTGCTAAGGTATAGAGTATGCAGATGTAATTAAAAAAATAAAAATAAACAATGGTAAATTATTAATGATTGCTTTCATGCTGTAGCATTGGTGTACCAATACTGTTATATTTACTCTCTGAATGTAAATTTTTCCCCTAGTAAGCTCAGACAGTATTCAGATGGTCTGTGGATCCTCCGTTCCAACCATCCCCAGAGACTGGACAGTTAAAGTCAGAAGAAGAGTGCAAGGTTACAGTGGAGTTTAAACCCAAGGAGGCTATGGTGTACCAGGCTAAGGCCTGCTGTGCTTTCGGTGATGATGGCGAGAGCAGCTGTACTGTACTTCTGAGTGGACTGTGTGTGTAGACTAAGCCTATAAGGCTCCAAGGTCAAAGAAGTTAATTTTGCATACAATGTGGTTGTGACATTTTGAAAATTTTAAAAATCAGGTTAAAAAGCATAAGGGTATGTTCTGGTCTTTTTTCACACACCTCTTCAAGGGATAGTTCACCCAAAAATTAAAATTCTCTCATCATTTACTCACCGTCATGCCATGCCAGATGTGCATGACTTTCTTTCTTCTGCAGAACCCATACAAAGATTTTAGAAAAAAATCTCAGTTTCAGCTCTGTAGGTTCTCACAATGCAAGTTAATGGGTAACATTTTTAAGCTCCAAAAAGCACATAAAGGCAGCATAAAAGTAATCCATAAGACTTCATTGGTTAAATCTATATCTTCAGAAGCTATATGATAGGTGTGGATGAGAAAAATATCTATATTTAAGTCCTTTTTTACTATAAATTTACCTCCCTGCACAGTATGTGGCGATATGCACGAAGTATGCAAATCACCAAAAACAAAAGAAGAATATGAAAGTGGAGATTGAAGGGAAAAATCTTTGTTTGTGTTCTGCAGAGGAAAGACAGTCATAAACATCTGGGATGGTATGATCGTGAGTAAATGATAAGAGAATTTTCATTTTTGGGTCAAATGTCCCTTTAAAGGTGAAGTGGTTAATTTCGGAGCCACTAGTGTCACCAAACCGAATTGCAAAAATAATGACAAGTTTCAAACAAGTTTAACGAATTCTTATCCATCTGCCTTGGTCTTAGAAACAGATTGTTCCACCCCAAACTCATGCCATTGGTTGAGCCCATGTTGTTATGTAGGGCTTGTAAGGAACAAACAGAGCAGAGCAGTTTTGATAGCACCACAGAGCCGTAGTGTTTACACTTTTCAGGGGAATCAACCTTCGAATTATGTATTTAAAATTGTCTTTGCATATTTAGATGGGATAGGAGAAGTATTTTAAAATTGAGAAAAAAATACACTCATCACCTTTTCACAGCCAAGTACCCCCACCTTCAGATCAGCTGCACTGAGAAGGAGGAAGGCTGTAAACTGCTTGATTTTGGCTGTGTAACTGTAGGAGAATCTCTTGAAAAGCACTTTGACATCTACAACCCCTCCACTTCCTTCACACTGATTGCATTTCCAAACTGGGGTACGTGAGGTGACAATGGGGGTACGCAAATAAAATTCTGAGATTTTGTGTCATAAAGGTCAGATAAATATGCAATGAAATAACCCTATCTTTTGCGGTTAAAAAAAAATGCATCTACTCATGCATCATGCATCACACAAGTATCTTTTTTCGCTAGCCAAGAATACTTATAGGTGACATAGCTTTGTGATAGCAAGTAAAATTGATACTTCACTGTTTTGCCAGACTTGCACATGTGAGTCATCCATGATTTTAGTTTGTCTGTTTGTTTGTTTTTTCGCAGTTTAAAATGTAATTTGTTTTTAAGGTTAGATGCATAGGGAGTTTTGATTCTGATGGTATAAGTTCATAAGGTTTGATGACAGGTGTCAGACATCCGGTGTGGCCAAATAATTTTCCACATTCACACGCAGTAATTTTTACTCACATTTGCTTGCATGCTAGAGACCTGTTTTTCCATTGTTGCATGATGTCTTTTCAGCAAATGAGCTCAACCTTGCTAACAATGTCAAATGTGACATAAAAAGCACCTTGAGCTGACCGCGCAATTGCACAGATACCCGCAATGCTCGAAGTCAGCCGGCAATGCCGTACCTGAAATGATGCACAATTCCAGGCACAGAACCAAAGGCTATTCTTGCATACCGTGACGCAATGTGGGGGAAGTTTTCAAGTTATGCAGTTATATCATATCTAGAATACCTATCTCAATCGGTAAGCCATTTAATCAATACACTATGTAACACATTTTTTGTTCCTGGGTAGTAAGTGTTATTTCCTAATTGCTTATGCCTCAGAAGTATAGAAAATGGCTATTATTCCCCACAAACTTTGCTTTTGTGACCAGGACAGCGATATTTTGAAATTTACCTATTTCCAATGAGAAGACGGGCGAATTTGTGTCTTTTCATTCACATAAAGTCAGATAAAAACAACATATGTTCCCTATCTGTCACTCACTCGACGTTGGTGTCGATGTACTGACACTAGGGGTCACTCTTGGGAGCCCGAGACACCTCTGGTCTTTGATAAAAGGCCAATGAAAATTGGCGAGTGGTATTTGCATGCCACTCCCCCGGACATACGGGTATAAAAGGAGCTGGTATTACTGTTCATTCACCTCTGCTGGATCTGACAGCGCATTTCAGCGGCTTCTCCCTCCTCTGCACTGGTGCACTGCAGAGAATGCCCCTAGGCGCTTCGGCAGAAACAAAAGAGTATGTTTCTCTAAAAGAGTATGTTTCTCTAAAAGAGCGGCACACACGGAACGTCTTTTTAAAGATGCGTCTTTTTAAAGATGCTTTTCCGATTGTGTGTTATTCCTGGTTGCGCTCGTTATCTCTCGCCTTCAGACGGTCACGATCGCTGTCTTTCGTGTCTGGGCACTGCTCACACGGAGACAGCGTTCGTGGATGGTCATGTTCTCATTGCGAGAATATGTCCATGGCAACGTTGCGGTC